>NC_083830.1:11340340-11748744 GCF_015708825.2 Lethenteron reissneri | reverse complement strand
AGTGGGTTAAAATTGAGTTGCAAGATTGAGGATACGACAACAACAACAGAGTGAGTTAAATAAAAGCGCATAATAAAAGAGATGTTTATCTCAGTGGACCTTACCTGGTGAAATGAAAATCGTTGAGATTTTAGTCTAGTTTTATCTCTCCTTCCCGAGCACAACAACAAGCAGGAGTAGTGGGAGGAGCATTCTCCACTAACGGTGCTTGTGCCAGGATATGTACACCACAGATATCCATCACATAGAGACCCATATAGTCATCACACATAGACCTATACAATCACTATGCACAGACCCTCAGACTTGCACAGAGACCCATAGACTCATCAGAGAGACCCAAGGGCTCGCACGTGAATGTGTGGTGATTTAGTTGAAGGTGGAGGGGGGTTACCAGCCCCTCGCACCCATCCAGAACTCCCTGTGGCCACTGGTGGCTGCGGGCGACGTGAGGTTCACAGCTGGTCAGGGTTGGCGCCCCCCCCCCCCCCCCCAAAATGGCATCTCTCACAACCACCGCTGCATTATCAACCGTCACCATTCGCCAATAAGTGACAGTGACGTCACCACAGCGCCTGTGCCAGGCCAGGTGCACTTTGAAGCCACGTGAAGTGGCGAAGGCTCGTTGACCGGAGGTCCTGGAACAGACCCAGGTGCCATGGGTTGGCTGACTGAGATGACTGGCAGCACCACCTGTACCCCGTACTGTGCCAAATTGCTGCATATTTATCATCCGGTGTTCCGCTCGTTGTTGTGAGCGTCACTCCTCCGTTGTTGTTGGAGGGCGAGTGTCGCCAACTGCCAAGTAGAAGCATCCTTCACGAGCCTCCCCGCAGAGGCCGATCTCGACACCACTGGTACCAGTCGTCGGCAAAGCCCACTCAGCTCCACATCCTCCCGTACCGCGTCAGTCCACCTCCACTCCAGCCCATGCCGTGCCCGCCCAGCTCCCTCCATCCACCCACATACTCACTTACCGGCTTACTCACGCACTCACCCACTCATCTGCTAACGCACCCACACAGGCTACGCAAAGCATCGTGATCAATTTACACCAAAATCTACTCTCAACCACTTAAACGACATATTCGTAAATGATGCGCACCCTAATCAGCCACTATGGCTGTGTGCAGGGTGTTGTGATGTCACGTAGTACGACGTTTTTCTTGCTCCCCCCCCCCCCCCCCCCCCCCCCCCGTTATAACGCGTTGTCTATCTATGGCCTCGTCACATTGGCCTTAATGGACGTGTGGTGATGGTGAAAGATGATTTGGCGGTGGACACTGAATTACCGGAGCCCCATTTAACATTCAGGTGACACGGGGCACGGTATGTGAAGAACCTCTTATGTCCTGTAAACAGACTTCTCTGCGTGGGATAGTTAACACCTCTTAATGCACAGACAACCGCCAACGCAGCCTCGCCTGCCGGAGGAGCTCGCTGATGATCGGACAGTGTTCAGATCTCTCAAGGATCTGTGAGCTACTCGCACACAAAGATCCCCGTGTAGCCTTTAACAGACTGTTGGGGCAAGTGCTTTATAACATCATCAAAGGGGTGCTGCAATACGATGCAATCAAAATCACCGATCAGAGATTTTCCTATATATGGTCTTTGTTGATTGTGAATCGATACTGATTGTATTGATTCCACTCAGTCGTTACAGCAGCAAGCTCAAAATGTCCGATTTTATCTGAAAATTTCTGCGTTTCACAGATCATACAAAGCAACGGTATTGATGCCTGGTTTGTATGTACTTTTTATTAAAAAACAAATGCATGTAGTCTATCAGACTTTTGTATTAAATCGCTCTGCAAAAAGTCATTTTGTATGCTAATAAATCAATGTTATGCTAATGCAAAATTTCATCATAGCCGCGACTCGGTTTACTCCGATGTGCAATGTCATCTTTATTTCGATCCTGTGAGTGTACAATTTTATATTAAACTCCATTTACTGAGTGAATACAAGACCACTTATA
This sequence comes from Lethenteron reissneri, assembly GCF_015708825.2. Lineage (NCBI taxonomy): Eukaryota > Metazoa > Chordata > Hyperoartia > Petromyzontiformes > Petromyzontidae > Lethenteron > Lethenteron reissneri. Next base: position 11,746,763 of record NC_083830.1, on the reverse strand, counting down.
TGATGATGTCCATTTTTATCATAGCTGTGATTCATTCAGCCATTCACTCACTCAGCCACAAACTCACTCAGCCACACACTCACTCAACGACTCACTCAACTACTCAGCCACTCACTCACTCAGATATTCACTCACTCAACCACTCACTCACTCACTCAATAATTAACTCAACCACTCAACCAATCATTCAACCACCCACTCACTCAATCACTCAACCATCACGCTCTCACTCAACCATTCACTCACTCAGCCACTCACTCAGCCACTCACTCACTAAACCACTCGCTCATTCAACCGCTCGCTCACTCAACCATTTACTCACTCAACCACTCACTTGCTCACTCAAGCACTCGCTCACTCAACCACTCGCCCAACCACTCGCTCAACGACTAACTCTACCACTCACTCACTCACTCACTCAACCCCTCACTCAACCTTTCACTCAACCCCTCACCAAACCACTCAACGACTCACCAGAATCCTCTCGGCTTGGGGACTCACTTAACCATTCACTTAACCACTCACTCGAGCAACCACTCACTCACTTAATGGCTTACTCAACCACTCAACCAATGACTTTCTCACTCACTCAGCCACTCACTCCTTCACTCAGCCACTCACTCATTTAGCCACTCACTCAGCCACACACTCAACCACTCAGCCGCGCACTCACGAAGCTACTTACTCACTCAACCACTCACTCACTTAATCACTTACTCAACCACTCAACCATCACTCTTTAACTCACTCAACCATTCACTCAATCAGCCACACTCACTCAACGACTCACTAACTTAACCGCTCAGCCGCTTCGTCACTCTATCTCAATCACTCAACCACTCGCTCACTCAGCCAGTCACTCCCTCAACCACTAACTGACTGAACCACTCACTCAACCACTCACTCATTCAACCATTCCCGAATTCATTCAACCAGTCACTCAACCATTATGTCGCTGGACGAGTCCCACCTTGATGGGTCTGCAACATTTCTTTCCAGAGTTATTGGCAAAAAACCACAAACATCCCAGAATCCTCTCGGTTTGGGGTCCAAATGTTGTCGCTTATTATATCCCATGAGAAACATCGCATCGAATAAATGTGATTGGATTCTCCCCGCCTGGACGAGCAGAATTGAATATGTAAGCATCAGGGTTTGGATCAAACCTACAACCACCTGTATACCGGGCGAAGTAGTGATCTTCTCGTCACCCAGGTCGCCATAATCCATTCCCGTATCTCTTCTTCTGTGTGTGTGCTACAGGCGGGTGTCTCAGATTGCCAGCACCATGTGATGGGAGCTCCAGGGCATGCTGCGTGCTCGCCAGGAGGGGCTGGGCAAGATGGCGTAGTCGCTGGAGCAGCTGCGGGCGCGGCACCGCCGCTCTCACCCTGGCGGAGTGCAGCAACACAGTGGGGCGGCACCAGCGGGACACTCTGGACAACGCAGCCAAGGTGCGCGCCAGCCACTTGTTCACTCATCCACTCACTCACTCAGCCACTCATAAAACCACTCACTCACTCATCCACTAACTTAAACCACTCACTCAACTACTCACTCACTCAACCATTCACTCAACCATCCACTTACTCAACCACTCAATCAATCACTCACTCAGTCATTAACTCAACCACTCACTCAACCACACACGCATGCGCTCAAACACTCACTCATTGGTTCAAACATTCACTCATTCAAATACTCATTCAACCACTCACTAATTCACTCAACCACTCACTCACTGAACCACTCACTCGCTCACTCAACCACCCGCTCGCTCACTGAACCAATCGCTCCATAAATCACTTATTCAGCCACTCACTCAACCATTCACTCACTCACTCACTCAGCCATTCACTCAACCAATCAGTCACTCAATCATGAATTAAACCACTCACTCACTCAACCCCTTACACATGGGCTCATCACCTGTGTCTCAACCATCTTACTGAGTAACATAACTCTTTTTTTAGAAGTGACCTGGCCACAAATGATAGGTCAACAACGTGCCTTATGTGGAAATTTATAGCAGCCAACTACTCTAAACGCCTGTTTCTAAATGTGTAGGGAAAATCCAGAGGACCAGAATAAAAATCCACTTGACCACGGAGAGAACATGCAAACTCCAAATATACAGGTGTCAGGGTTGGGATCAAACCGACAACCTTCTGTATACCAGACGAGGTAGTTAACATTGTATCCGGGCAAGCCGTACATCGAGCTGAAGTGGACCATGCGGCCCATCCCTATCGCGTGAGTGGCTCCCACTGTTGTTATTGTGTTCATATGTGTGTGGTCTGCTTGTGTGTATGCGTGTGCCGCACTGCGCTATGAACCCAACATGACCAGGCTGTTGCCCCGCTCGCCCGACTCGTTGAGAGGCTTGCCCACCCCCCAGGGCGTTGTCGTGAAGATACCGCTGGGAGGAAGAATATCTCACAATACTGGAAGAGGTGAGGACTACACATAGAGTGGGTGATTAACTGGGTGGGTCTGTGAGTGAGTTGGTGGGTGAGTCAATGGGTGAGTCGGTGGGTGAGTGGGTGAGTGAGTGTGTTAGAGATTGAGTGGGTGGTGGGTGATTGTGTGAATTAGTGGGTGGGTGAGTGAATGGTTTGAAGTGAGTGAGTGGGTGAGGGAGTGGCTGAGAGGTGGGTTGGTGAGTGGATGAGAAAATTGGTGGGTTAGAGATTGAGTGGGTGGGTAACTAGATGATTGGGAGGGTGAGTGGGTGAGTGGCTTAATGGGTGAGTAAGTCGGTGGGTGAGTAGGTGAGTGCCTGGATAAGTAAGTGAGTGTATGGGAGCATGAGTGGGTGGATGGTTGACTAGGTGGGTGAATAGGTGAGTGGGTGGTGGGTGGGTGAATTATTGAGTGACTGTGTGAGTGAGTGCGTGGGTAGGTCAGTGCGATATTGTGTGGGGGAGTGGGTGAGTGAGGGGTTGAGTGAATAGGTTAATGGGCGGGTGAGTAGATTGTTGGGTGAGTGGGTGGGTGAGTCAGTTAGTGGGTGGGTGAGTGAATATCGAAGGTTGAGCAGGTGAGTTAGTGTGTGATTGGGTGCGTGGGTGAATCAAAGAGTGGGGCACCACGGTGGCGACATGTTAACTACCTCACCTAGTATACAGGATTTTGTGAATTCGATCCCATCCCTTGCACCTGTATATTTGGAGTTGGCATGTTCTCCCTGTGGTCGTGTGGATTTTTCTCCGGGTCCTCCAGGTTTTCTCTCCATATTTAAAATCAACATTCATTTAGAGGATGTGGCTGCAATGAATGTCTCCATGATAATCCACTTCGTTAACCTATCATTTGTAACCAGGTCACTTCTGAAAAATATTAATTTAGTTATCTGAACCTTTTCTGGTAAAATAAAAATATATTGTTTAATTTAGTTTATTGGGTGGGTGAGTGGGTAGGTGGGTTATTGAGTGATTTGGTGGGTAGGTTAGAGATTGAGCGGGTAAATGGGTGGGTGTGTGAGTGGGGGTGTGAATAGTTGAGTAGGTGAGTGGGTGAGTAAATTGTTGAGTGAGTGGATTAGAGATTGAGTGGGTGGCAGGGTGAGTGGGTTTGTGAGTAGGTTGGTGGGTGGTTTTGAATGGGTGAGTGGGTGGAGTGCCGTGGTGGCGAGCTGTTAACTACCTCGCCTTTATACAGGAGGTCGTAAATTCGATCCCGACCCTGACGCCTGGTCGCGTTGAATTTTCTCCAGGTGCTCCGGGTTCTCCCTCCACATTTAAAAACATGCAATTATAGAATGTGGCTGCTATAACTTTGTACGTGAAAAGCCACTTAATTGAGTTGAATATTTGTGGTCAATTGGTTTTTGAAAAATATCTATATAGCTGAGTGCCTTACCTGGTAAAATAAAAAAGCGTAATTTTCATTCAGTGTGCAAAGGAGTGGCTGGGTGGGTGAGTGGATGAGTGAGTGCGATGTTTGATGGGTAGTAGGTCAGTGGTGGGGTGAGTGAGTGTGGGCTAGAGATTGAGTGGGTGGCTTGGTGAGTGGGTGAGTGTGTGCTTGGCTCGGTGGTTGAATGAATGGATGGTTGAGTTAGTGGGTGGGTGTTTGAGTGTGTGTTATTGTGGGTGGGAGAGTCAGAGAGTGGAGTGCCATGTTGGCAAATTGTTAACTATCTTGCCTGGTATTTTTAAGTTCGTAGGTTCGATCCAAACCCTGCTTCTCAAAACAGTCTATATAGCTTAGTGGGCCTTACCTGGGGAATTTTTTTTTTATATTTAGTTAAGGGTGTTGGTGAGTAAGTGGGCAGGTGGGTGAGTGCATCAGTGTGGGTTTGAGATTGAGTGGGTGGCTTGGTGAGTGGGTAAGTTCGAGTGACTCAGTGGTTGAGTTTGTGGCTGGTTACGTTAATAGGTGATTAAATTAATGGGTGGGTCAATAATTACGTTGGTAGTGGGTGAGTGGCTGAGGGAATAGGCGGGTGGTTGGCTGGGTGGGTGGGTGAGTAGGTGGGTTATAAATTGAGTAGGTGGCAGGGTGAGTGGATCTGAAAGTGGGTGAGTGAGTAGGTGCATGGCTGGGTGAGTTAGTGACTGGATGGATGAGTGAGTGGGTGAGTGTGTGGGTGCAGGGATGTGTGGGTGGGTGAGTGTGTGTGGGTAGGAGGTTAGGTGGATAGTGCGTGAATGGGTGGTTTAGAAATTGAGTGAGTGGGTTAGTCACTGGGTGAGTGAGTAGATGGGTGGGTTTGTGAGCTTTGGTTAAGAGATTGAGTCAGTAGCAGGGTTGGTGTGTGGTTTAGAGATTGAGTGTGTGGTTGGGTGAGTGGGTGGTTGGGTGAGTGGTGAGGTTAGAGATTGAGTGGCTCGGTGAGGGAGTATTGGGTGGGTGAAGTGAGTTGGTGGGTCGGTGAGTGCGTGGGTGGGTGATTCAGTAAGTGGGTGAGTGAGGGGTTTGGTGAGCGATGGGTTGAGTGGGTGTGTTATTTGTTCGTGAGTTTGTGGGTGGGTGAGTGGGTCAGTTAGTGATTGGGTGAGTAAGTGGGTGGGTGAGCAAGTGAGTGAATGGGTGTGTTGGTAGGTGAGTGTGTAGCTTGGTGAGTGGTCGTAGGGTGAGTGGGTGGGTGAGAAAGTGGTTAACTGAGTGAGTGGTTGGGTGGGTGGGTGAGTTGTTGACTGAGTGGAGTCAGCGAGTGGGTGGGTTAGTTGATGTGGGAGGTTGAGTGGGTAAATTAGTGTGTGAGTGAGTGGATGGGTGAGTCGGAGAGTGAGGCGCCAAGGTGGTGAGACGTGCACTGCCTCGCCTGGTATACAGGAGGTTGTGGATTCGATCCTGACCCTGTCGCCTGTATATTTGGAGTTTGCATGTTCTACACATGGTCGCGTGGATTTTGCTGCAGGTCCTCCGGGTTTTCCCCTCTGCATTTAGAATCAACATGCGTTTAGAGGATTTGGCTGCAATAAATGTCTATGTGATAAGCCACTTCGTTTATCTATAATTTGTTCACAGGTCTATTCTGAAAAGGATCTATATAGCTCAATGGGCCTTACCTGGGGAAATAAAAAGTAGTTTAGTTTAGGGGGTAGGTGGCTCGTTGGGTCGGTAGGTCTGTTGCAGGTCAAGTAGGTGGCAGGGTGAGTGGTTGAGTAGGTCAGTGGCAGGGTGAGTGGGAGGACTGGTGAGTGTGTGAGTTAGAGATAGAGTGGGTGGATGGGTGGGTGTATGATTGGGAGAGGGAAATGGTGAGTGGATGGGTGAATGAATTGTTGAGTGAGTGAGTCAGTGAGTGGGTGTGTAGGTGGGTGGTTAGCAAGGTGTGTGGGTCTTTGAGTGGGTATGTGGCTGAGTGGGTATGTGGCTGAGTGGGTATGTGGCTGAGTGGGTATGTGGCTGAGTGGGTATGTGGCTGAGTGGGTATGTGGCTGAGTGGGTATGTGGCTGAATGGGTATGTGGCTGAATGGGTATGTGGCTGAATGGGTATGTGGCTGAATGGGTATGTGGCTGAATGGGTATGTGGCTGAATGGGTATGTGGCTGAGTGGGTATGTGGCTGAGTGGGTATGTGGCTGAGTGGGTATGTGGCTGAGTGGGTATGTGGCTGAGTGGGTATGTGGCTGAGTGGGTATGTGGCTGAGTGGGTATGTGGCTGAGTGGGTATGTGGCTGAGTGGGTATGTGGCTGAATGGGTATGTGGCTGAATGGGTATTGGCTGAGTGGGTATGTGGCTGAGTGGGTATGTGGCTGAAGTGGGTATGTGGCTGAGTGGGTATGTGGCTGAGTGGGTATGTGGCTGAGTGGGTATGTGGCTGAGTGGGTATGTGGCTGAGTGGGTATGTGGCTGAGTGGGTATGTGGCTGAGTGGGTATGTGGCTGAGTGGGTATGTGGCTGAGTGGGTATGTGGCTGAGTGGGTATGTGGCTGAGTGGGTATGTGGCTGATGGGTATGTGGCTGATGGGTATGTGGCTGAAGTGGGTATGTGGCTGAATGGGTATGTGGCTGAGTGGTATGTGGCTGAGTGGGTATGTGGCTGAGTGGGTATGTGGCTGAGTGGGTATGTGGCTGAGTGGGTATGTGGCTGAGTGGGTATGTGGCTGAGTGGGTATGTGGCTGAGTGGGTATGTGGCTGAGTGGGTATGTGGCTGATGGGTATGTGGCTGAGTGGGTATGTGGCTGAGTGGGTATGTGGCTGAGATGGGTATGTGGCTGAGTGGGTATGTGGCTGAGTGGGTATGTGGCTGAGTGGGTATGTGGCTGAGTGGGTATGTGGCTGAGTGGGTATGTGGCTGAGTGGGCTGAGTGGGTATGGTGGCTGAGTGGGTATGTGGCTGAGTGGGTATGTGGCTGAGTGGGTATGTGGCTGATGGGTATGTGGCTGAATGGTATGTGGCTGAATGGGTTATGTGCTGAATGGGTATGTGGCTGAATTGGGTATGTGGCTGAGTGGGTATGTGGCTGAGTGGGTATGTGGCTGAGTGGGTATGTGGCTGAGTGGGTATGTGCTGAGTGGGTATGTGGCTGAGTGGGTATGTGGCTGAGTGGGTATGTGGCTGAGTGGGTATGTGGCTGAGTGGGTATGTGGCTGAGTGTTGTATGTGGCTGAGTGGGTATGTGGCTGAGTGGGTATGTGGCTGAGTGGGTATGTGGCTGAGTGGGTATGTGGCTGAGTGGGTATGTGGCTGAGTGGGTATGTGGCTGAGTGGGTATGTGGCGAGTGGGTAGTGGCTGAGTGGGTATGTGGCTGAGTGGGTATGTGGCTGAGTGGGTATGTGGCTGAGTGGGTATGTGGCTGAGTGGGTATGTGGCTGAGTGGGTATGTGGCTGAGTGGGTATGTGGCTGAGTGGGTATGTGGCTGAGTGGGTATGTGGCTGAGTGGGTATGTGGCTGAGTGGGTATGTGGCTGAGTGGGTATGTGGCTGAGTGGGTATGTGGCTGAGTGGGTATGTGGCTGAGTGGGTATGTGGCTGAGTGGGTATGTGGCTGAGTGGTATGTGGCTGAGGTGGGTAGGTGAGTGGGTGGCCTGCGAAACTACCTTACCTTTTGTAAAGGAGGTTGTGGGTTCGGTCTCGATCTTGATGCCTATACAGGCATTTGGAGTTTGCATGTTCTCCTCGTGGTTCATGGATTTTTCTCCGAGACCTCTGGGTTTTTTGTGGCCACGTTGCTTCTGAATAAGATCTGTATAGCTCTGTGGGCCTTGCCTTGTAAAAAACAAAATTTAGTTTACAGTTAGGTGAGTGGGTATTTGAGTGCGTAGGTGGGTGAGTGAGTTGGTGGGTGGTTAGGTTAGTAGGTGAGGGGCTGGGTGAGTGAGTTGTTGGGTTAGATATGGAGTAGGTCATAGTGTGAGTGGGTGGGTTGGTGCGTGAGTTGGTCAGGGAGTGGGTGGGTGAGTTAATGGGTGGGTTGTTGGGTGAGTGAGTTAGTGAGTGCATTTGCAGGTGGGTGCGTGGATGATTGGTTTAGTGAGTGGGTTAGAAATTGAGTGCGTGGCAGGGTGAGTGGGTTTGTGAGTCGGTTAGTGGGTGTCTTTAGTAGTTGAGTGGGTGAGTCAAAGAATTGAGCGCCACGGTGGCAAGATGTTAACTACCTCGCCTACTATACAGAATGTTGTGGGTTCGATCCCGACCCTGACGCCTGTATATTTCACTCCACATGTAGAAACATGTAATAAGAGGAATTGGGTGCAATAAATGTATACAGCGACTTTGTTGAACCATCAGTGGGCCTTACCTGGTAAAAGAATATCTCACATTACCAGAAGAGGTAAGGACTACATATAGAGTGGGTGATTAACTGGGTGGGTCTGTGAGTGTGGGTCAGTGATCGAAGAAGTAGGTGAGTGAGTGTGTTAGAGATTGTGGGTGATAGGGTAAGCCATGGGTGACGTGAGTGGGTGTGTTGTTTGGGAGTGAATAGACAAGTGGTTGGGTGAGTTAGTGGGTGGCTGAGTGGGTGGGTGGGTGAATGGGTTTAGAGATTGAGTGGGTGGTGGGTGGTTGGGTGAATGAGTGGGTGGGTGGGTTTGTGAATGGTTGAGGTGAGTGAGTGGGTGGGTCAGCGCATGAGTGGGTGTGGGAGTGGGTGAGAGGTGGGTTGGTGAGTTGGTGAGAGGATTAGTGAATTGGTGGGTTCGAGATTGCGTGCCTGGGTGAGTGAGTCGGTTAGAGATTGAGTGGGTGGCAGGGTAAGTGGGTGGGTTGCTTAATGGGTGTGTGAGTGGGTGGATGAATAGGTGAGTGGACAGGTGCATGGTTTAGTGGGTGGGTGAATAAGTGAGTGGGTGGGTGAGTGGATTGTTGCGTGAATGTGTGGGTGGTTGAGTTTTTGGGTAGATGGGTGTGTGAATATGGGAGGAGAGTTCGTGTGTTAGTGGGTGGGTGAGTCGGAGAGTGAGGCACCATGGTGCCGAGATGTTAACTACCTCGCCTAGTATACAGGAGGTTGTGGATTTTATCCCAGCCCTTCCGCTTGGATATTTGGAGTTTCTATGTTCTCCCCGTGGTCGTGTGGAATTTTCTCCAGGTTGTCCCTCCACATTTGAACATGCATTTATATAATTTGGTTGCAATAACATTCTACGTGAAAAGCCACTTAATTGAACTGTCATTTGTGCTGAGGTGGCTTCCGACAAAGATCTATAGCTCAGGGCCTTACCCAGTAAAATGAAAAACAATTAAATATTAGTTTATTGTGTGGATGAGTGGGTGCGTGCGTGCGTGGGTGGGTGCGTGGGTGGATGAGTGAGTGGATGGGTTGATGCGTCGTAGGTGAGTCGCTGAGTGAGTGAGTGGTTGGGTGCATGAGTGTGAGTTAGAAATTGAGTGGGTGGCTTAGTGAGTGGGTCAGTGTATGAATGGCTCAGTAGTTGAGTGAGTGAGTGGGTGATTGAATGAGTGGGTGAGTGTGTGGGTTAGTGGGTGGGAGAGTCAGACAGTGGGGCGCCATGGTGGCGAGATGTTAACTACCTCGCCTGGTATGCAGAAGGTTGTGGGTTTGATCCCGACCCTGACACCTGTATATTTCCCTCCACATTTAAAATCAACTGCAATACATGTCATAAGCCACTTCGTTGACCTATAATTTTTAACCAGGTCATTTCTGAAAAAGATGTTTAGCTCTGTCGGCCTTACCTGGTAAAATAACCACAATTTAGATTTAGTTTAGTGTGTTGGTGAGTGGGCGGGTGAGTGCGTGGGTGAGTGGGTGAGTGTGAGTGGCTCGGTGGTTGAGTTAGTGGGTGGCAGTGGGTGGTTGAGTTAGTGGGTGGTGGAATGTTTTGGTGGTTGAATTATTGGGTGGTTGAGTGATGGGTGGGTGGGTGAATAATTACGTGGTTAGTGGGTGAGTTTCTGAGGGAGTGGTTGGGCGAGTGGGTGGGTTAGAAATTGAGTGGGTGGCATGGTGAGTGGATGTGTATGTGACTGGGTGAGTAGGTGAGTGGCTGGGTGAGTATGTGAGTGGATGGATGAGTGAGGGGGTGAGTGGGTTTGTGGATGAGTGCGTGTGTGGGTAGGAGGTTATGTGGGGAGTGAGTGGGTTAGTGACTGGGTGAGTTGTAGTTGAGATTGTCAGTTTAAAAGTGAGTTGGTGGGTTAGAGATTGACTGGCTCGGTGAGTGAGTGCTGGGTGGGTTAGTGAGTTGTTGGGTGGGTGAGTGTTAGTGGGTGGATGATCGACTGGGTGGGTGGTTGAGTGAGGAGATGGGTGGGTGGGTTGCAGTGACGTGTGGTGAGGTCAATGGCTGGGGAGGCACTGGCTTGTGTCAGAGCCAGATTCACACACTGAGGGGGACGTGGCCTCACGGAGGGGGGCGTGTTAGATGCATCCTCCTCAGTGAGGCAAATGTGATGGCTGCCTCCCCTGGTCCTTTTTCATTGCAGTTTCATGACGAGACCAGCGAGCCTAAATATCTTAATACACATACGTGAAATAAGTTACCTGGAGTATGGAAGGCGAGGACATGAAATGAAGGGGTCTACAAACATTACATTGGTGACATACTGTGATAGTAACAGGCACGCGCTTATTGCCCGCGCTCCATCCAGTTACTGAGGGGTTGCGTAATCAGGGGAGGCTGAGCTCGTCGCTGCCTCACCTCTCGTCTCTTCCTATTTGCAGCGGAGCTCCGCAAATTTGACGATTTTGACTATAAAAATGATTGGAATCGTACAGAAATGACATTTATAACACAGATCCTTGGAAAAATCTTAATTTTTATTTTATTCTCTTTTTTTTTACTTTTCTTAAAAACTATTGTCATTGGAGTATGACAGGTGAGGCTCTGCCTCCCCTGACCGCACGTCGCTGGTGGGTTGGTAGGTTGGTGAGGAAGTGAGAGAGTTAGTGGGTACGAGATTGAGTGGGTGGCTGGCTGAGTGGTTGAGAAGATGGGTGTGCGATTTCATGGGTGAGTGAGTCGGTGAGTGAGTCGGTAAGTGAGTAGGTGAGTGGGTTTTTGTATGGGTGAGTGCTTCAGTGGGTTCATGAGTGAGTGGATGGGTTATTGAGTGAGAGGGTGGATATTTGAGTAAGTGGTGTGCGTGAATAGGTGAATGGGTGGGTGTTTGAGTGAGTGAGTCAGAGAATGGGGTGCCACGGTGGTGAGATGGTAACTTCCTCACCTAGTGTATACAGGAGGTTGTCGATTCGATCCCGACCCTGTCGCAAGTATATTTGATTGTGCTTGTTCTCCTCGTGGTCGCGTGGATTTTTCTCCAGGTCCACGGAGTTTTCCCTCTGCATTGAGAATAAACTTGCATTCAGAGGATTTGGCTGAAATGCATGTGTATGTGATAAGCCACTTCGTTAACCTGTCATTTGTAACAAGGTCGCGTTTGAAAAAGATCTATATAGCCCTGTGGGCCTTACCTGGTAAAATAATAACAGTTTTGTTTTTGTTTCGTGGGTGAGTGAGTGAATGGGTGGGTTGGTGGTTGGGTGGTTGAATGGGGGTTGGGTGGGTGAGTTGGTGGGTGTTCGAGTCAGTGGCTGGGTCATTGTGTGAGTGGATGGGTATTTGAGTAAGTGGTGCGAGTCAGTAGGTGAATGGGTGGGTGTTTGGTTGAGTGGCTGGTAGGTGGGTGAGTAAGTTAGTGTAGGAGGTTGAGTGGGGAAGTTAGTGTGCGAGTGGGTGGGTGAGTGAGTCAGAGAATGGGGCACCACGGTGGTGAGATGGTAACTACCTTGCATAGTATACAGGAGGTCATGGAATTGATCCCGACCCTGCCGCCTGTATATTTCGAGTTTGCATCTTCTCCCTGTGGTCACGTGGATTTTTCTCCGGGTCCTTGGGGTTTTACCTCTGCATTGAGAATAAACTTGCATTCAGAGGATTTGGCTGCAATAAATGTATATGTGATAAGCCACTTTGTTTACCTGTCATTTGTAACAAGGTCGCTTTTGAAAAAGATCTATATAGCTCTGTGGGCCTTAGCTGGTACAATGAGAAATAGTTCAGTTTTCGTTTAGTGGGTGGGTGAGTGGTTGGTGGGTGATTGATTGAGTGGGTGGTTGGGTTGGTGGGTGAGTGTGTGAGTTAGAGAGTGGGTGGGTGGATGGGTGGGTGTGTGAGTGGGGGAGTGAATAGGTGAGTGGATGGGTGAGTGGAGTCTAGAGTGAGTGGGTCAGTGAGTGAGTGGGTTGGTGGGTGGGTCGTTGAGTTAATGAGTGGGTGTGTAGGTGGGTGCACAGGTATGTTCTTGAGTGGCTGTGTGTGTGCATGAGCAAGTGAGTTAGCGGTTGAGTGGGTGGCAGGGTGAGTGGGTGAGTGAGTGTGTGGGTGGCTTTCGTAGTTTAGTGGTTGGGTTAGTCAGATAATGAGGCGCCACAGAGCGAGATGCAAACCCTCTCGCGAAAGCCGACGTTTTAAACTGGTATATTGGAATTCGTATTTTTGACCCCAACCCTGATGCCTGTATATTTGGAGTTTGCATCTTCTCTCGTGGTCACGTCGATTTTCCTCTGATTCCTTCGGGTTTGTTGAACACGTAGACTTTCGCGACCAATATCATCCATAATAGAGGTTTATTTTTTGGGTTAGATCGCGTAAATATATAAATGTGTTGTGAAAACCCACCACCATCCGACACAGCCAACTAGTAAGGGTTGTCACGTACGCAGAACATGCCAATTTGTAACTAGTACAGCACACGGTGTGTTGGAGAGTCAAGCCACAACATTTACAATCTGAGTACGACGTTTCGCCAGTAATTACAACTAGCTTCATCAGGCAACAGCCAGATTTGTGGAGACATTCACCTGTTTCGTTCCTTATATAGAGGCGTAGATGTGTTGCCTGTTTTTATCATTTGCCTGTTATCATTCGCCTGTTATTAAGTTAAAAGTAGAAATAGTTATTATTGTTGTAATCACGTTATCAGTAGAAATAATTGTTATTTCGTTAAAAGTAGAAATAATTATTGTTATCAAGTTCTAAGTGGAAATAATAATTACTGTTCTCATTCACCTGTCGTTATCATTTGCCTGTTGTTATTTTTCGCCTATTGTTATCAAGTTAGAAGTAGAAAGTTATTATTGTTGTTATCATTCGCCTGGTGTTGGTAGCGCACGTCTCTAATCCAGCACTGTGATTCCAAAGAACACAGGATGAGATGTTACTATCCTTTGTGCAAGCACTTCCAAGAGTTCATGAACAGTGAGCCTGGTGAAATTTGGGGAGCGCATCGTCAGTAGCGACCCTTTGGTTCCTAGGGTGTTTCGGCCTTTCATACTATACACCCTCCCCAAAGGCGGCCAGCGACAGGGTGATCAATCCTATGCTTGCGTCCCATTCCCAATTAGTCATAGGAGTTGCCTTGTTGTTGGTAGCCAACATCCCATGGGACTATGCATGGCAGGGGCGTCCTCCTCCCTGAGTCAAGCATTGTTGACTGCATACCTCCTGGCCCTCTCACTTTGGGGCCCAGCTGGGGTCTTTCCTCTTCATCCAGAGCCACTGACTGCTGCCTTCTGCCGCCTCCGATACAGCTTTGATTGCCGAACGCTGGCTCTGGCCCTTAATTCCCAGGTCTCTAAGCAGTCTGGTTGTAGATGTTGCCACAAAACCTCTGCAGCCCACCTCCACTGGTCGGACTTCTGTGTTCCAGCCATGATGCCGTGCTTCGGCAGCTAGATCGGCATAGCGCAGATGTTTTCGCTCATAAGCCTCATCTACTGAGTCCTCCCAGGGTACTGTGAGCTCAATGATGAAGACCTTCTTGAGCGAACGGGACCAGAGCACCACGTCAGGTCTTAGGGTGGTGGTTGCGATCTCCGGAGGAAACACAAGTTGCCGGCCAATGTCAGCTAGCATTTTCCAGTCGCGGGCCAAGCGCAGCTGGTCTCGCTCTATTGGTGTAGAGCCGCTCTTCGGTGGTTTAGCCCCTTCGCGGACAAAGGTCGTCCGTAAGGGGTGTGATGCTGCTGGGGGTGGTAGGGAGTTGGTGGCAGCTCGCTTGTCCTCCAGGGCGGATGCAAGGTTTTTAAGGACTTGGTTGTGACGCCAAGTGTAGCGTCCTTGGGTGAGGCTTGTTTTACACCCTGTGAGAATGTGCCTGAGGTTGGCTGGCATGGAACAGAGGGCACAGTCCGGATCTTCACCATACCATTGGTGAAGATTAACTGGTGTTGGAAGGATGTCATATGTTGCTCTGATGGAGAAGCTCAACCGCCTCGCTTCCGTGGAAGGTAGCGAGGGCTGGTGAATCACCGCACAATGATGTTGTCAAATCCCCTTCCTGTGGGCGTCGAGGTGCCATAACGTGACTCGCCAGGAGAAGGCAGTAGAGCAAGTGGACTAATCGCCATCTTCACCTGTACAGGGATAGAGTGTTTCACCCTCGCACGCATGGGTTTTCTCCGGGTCCTCCGGTTTCCCCCACTGGTATAAACACTCGTCATTAATTAGCGCATAATGCCTCCATAGAGGACCACAGAGCTTGGACAATTGTTGGTACTGGCTCACCACGTAGCTTCCTTCCTGCACGGCTGTGGTTCCTCATGCCTCTGAGTCGTTCTTGTGCGCGCTATAAAACTTTTAATTATTACTGTTATTCGCCAGGCGGTGGTGTTGCAAGCCTGTAATCCAGCAGTGGAAGGCAGCAAGGGTGAGTGGATCACACAGTGAATGTTGTGAAACCCCCTTCCTGTGGGCATCGATGTGCCTTCTCCTGGCTGGCTGGCTAGAAGGCAGTACAGAAAGTGGGATAATCGCCATCTTTTCCTATACGGTTTAAAGTGCTGCCCCCCGGGGTTTCTCCAGGTGCTCCGGTTTCCCCCACTTGTGTAAGAACTCCTCATTCATTCGTCGAAAACTTAAAAAAAAAACAATTCAGGACCCGACTGTGACTCAGTGTGGATTTCCTGGACTAAGTCTATTTTATTATTATAAAGAATTAAAGGGGCTGTTTGATGACACGACTAGAGAGCTGGCTTGCACTGCAGGGAACTTAATATTCAACTTGTATTCCGCAACCCTCAATGGCCATTTTAAGTTAAATTTGTGCATGTAAGACTCGCACAAACAACCATACCCAGAAACCCATAGACCCCAACAGAGACCCATACATTCCTACAGACACTTACTCACACAGCGACCCCATACTCACAGAGACCGATAGACATGCACAGAGACCCATAGCCTCACACAGAGATCCATACACTCAAAGGCCCAAAAACTCACACAGAAATCCATAGATTCGCACAGAGGTCAATAGAATTAGAATTTGAATATTTATTTATACTGAATGAATCTGATAAGCTATAACGATCTGTTTTCACAGACGTCCAATCGGGTAGGTCAGAAAATAACAAAAATACAATACAAAAACATCACAGGAAAGGTAAACAAATTGTTTCGAAATATACAAATTAAACTGAACTCTTTTTATCTTACCATAGATTCAAACGTGTTGGACTCGCACAGAGATCTTAACCACTAAACCTCGAACAATTAAAACACTCTAAACCCCTAACTATCTAAATCCATAACCATCTAAACCGCTAACCCTCTCAACCTCTTTACCCTTACAACCCTAATCTTTAAACCCCTCGCCCTCTAAAAGCTTAACCTCTAAACCCCCAAAACCCTAACCATCTCAACCCCTAATCCTCTAAATTCCTATACCCCTAACCCTCAACCCCTTTACCCTTCAAATCCTAACCCACCAAAACCCTCACTCTCTAAACCCCGTATTCTTTTAACCCTAACCGTCTAAGCCAATAAAAACCAAACCCTCTAAACCCTCTGAATCCCTAACCCTCTAAACCTTGAAACCCTAACCTTCTAAAACCCTAAATCCCTAACATTCTAAATACCAACCAATTTAAACCATAACCCTCGAAAGAACTAACCCTCTAGACCCCTAACCCTCTGAACTCATAACCTCCTAAATCCTCAACCTCTAAAACCCTAATTCTCAAAACCCTAACGTTTTAAAACCCTAAATCCGTAACCTAATCCCAACACATTTAAATCCCAACCCTCTAAAGAACGAACCCTCTAGACGCCTAACCCTTAATACACCTATGCCCCTAAAATGCTAACCCTCTAAGCACATAATCCACTAAACCCGTAACCCTCAAAACCCAAACGTTCTAAAACCCTAAATCCGTAACCTAATCCCAACACATTTAAACCCCAACCCTCTAAAGAACGAACCCTCTAGACGCATAACCCTTAAAATACCAATGTCCCTAAAATACTAACCCTCTAAACAGATAATCCACTTAACTCGTAACCCTCTAAACCCATAAAGGTTTTTTGTTGTTAGATTATGTAAATATAAACGTGTCGTTAAACCAACCACCACCCGAAACAGCCAATTAGTAAAATTTGTCACATCAACAAAAAGTGGCATTTAGTGTTTGAGACTAACCAAAAAAAAAACTTTATTATGGACAATATTAGTTGTGAAAGTCTAGGTGTTAAACCCTCAACTCTCAAACCACTAAACCCGTAACACTGTAAATCACTAACCCTTGAAACCCCGATACCTCTAAGCCCCTAAACACATACCCTTATAACCTCCTCAACTACTAACCATCTAAACCATTCAACCTCCAACAATCGAAACCCATAAACCTCTAAACACATAACTCTCTAAACCCCTAACCCTCTAAAACCCATAAACCTCTAAACACGTAACTCTCTAAACCCTCTAAACTCAAAACGTTCTAAACTCTAACCCTCTAAACACCAAATCCTCTGAAGGACTTTCCCCTTAAGACCCCAACCGTCTAAACACCTCACTCTATAAAACCGCAACCCATAAACCCCCAACACTCTTAACTGCCTAAACCCTTAATCATACAAACCCCAAACCGTCTAAACCCCTAAACCTGTAAAACCGTAACCCACTAAACCCCTCACCTTATAAACCCCTAATTCCCTAAACATCAAACCTCTAAACCCATAACCTTCTAAAACTCCTAACCTTGTAAACCAATACACCGAGCAATCAAAACCCATGAACCCTCTAAACCTCTAAACACCCAACTCTCTAAACCCCGAACCCTCTAAATCCATAACCTTATAAACTCTAATCAAATAAAAAAAACCTCAACCCCTTTACCCTTAAAACCCTATCCGTCTAAACTCACCCTTTGAAATCCTAACCCAAATACACCGAAAACCCTAACCCTCTAAACCCCTCATGAGGCGATCCACATATACAAACACAGAGACAATTTCAACCGAGAAGATGGATTATGGCTTAGCAATCATTGGAAGGACGTAATAAACCATTTCGGATCTTCACTGATTGTGTTCACGTTTACGGTGACTTTCAGACCGCGTTCCACTCACTGGCATTGTATTCTCCGCAGGGAATGGATTCTTTGCTCCGCTGCAAGTTTCCCCTCACTACTCACCCATTGACACGACGGTCAATGGTACAGTGTATAATAACAAATAGTATAACATTTATATGCTTAATACAATGTACAAAGTAATATATAGTATCGTAATTATATAGTAAATATATAGCAGTGTGATACACATTAGGGTGGGTAGAATAATACATAGTGTTATATGGTTTATAGCAGGGGTCCTCAAACTACGGCCCGCGGGGCACATGCGGCCCGCCGAGGACATTTATCCGGCCCGCCGGGTGTTTTTGCCGCCGCTGCCTGTCTGTTACTTTTTTTCTACATGAGAAGGACGGTCATTGGTGGAAGAGGGAGAGGGGGCGGAGTTCCCCCCAATCGGACTGCATTGATGGGCAGTGCAGTCTGTATGTCTCTGTGTGGGCAAAGTTATTGCTGGTATATTGTTTTTGTAGCGCTGTATATATATTGGTATTTTACTAATAGCAATTTTGACTCCCTAGGAAACAATGATGTCAAGAAAGAGAAAAATTGACTCGGAGTGTAGGATATTCAAAGAACAGTGGACTTATGATTACTTTTTTATGCAGTACAAGGAAAGAGCTGTGTGTCTGATATGCCAGAATATAGTGTCTGTGTTCAAAGAATACAATTTACGTCGACACTATGAAACGCAACGTAAAGATAAATATGATTGTTTGGTCGGAGAAGTGAGAAAAGATAAAATATTAAAACTGAAAAATACATTAACAACTCAGCAAACTACTTTTGTGAAGCAGAAGCAGCTAAATATTTCATCACTGCGAGCAAGTTTTCAAGTTGCCAAGCTAATAGCGTGCACTGGCAGACCATTCGTGGAGGGAGAATTTGTTAAAGAATGCCTTCTTTCTGTTGCCAAAGAGATGTGTCCAGAGAAGGCCGATTTATTTAGTACAGTGAGTCTTTCAGGACCTTCAATTACACGGAGGATTGAAGAAATGGGAGACAATTTGCATCAGCATTTACAAAACT
The DNA here is from genome assembly GCF_015708825.2 of Lethenteron reissneri. Lineage (NCBI taxonomy): Eukaryota > Metazoa > Chordata > Hyperoartia > Petromyzontiformes > Petromyzontidae > Lethenteron > Lethenteron reissneri. Next base: position 11,728,460 of record NC_083830.1, on the reverse strand, counting down.
CCACAAAAAAACTTTTCTATTTTTCCTTGGCACTCGACGAAAGCAATGATGTTCGTGATTCTGCACAACTTCTAATTTTTATTCGTGGGACGAATGACTATTTCGAAGGCACAGAAGAGCTTGCTGCACTGCAAAGCATCAAAGGAACAACTACAGGAGAGGATATCTTTCGATTTAAAGCTTTCGTGACTGCAGGGATTCATCTTCTTAGTTCTTTCGGTAAAGTCACGTAGAAGGGAAGTAATAAAATAATAAAAGTAAAACATAATAAAATAATTCTCACGACGTTTCGGCCACAACGCAAGCAGCCGTCCTCAGGTGAAAACCAGGTCTGTTGGGGAGACAGCCTCTGAATGAAACAGCACACGAGCTTGGAGAATATATAAGCTGGGTTGGAAGCGGGGGAAAGAGCGCATTGACAAAATAATTTCCATATCAAGAGGAATGTAGCATATTTACGGGAAATGCAGGAATGTGATTAGTACTACATATGCCCGTGCTGCATATGTAGTACTAATCACATTCCTGCATTTCCCATAAATATGCTACATTCCTCTTGATATGGAAATTCTTTTGTCAAGGCGCTCTTTCCCCCGTTTCCAACCCAGCTTATATATGCTCCAAGCTCGTGTGCTGTTTCATTCAGACGCCGTCTCCCCGACAGACCTGGTTTTCACCTGAGGACGGCTGCTTGCGTTGTGGCCGAAACGTCGTGAGAATTATTTTATTATGTTTTATTTTTATTATTTTATTACTTCCCTTCTACGTGACTTTACCGAAAGAACTAAGAAGAGAGGATATCTATGAAAAGTTTTGCCAAACTGTGAATGGTTTGGAGCTGAACTGGGCTAAACTAGCCAGTGTGACAACTGATGGTGCTCCTAGCATGGTGGGGTCTAAGAAAGGAGTAATTGCTCGCATTAACCAAGAGATGGACGAACATAACCATTCTCATCCAATAGCCATACACTGCCTCATCCACCAACAAGCGCTGCGTAGTAAATCACTGAAGTGGGACTCTGTTATGAAAATTGTGGTATCTTGTGTTAAATTCATTAGAGCTCATGCACTAAACCACAGACAATTTCAGGAATTTCTGTCTGAGCTAAATGTTGACTATGAAGATGTTCTGTACCACACAGAAGTCCGTTGGCTGAGTCGAGGGAGAGTTTTGAAACGTTTCTACCAGAGCTCAATGATGCAGAATGGAAATGGCACCTTGCCTTTCTGACAGATGTAACAGAGCTACTCAACAGTTTCAATGTGCAACTTCAAGGAAAGGGGAAGCTCATCTGTGATATGCAATCACATGTCAAAGCATTTGAAGTAAAATTAGGCCTCCTCATCAAACAAGTGAAGGAGGAAAACTTCTGCCATCTCCCCACAACTCAAAATCTGTTAGCGGAAAAACCATTGGTTGCATTCCCAAACAAAACATGTGTGGATTCACTGGAAAAATTGCAAAAGGAGTTCCAATTTAGATTTAAAGAGCTTCATCTCCATGAACAGGACATACAGCTTTTCCGTAACCCATTTTCTATTGACATTGAAAATGTGGATACAATTTACCAAATGGAACTGGCTGAACTGCAGAATTGTGACTCTCTGAAAGACGCATTCAAGTCAAGCAGCCTTCATAATTTCTATGCATCTCTCCCCTCTGAGACATATCCTCATCTCAGGAACCATGCCCTAAAAATGCCAACCATCTTTGGCAGCACTTATGTCTGTGAACAGACTTTTTCCAGAATGAAACATTTGAAATCTCCAACCAGATCTAGACTAACGGATGCACACTTGCATCACTTGTTACGACTAGCAGTGACAAATATGGAACCGGACATTGACCATCTCATTAGCCAAAAGCAGGCCCATAGTTCCCATTGAAATACTGGCAAGTTTGTTGATTTAACTTTACTTGTTCTTCATTTTAAATATTGCATTTGTTCCCGTTTTGTTTCTTCACTTCAAAATAAGATATATGCCGTGTGCATAGGGATTTGTTCATAGTTTTTTTAACTATAGTCCGGCCCTCCAACGGTCTGAGGGACAGTGAACTGGCCCCCTGTTTAAAAAGTTTGAGGACCCCTGCTCTAGCCTCTATCCCAATACTCCCTTTCTGCTTACTCACGGTTAGATGCCCACGGCATTCCGTTGATCTCATCCTCACTGCGCACCTCGACGCGTCACACGGACGTTCGAGTGGCCGGGCTGGAGACCGTCCCGTGGGCTGACTTTGGAGCAAGAGGCCCTCTCGCTGTTTGTGTTCCCCTTTTATCAGTACTCCACATCAAAGGCCCCCAACCCGAGAGCCCTCTCGGCCAATCAGGTCGTCGCACCCGTCAAGCCGCATTCCTGGTTTCCTTAACAATGGGCGCGCGCTGTCTGTGGCGCCGGCGGCGGCCCCCAGGTGCCTTTGTTATGTCAATCAGCTGCGGCTTGTCGTAACAAGGCTCGCCGTGTGCTGCGGCGCGCCGGCGGTTCCCGAGCACACCCCCATGCCAATCAGCCGCCCCCCCCCCTCTGGCTTCCCCTTAGTTCGTGGTTGTGGACCCCTGCCTGCCTCGCCGATACGTGTGTGTGGGGGGTGCGTTTCAACCGCGGTGGCTGGGCAGTCCCCCGCCGTGACCATGCAATCTTAATGCCGGTCAAGCGCCGCGGTGCGAATTAGCATCGGGGGAGGCCGTCCAATTCCCTGGCCGCAGGAAACCGTGAAGATTATCCCTACGAGGGCTTTCGGGTGAAAACCTGCCAGCCAGGGGACCTCCCCACGGAGCTCTATGGGAGGGGAATTGTGTGAGGGTGTGTTTATGTGGGGAACGGTGAGGGGGAAGCGGGGTCGGCCCCGTCGCTTGGTGGTGGCGAGGTTGTAGATGGGGTGCCCGCCGAGTGGCTTCGCGGCGGCGGCGGCATCACATAGCCCCCCGAGGTGCCAGTCCCCGTCCCGGGTTGACTGGAGCACCTTGCTTGGGCCGCACCCACGAGGAAATGCTGCGGGGTCCAGGGGATCCATCCGGACCTCGTGGCTGGTCTCGGGGCGAGTGACTCCATCCTCTGGAGTTCCTGCGGCAGCCTCCCCGTCCCCCGGCACCTGCGGGCTGGGGCACAAACTCAGCAGCACAATACTTGCAGTCAAATGCAAACAAAAAACAATACTCTGATAATGTATGCATTGTCTTTGAAACTGAACAGCTTTCTTTAGAGCCTAGTCTCATATGGTGTTCGACCAGATGACGCCAAAAGGCGCACAGTTCAAAGACAACGCACTACCAGAGTAATGAGAGCTCGGGTTGAGCAGCTACATCATGGGACCTCCTTTGCCAGTACCAAAATATACTAATAGGCTCTAAAGAAAGCTGTCTCTGGTGTGGACCAATCAGTTTCAAAGACAATGCATAAATTATCAGAGTATTGTTTTTTGTTTGCATTTGACTGCAAGTATTGTCGTTAATATAAGCATGATTCCTTGCAAAAGGTGTCAGTTTTGTTGCCAGAAAAAAGGGGGGAAACCCCTATTAGACACATTTATTTTTACGTGATCGAACCCAAAACACCTATATTATGAATATTGGTCGTGAAATCCTACGTGTTAAACTGTGCACATATATTTATTACTGTGTAAATATTATTTGTACATGAAGTAAGATTTTTGTACATTAAACATTATTTATAAACGCACCAGGGTCGCAAACGGGTCTTTAATATGTTTTCGTGTAATTTTAGTCTTAATACTAGCCAATACTAATCACAAAATCTATTGAAATTAAAAATAAAAACAATTTCTACCGATTACATTTACGACACATTTATATTTACGTGATCGAACCCAAAACACCTATATTAAGAATATTGGTCGTGAAATCCTACGTGTTAAACTGTGCACATATTATGTTATTTATTACTGTGTAAATATTATTTGTACATGAAGCAAGATTTTTGTACATTAAACATTATTTATAAACTAATTAACCAGCTGAAGTCTCCGTTAAATCACGTGACTTATGTGTGGCCATCCCTAATTTAAATCCCTCCCCTCTCCCGGCACACTGTGAAAACACACGCTGTTCCGAGCACCTATGAAGGCCCACACGGAATTAATGGGTGGGGAGCAAAACCAATCCCGGTCGCGTTTGTCTCCCTCGTGGCGATTTTTACAAACCATATCAAGTACTCATTTGAGGCTAAGTCGACCTAGGGGATGCCCAGGACCGGTTCAGATAGTCATCACTGGTGTTGGCCGTGAGCGGGATTCAAACTCAGGTCGCCAGGTTGATAGCGTAGTCCGCTAACCACTATGCTACCGGTCCCCACAACCCTGCAACAACAACCGCCATTCGCTATTAAGTGGCAGTGACATCACCACGACGCTTGTGCCAGGCCATGTGCACCTTGAGGCTACGTGAAGTGTCGAACGCCCGCTGGCAGGAGGTCACGGGGCAGACCCAGGTACCACGGGTCGACTGAGATGACCGAGATGACTGGCTGATGCACCACCTTTGCCCCCGACTGTGCCAACTTGCTGTGCTTTAGCCACCCGGCGCTCCGCTCGTTGTTGTGAGCATTGCTCCTCCACCCTCCGTTGTTGTTGGAGGGCGACTGGCTCCAACTGCCCAGTAGTGCCCTTCACGAGCCTCCTCCACAGAGGCCGATCTTGACACCGCTGGTACCAGTCATCGGCAAGTCCATTCAGCTCCACGTCCTCCTGTACCACATCACTCCATCTCTTCTCTAGCCCGTGCCGCGCCCGTTTAGCCCCCTCGATCCGGCCGAACAAAAGCTGTTTAGGCATGCGGTGGCTGGGCATGCGGGCTATATGACTCAGCCAACGCAGCCTTGTCTGCCGGAGCAGCTCACCGATGGGACTTTGCCCAGATCTTTCAAGGATTTGTGAGCTCCTCACACAATCCAGCCTGGTTGAACCCAGGATGGATCGTAGGCAGGCCAGCCTAAATGTTTACAACCGGCGAAGATGCTCCATTAGGGGGGGTCCACGTTTCGCAAGAGTAGAGAAGACCTGATGTGGCCGAGAAGACCTGATACTTCATGCGGAGCGACAGACCAGGTAGCTTCCACACAGTGTTATGCAGCCGATGAAAAGATATTGCCGGTCCACTGATTCGGAGTGAGACCTCTGCTGTTAAACTGTAGAAGGTCATAAGTACACTGCCCAGGTATGGGAAACTTTCCACTCTCTCCACTACTGCCCCATCACCGATTGGGAGTTGTGGGGGTGGAGTGTCCGATGGTACAAAATACCCAGGCAGGTGTTTAGTTTTGGTGGGGCTGATGGTAAGGCCCCACCTCTTAGTGGCACGCTCCAGTCTCAGCAGCAGCGTCTCCAACTCGTCTTCTGAATGAGCAGCTATTACCAAATCATGAGCATACATAACGTGGTTGACCAATAGGGAGCCATCCCTTGATCGCACCCGGGCATCGATCAGCCTCTCATTATATCTGTACCAAATGGGAATTCCCCCGGTACAGCTATTGAAGGCTTCACGAACTACGTGGTCAAAATAGATGTTAAATAATGTCGGAGCCAGAGGACATCCCTGTCGCACCCCAAGGTGTACAGGGAAAGGCTCTGACTCCCGGCCACGTAGTTTTACCCGGGCCCGCTCACCATTATGAAGGTCCTTAATGATCGTGAGCAGAGGGTCAGGGACTCCGAAAGCACGAATAACACCCAGAGCCCAGGCTTACTGATGGTATCATAGGCTTTGACCAGGTCAATAAAGCAGAGATGTAGGTTTTGTTGGAATTCCCTACACCTCTGCTGTAGCAAACGGACAAAATATGGCATCTGTGCAGGACCGCCCTTTCCTGAAACCGCATTGGGGCTCCGCAAGCCTCTCCTCAGCGTGCCTAGCAAGGCGATGTTGAATAATCCTTGCCAGGACCTTTCCCGGCACACTGAGTGAGATTCCTCTGTAGTTGTTACAGTCTATGCGGTCCCTCTCTTTAAGAAGGGCATCCTTCCCATCCTGCGGAACCCATCCAGTGGTTCAGACTGTTGTTATGATGGCATCTAGGGCAGTAAGTGCACAAACGCCACCCTCCCTCAGCATTTCGCTTGGGAGATCATCTCTGCCCGGTGCCTTTCCTGGTCTCAGACTCCGGATCGCCTTCAGTACTTCCTCAACAGATGGCACCTCAGCCAGCCACTCACAGGGGGTGACTTCCAATATTGAGGCACCGCAGCCTCAGCAGGGTTATCCCCACTTTGTGCCATGTTTTCCTGGCTTGAGGGATTTCCCCTCCCCCAGGACCTCACAGAAATGCTCAGCAAATCTGCAAACCTGTTCCTGGGGGTCGGAGATTGGATCACCGTTTTTCCCCCTAATGATGGTAATGTGTGGCGCTGCAGGTTTCTTTTTTGATGGAGTTAAATAGTGATTTGTGATTGCGGACCACTGAGGCAGACTCCATCTCCTCAGCAACCCGCGACCACCACCCATCCTTGCAGCGCCTTACAGCTCTCCGAACCTCCGAGCGAAGGCTGCGGTAAGCCTCCTCATTCTCTGACGTGGGATGCTGTAGCCGATGAGAGTGGGCCTGTCATTTTTTCTTAACTATCCTGAACACCTCCTCTGTCAGCCAGGGTTTCTGGGGAGGTCTGGACCGCGTACCCAAAGCAGCCATTGAAGCTGCATGAGTCACAGTCCTGAACCTCGCCCATTTACCCTCGACATCAGGAGTGGGGGACGATGCCAACCACAGCTGCAAGCGATGATGAAATTCTCGCTTGCAACTTTCATCAGATGAGACCAGGCCATTCTAGATTTGAAGCTTTCGTGACTGCAAGGATTCATATTCTTAGGTTTTTCCAGTAAAGTCACTTCGGTAAAAAAATAAAAATTAATAAAAGTAAAATAAAATAAAAATCACGACGTTTCGGAGGCAACACAAGCTTCCATTTTCAGGTGGAACCGTCACAGCACGCTTGCTGTATCAATACAGCAAGCGTGGGGGACGATACAGTAAGCGTGCTGTGACGGTTCCACCTGAAGACGGAAGCTTGTGTTGCCTCCGAAACGTCGTGATTTTTATTTTAATTTGAATTTTTTACCTACGTGACTTTACCCAAAAAACCTAAGAATATGAGACCAGGCCACTTTAGGTTGGAATGGGGTCCTGGGTGTACACCCACCACCAGAGTAGAAGAATGGCAGGTGCATCTTACAGATGACTAGTCGATGGTCAGAGGGCAGATCAGCTCCACGGTAGGTCCTGGTGTCAAGGACATGGGCTCGCATCCGCTGGTCCGTTACTATGTAGTCCAGCAGATGTTCTTGCTTGGACACGGCATGCATCCATGATATTGTGTGGATGCGCCGATGTCGGAAGAGCGTGTTGGTAATTACAAGCCCATGGGCTGCACAAAAATCTAGCAGCCTCCTACCGTTGTTATTGAGCTGATCTGGCCCATGCCTTCCAATCACTCCAGACCAGGTGCCAGCATCATGACCAACTCGGGCATTGAAGTCACCCAACAAGATGACTCTGTTCCGAGTGGCCACTTTAGCCAGTACCTGTGACAGGAGGTCATAGAAGGCATCTGACTCATCGGCTTTGCCTGCATCCCTCCACGGATGTTCGTCTTCGGTGGGGGCATAAGTAACCACGACCACCACTCCTCGCCTCCGGTTGATGGGAAGGCGAGCCAAAGTATCCTGTGGCTTACAGCTTCCCACACCTCACCACCACGCTCCCACGCCCCCTTCATTCTTTTGTTCAAAAGAAGAGCCACACCCTGTTGTTTGGCAGTCTCCTGCCCCGAGTAGAGGACTGTCCACCCCTCATGGTGGCAGGTAAAAACCCCTTGGGTGAGGTTTTCTTGCCTCTCTAGAGAAAACAGGAGAGAGAGGAGGGAAGATGGTTTGGATGGGAGAATGAAAGGATGGAAAATGATTGATGTTTTGAAAGGATGTAGAGAGAGAGTGCCACACCATCTAGGGCTGGATAGCAGCCAGACAGGAGGAGATACGAGAGGAACGGTCCAGGGGCAAATGAAGGAAAGGAGAATATTTGGGTATCAGTCAAGAAATTCTGAGAAACACAGAGTGGATAATAGATTCAAGAGGTGAAACAGGCACTCCCCGACTTACCAACTTCCGAATTACAAACATACACACTTATGAATGGCCATAAGATGTTATGTTTTAACCATCCGATTTGTGAACGTTCGCTCGTACTTGCGAACCGAACAGTGAAACAATTTTGTTTCGTGGAGCGATCCTCCACGAGATTTCATAACGGTGCACGTGGTTTTAACGAAACAAGACGCTGCTTAATCCATGAAAATCGGTGGATTTGTTGGATGGCACTCAGGAAAATAAAATTGTGTATCCGTTTTCTACTCATCTGTCATGTGAGCATCACATAAAAAATGGAGTCTGGTCCTGTAATTTTCATATCAGGGCTCTACGACACATTCGATCACTGTTGAGTCATGACATAGCCAACACGGTGGCGTGTAGCATAGTATTGATGTCTGGCAAAAAATTACCAAGCTGCAGTGTGTAAAAAAAAAATTTTGGACATGTCGTGACGGGTACTGCAAAGTCTGACGACGTCCATCCAGTGCTCACAGAGCTGTGAATACATTATAAGGTTGTACTCATTACACAAAGTGCTTGCCACAAATGAATCACAATACCTTACTGATCTCGTCAAGGAGCATAAACCAGCTAGTCATCGAACGAAGATGATCACCGCATCCAGCGGTGTTTTGAGATGCGCTTCTGCGGCCGTCTGGAACGCTCTTTCTTTCCGATATTCGGAAGCAACTGGAGCGATGCACTTTTAAATCTAGACTGCAAACTCACTTCTTTAGAACTGCTTATTGCGTTAAGTTTGTTGTCTTTCCCCTGCACCACCGATTACCACGGTTGGCTATGCACGGTGCAAAATAAGTGTAACATACATACACCACACTATAACATTTCTTACACTACTGTACACTACACTTTACCCACTTAACATCCCACTATAATACCAGTGTACAGTGTACTCCACATTTAATGCAACAAAGACAAAGATCCCCTGAATAGCCTTAACAGACTGTTGGGGCAAATGTTGTTAGCGAGTACCTATGAAGTACGGTACGCATGGGGGTGGGTGGCCAGCACTACGCACGACCGCCTTTGTCTCCCCAGTGGCGATATTTTACACACCACACGAAATAATCATTTGAGGCGGCCAGGGTAAGGCCCAGGGCCCATTCAGATAATCGTCAATGTTGCTGGCCGTGAGCGGGAATCAAACTCAAGCCGTCAGGTTCGTAACGCAGCGCCCTAACTGCAACACTTACCCTCCCCTTATTAAATATAACATGCACACATAAACACGCACACACAAATACAAAACACAAATATTGACGCAAATACAAATTCACAAACAAGAATGTTAAAATTAATATCCTAACGGTCACAAAACGCACCAAAAACCCCGTTAAAACCGACAAACTAAAAAAAACATGAAATAATGTTAATAACAAAAAATTCACAATCCCCTTCACCACTAAGTGGCGGTGACGTCACCATGGCACTTGTGCCACGCTAGATGCACTTTGAGGCCACGTAAAGCGTCTCAGGCCTGCTGGCAGAACAGACCCAGGTGCCATGGGTTGACTGAGATGACTGGCAGATGCAACCACGAAGACACGCACATTCACGCTATCACAGGAAAAAATTAAATGTGATGTGGAAATGCTTCAAATATTAAAGAACTAGCTTCGGCAAACTTGAGAGGATGGATGCCTACAGTCCCACCACGTGCACACTGCCTCCATCATTACCATCACCAGCATTACCACCACCATAACCACCACAATCATCGCCAACACCACTGTTATCACCACAATCACCAACATCATTGCCACCATCTCCACCATGCCCTGCTGCGAAGCAGATGGGAGACAGGAGCCTCATGCAGAAAGAGGTTTGAGTCTCTGGCGAGGCGGCTCAGCTGGGGAGCCGTCGGAGTCGTTGATCTCGGCGCTGGGCTGAGGTGCCGGGTGGTTGCATCGTGCGGCGAGCGCAGAGGCCCATGATCTCCGCTTAGGCAAGAGCCACACGCTGCTGGTGATGGTGAGACTGTAAGAGCAATCCTTGAAGGTCGTGCCGATTGTGCAACGGGCAGCTTTATTGCGGTTGTGCGCATCACATCAAGTCAGCATTTGCAACATCATCATGAGCTGCAACATCACCAGCAGCTACAATATGATCATTTGGGCCATGGGTTGATGTAATTCGCATCTGCATTCAACCTTGTAGGCTTACAGACTGGTTAAGTGCTGTTTGTGAGCATTTATTAAGGCTGGCACTTCACACTCACAAACACGGCCAAAAATTGACTCACTCACCAACTAACTCAACCACCTACTCACTCTTTCACCCACACACTTACAAACCCACTCACCGCATCGCTCACTCACTCACGCACTCACCCACACACTAAAACTATTAAAACTAAAAGTATTTTTATTTTACCAAGTAAAGCCTAGAGCCATTAGCTCTTTTTCACAAATTATAGCTCAACCAAGTGGTTTATTACGTGGAAATGGATTGCAGCCAAATACTCTAAACGCATATTTCTAATTGTGGCGGGAAAAACCGGAGGACCCCGAGAAAAACGCAAGCTACAATGGGGAGAACATGCAAACTCCACAAATACAGGCGTCAGGGTTGGAATCCAACCCACGACATCCTGTACACCAAGAGAGGGAGATAATATCTCACCACCGCAGTGCCCCGCCCACTCATTCAACAACCCACTCATCCATTCACTCACCCATACACTCACCCACGCACTTACTCACTAACCCACTTGCTCACTCACCTAATCACTCTCACTCACACACCCACCCAACCATTCACCCCCTCCCCGCCACCCGTTCACTCACACGCCTACTCACCCACCTGCCCACAAACTCGCTCACTAACACACTCGCCCACCCACTCGCCCACCCACCGACTCGCTCAACCACTCACCCACCAACCCACTCGCTAACCCACTCGGCCACCGACATAATCACCACAGTCATGGTGGTGACCTTAGTGTCACGCGGCAGAGAGCACGGGCGAGCAGAAGAAGTCGAAGGCGAACCGTAGGGCGCTGCGCAGGGCGGCACGCCAATCCCGCTCCACCTTCTCTTGGCGCGCCGACGTAGCCGCCGGCTCCAGCCTCCGTATGCAGCTGAGGCAGCGCAGGGCGCGCAGCTCGAACGCCGGCCACTTGCTGCCCAGCCGCCCCTCCAGCACTGTGCTGAACTCGATTACGCTGCCCTGCTTCAGGGGCAGCAGCGCCGCACGGAACTCACCGCTGGCACGCAACACCACATCCTTGGTGGGGTCCTCCTCCGCCAGGTTGGGCTGGTTGTTGTTGCTGGCGGTGGTGGCGCCGTTTTTAGGCGGTATCGGCATTCCCACCGTGATCTCAAACTTGTAGCGGTCAAATTTCTACCGGGGGTGGTGGGAGAGAGAGGTAGAGAAAAGAGTGGTGAGGAGGAGGGGGAGACAGAGCGCGCATCATATCCCCCTGTCGCAGAGTGGACATCGCTAAAGCCACCACTCTCCCTGTATTCAACTGCTGTGAGGTCTCATGCAGAGATGCCTAAGGCAGTGGTTCTCAACCCCCCATTGTTTAATTTTATTCAACCGAGTACTACCCCCTTGCCTGACCCAACATGGTTCTGAGAAATAAATTTATGAATAATGAACATCAATATTTCAATCTATCCTCACGAAATTACGTAATTTGTTCACCCTCGCTGGTTCCTCTTGTAGCCCACATTGTTCACGATCAATAAGTCCAGAAAAGCAATACTGGTAGGAACCCACTGGTTCCACCAGCCCACAGGGGATTATTGTGTCCGTCCGTCGTGCAGGGAGGGGCTGGGTGGGGAGGGAGGGGCTGGGTGGGGAGGGTGGGGAAGGGCTGGGTGGGGAGGTTGGGGCTGGGTGGGATGGGGCTGGGTGGGGAGGGTGGGGCTGGGTGGGGGGTGGGAGGGGTGGGGCTGGGTGGGGAGGGGCTGGTTTACCAGAGGTCGCAAACGGGTTTTGATTCATTCTTTGGTTCTTTCGGTAAAGTCACGTATAAAGATAAAATAATAAATTAAATTAAATACTAGCATACGACGTTTCTATTGCAACACAAGCAATCATCATCAGGTATAAATTAAATAGAAACACAAATCTAGTATACTTAGAAATGTAATGTAATACAACAGAGAGTCGGATAACATAACAGTCAACACCCGATCTGATTGATTACGTTCTTCCTGAGAATACTAAATTTGAGAGAGAGATTAAACACAGAACCAGAAACATAGACAGACATATAAGCAGACAGATATCACAGAGTTACGTAGAGAGAGAGAGCAAACATAGGCACAAAGAGAAACTACGCCTCTGTGTCGAGGCCTTAAATAGAGAAAGGGGGGGCGGGGGCGGGGAGAGAGGGAGGGGTTAGAGAAATTAGCATGTCCATGAGTGGAAACGGTGAGTGGCAAGGTGTAAAAAGCTTGAGAGAGGGGAGCAGGGGCGGAGAGAGAGGGGTTAGAGAAATTAGCATGTCAATGAGTAGCACGATGAGTGGTACGGTACGAAAGCTGGAAAAAATTAGGAGGCAGGGAGAGAGACACACTAAATTAACTAACCTAGCAAAAATTTCGAAATGTAATGCAATGCAACACAGAGGGTCGGTCAACACACAATTAACGCATAGCCTGGTTGATTACGTTCTTCCAAAGTTAAGTGTGTATCGGTCTTCGTGTCTGTGTTTTTTCAAATTTCACACCCCTGACTTATTTTCCCATTGGCTGAGGCCAAAGCCAGCAGAACCAATCTCCCGAGCTGGCACCTCTCGATCACGCCAGGGCCATGCTCCCAGGCTTCCCCCCCATTGGCTGTAAAGCAGGACCGGCAGAGCCGATCACCACGTGAGCCGGACATAGGCTCATATTACATATGGATAAACATTTTATCGTAGTTATTTTATATTGGCAGCTTCATACGTGATTATTTACCAATGGTGCTCATATATGGTATAATTTCACACGTTTATAAATCACCCCACGTATCCCCAGGGGTACGCGTATCCCCAGTTGAGAACCACTAGCTCAGGGGATTGCCCTGCACCCCCCCCAGCCCCCTGCACCCCCCCAGCCCCCTGCACCCCCCACAGCCCCCTGCACCCCCCCCAGCCCCCTGCACCCCCCCCAGCCCCCTGCACCCCCCACAGCCCCCTGCACCCCCACAGCCCCCTGCACCCCCCCCAGCCCCCTGCACCCCCCACAGCCCCCTGCACTCCCCCCAGCCCCCTGCACCCCCACAGCCCCCTGCACCCCCCCCAGCCCCCTGCACCCCCCACAGCCCCCTGCACCCCCACAGCCCCCTGCACCCCCCCTAGCCCCCTGCACCCCCCACAGCCCCCTGCACCCCCCACAGCCCCCTGCACCCCCCACAGCCCCCTGCACCCCCACAGCCCCCTGCACCCCCACAGCCCCCTACAATGGGGGTTGCAGAGGTGTGGGGGGGGGCCACAGACCCCGCTTCCCGGCAGAACTCTCAGTGTCTGCGACCTGGCAATCAGAGACCTTCATGTGGCAGTCGTGTCTGGTGAGCGACTTGAGTTGGCACAGCTCCTGCGTGGTGATCACTCCGAGGTTGCTGTCGCTGTTGTCGCCGTTGTTGTCGCCGTTGTTGTTGCCGGTGGTGGAGGAGGTGGAGTTGCACGCCGGGTAGTGCTCCCCATACACGCATCGGAGCCAGTCACCCAGGAAGGTGGGCAGCATGTCCACCGAGGTCTCGGCAGTGTTGTCGACCTCGGTCACACGTACGTACTGGTGGACAGGTAGAGATAAGGGCGAAGGGATACGGAGTTTGTAGGAGCAAGCGCTGTGAGCGAGTAGCGGCACCTATGAAAGCCGGCAGTGCCCGTGTGGGGGTGGTGGCCAGAACCACGCCCTACCGCCTTTGTCTCCCCAGTGCTGATGGTTTATACACGCTGCACCAAGTACTCATTTGTGGCTAAATCGACCTAGGGCAGGCCCAGGATCGGTTAAGATAATCGTCACTGGTGTTGGCCGTAAGTGGGGATTGAACGCTGGTCACCGGGTTTGTAGCTCAGCATGCTAACTGCTACACTACAGCTCCCCACATGAAAACAACAACCGCCATTCGCCACTAACTGGCGGTGACGTCACCACGAAGCTTGTGCCAGGCTATGTGCACCTTGAGGCCACGTGAAGTGTCGAACGCCCGCTGACAGGAGGTCACGGGAGAGACCCAGGTGACATGGGTTGACTGACTGAGACGACTGGCAGATGCACCACCTGTGCCCCCTACTATGCCAACTTGCTGTGCTTTAGCCACCCGGCGCTCCGCTCATTGTTGTGAGCGCCGCTCCTCCGCCCTCCGTTGTTGTTGGAGGGCGACTGCCTCCACAGAGGCCGATCTTGACACCGCTGGTACCAGTCATCTGCAAGTCCCTCCACATCCTCCTGTACCACATTACTCCATCTCTCTTCCGGTGCGTGCCGCGCCCGTTTCGCCCCCTCGATCCGGCCGAACAAAAGCTGTTTAGGCATGCGGTGGCCGAGCATGTGGGCTACATGGCCCAGCCAATGCAGCCTTGCCTGCCAAAAGAGCTCACTGATGGGACTTTGTCCAGATCTTTCAAGGATTTGTGAGCTCCTCACACAATCCAGCCTGGTTAAACCCAGGGTGGATCATAGGCAGGCCAGCCTAAATGTTTCTCACCGGCGAAGATGTTCCACGAGGAGGTAGGGGGTTGTTTTGCCGGACCCCACATATATACAAAGACAAAGATTCCCCATATAGCCTTAACAGCCTGTAGGGGCAAGTGCTGTTAGCGAGCACCTATGAAGGCCGGAACGGTACACGAGGGGGTGGGTGGCCAGCACCACGCCCGACCGCCTTTGTCTCCCTAGTGGCGATGTTTACACACCGCACCAGGCACTCATTTCAGGCTGAGTCGACCTAGGGGAGGCCCAGGACCGGTTCAGATAATCGTCACTGGTGTTGGCCGTGAGCGGGAATCGAACCCGGGTCTCCAGGTTCATAGCGCAGCGCGCTAACCGCTACACTACCGCTCCCCATATAAACATACACGCACACACGCCAACTCACTCAACAACACCAAAAACTGGCCTTCGCCATTAAGTGATGGCGGTGTCACCATGGTCGGTGCACTTTGAGGCCACGTGAAGTGTTGAAGGCTTGCTGCCAGGAGGTCATGGAACAGACCCAGGTGCATTGGGTTGATTGAGATGACTGGCAAGATGCATCAACTGTGCTCCCCACTGTGCCAACTTTGTATGTTTTAGCTACCCAGCGCTCCGCTCGTTGTTGTAAGCTTCACTCCTCTGCCCTCCGTTATTGCTGGAGGGTGACTGCCTCCAACTCCCCAGCAGCATCCTTCACAAACCTTCTCCACAAAGGCCAATCTTGACACCACTGGTACCAGTCATCAACAAGTCCAATCAGCTCCATATCCTTCTATACCACATCAGCCCATCTATTCCTCTGTTTGTCCGGGTCAAATCTTGTAATACAAATTGTGCCCACTTCCCATTGTCCAATCAATGCCACACTTTGCACACGCACTCAGATCTGGTGACAATGCATGCCTGTATCAAAATCGGCATTAATTCGCTACTTTAAAGCAATTAACATTTTGTATGGACGACTTATTATTTATATATTTGTGTAGGTCAAAAACGCCGCAGTCCCTAAACTGGGGAATCGGCTCGGACAAAACCGTGAGTTAAACGAAGTTGTTAATAAAACTGTTGTTTATCAAAAACTTTTTTAAACGAGTTTATATAGTTTTGAAATTTGCATTGCCTTTGTGTTTTTCGCCTTTTGGCATTCTCTGGTCTAACACTGGTGAGACCAAGGCCATAAGAAAGACTGTCTCTGGTGTAGGCCAAACAGTTTCAAACACAATGTACATATTGTCAGAGCATATTTGTTTGCATGTGTAGTGACATATGACGTCACTACCATGTCGGGTTTGTACACACATGACGTCACTACCATGTCGGGTCTGTACACACATGACGTCACTACCATGTCGGGTTGGTTCGGATGACGTCACTGCCAGGTCGGGCAGTGCGGAGGCCGTTGACGAGTGCCACGGGGGTTGTGGCAGGCCGTGGCACTCTTGCGTGACCCCGGCTGGACACGTGACCGGATCAAGGTGGGGGCCACGGGCCCAGGGGGGACCTTGGGGTCACGTGGTTGGGGTCAGAGCCTTCTCGAAGGTTCGAGAAGGGGGGCGTGGCCGGGGTTCGGCCGGCCACGCTGGGGGAGCTCATAAGCGGGCACCGCTGAGGGAGCGGGGCTGTTCATGCCTGGGATGAAGACGCCTCATGAAGACTGAAGCCCCAAGTCGTCATGGCCAAGCAAAAGCCCTCCTGGCTTGGCCATGCCAAGTAGTACCCGAAAAATAGTACCCGAGTGTTAGTGAGACTAGGACGGTGGTCACCACCCTATGTATAGTGTGTGTAACAGTTGTGTGTTAAATAAATAGTGTTGCCTCCACATGAGTGTGTGTGCCTCTATCGAACCATTACACATGTTTTACCAAAAGAATTCCATTAATACAGACTTGATGCCTTGCAATAGGTGTCTATATGGCATTTGAACATCTTCACACGTCCTGTATTATTTCCAGAAAGGGTAAAGCCTCTTATTTTTTTCAACCTGTTGGAATTACCTACACCTCTGCTGTAGCAGACGGAGAGAGACAATGGCATCTGTGCAGGACCTCCACAGTCTGAAACCATATTGGGGCTCCTTAAGCCTGTTCCTCAGCATGTCTGGCAAGGTGATGTTGAATAATTATCCTAGTCTGGCAAGAGGCCACAAGTGCATCATTCCAATCCTGCGGACCCCTTCCTGTGGATGAAACAGCTGTAATGATGTTCACTTGAGAGATCATCTCTACCTGGCGTTTTACATGGTCTCAAGCTCCGGACCACCTATCGCACTTCCTCAATAGATGACACATCAGCCAACCACTCACAGGGAGCAGCTATTTCCTTCAATATTTGAGGCATGACAGCACCAGCAGGGTCAACCCCACCTTGCCCAAAGATGATGTTGTTTCAGCCATGGCGTTTCCCCTCCCCCAAAACTTCACACAAGCACTCCATCACACAGCCGCACACTCACAAAAAAACAAAGATAAAGATCCCTGTATAGCCTGAACAGACTGTTGGGGCAAGTGCTGTCAGCAAGTACCTATGAAGGCCGCCTCGGCACACGAGGGGGTGGGTGGCCAACACCATGTTCAGCCGCCTTTGTTTCCCGAGTGGTGATGTTTACACACTACACCAGGTACCCATTTGAGGCTAAGTCGACCTAGGGGATGTCCAGGACCGGTTCAGATAATCATCACTAGTGTTGGCCGTGAGCTGCAATCAAACTCGGGTCGCTGGGTTCATAGCGCAGCTCGCTAACCGCCACACTACTGCTCCCCACCGAAGACTTCACACACGCACTCCCTCACACAAACGCACACTCACACACTCATTCACATACATTCATATGCAATCCCCCGCAAACCCACTCACATCCACTCTCACACACAGACACAATCTCACCCCTCTTCCCTCCCTCTGACCTTGAAGCGACCGCTCCACGTGACCCTGTGACCCTGCAGGTGGCCACACAGCATCTGCACACGCGCCATATTTGTCTCTCTCCACGCGCGCGGCCCACACAGGGAGCCATATTGGCTCCACGTCAGCGTCGAGTTGTAAACCTGGGCACAAAGGCAAAGACCTTCCGTGTAGCCTTCACCAGGCTGCTGGGACAAGTGCTGTTAGTGAGTAGCACCTATGAAAGGGGAGGGGTGGCCAGGACCGCATCAGCCCGGCCGCCTTTGTCTCCCCAGTGCTGATATATACCAATACCCGGCATTCGCCACTAAGTTACGGTGATGTTACCATGGTGCCTGTGCCAGGCCAGGTGCACATTGAGGAGGCCACATGAAGTGTCGAAGGCTCGCTGACAGGAGGTCAAGGGACAGACTCAGGTGCTGTGGCTTGTGCCCTCTAGTGTGTGCTTCAGTTGACTGGCACTCCGCTCGTTATTGTGAGCATCACTCCTCTGCCCACCACTTTTGTTGGAGGGCGACCGACTCCACTTTCTCCATAACTCCCTCCACTCATAGGATGGAGATTTCACCAGAAAATCCATGGAAAGCTTCTTGAACGTGGTCGAAGAATATGTTAATTAGTGTAGGGCCAGAGGACATCTCTGTCACACCCCAAAGAGAGCAGAACATGGTTCTGACTCCTGGGCACGCATCTTTACCCAGGACTGGCCACCATAATGAAGGTCCTTAATGATGGTGATCAGAGGTCTGGGACTCCAAAATCACAAAGAATAAACCAGAGCCATGGCCTACTGATGGTATCATAGGCCTTGGCCAGATCAATAAAGCAGAGATGTAAGTTTTTCTGAAATTCTCTACACCTCTGCTGTAGCCGATGGACAAAGACAATGGCGTCCTTGCAGGCCCGTCCTGGCCTGAAACCACATTGGGGCGCCACACGGATCTGCTCTGCGTGTCTGGCAAGGTGATGTTGAATAATAATCCTTGCAAGGACCTTTCCCATTCTCACACTGATGGGGGAGAAGCTCCAGTAGTTGTTGCAATCAGTGCAGTCCCCCTATTTTAATCTTCATTAAGACTCCTCACACACTCACACCACTCAGTCACTCACTCACACCACTCAATCACACTCCTCACACCACTCACTCACACCACTCACACTCCTCACTCACTCACACTCCTCACTCACACTCCTCAGTCACAGTCCTCATTCACTCACACTCCTCGCTCACTCACACTCCTCACTCACACTCCTCACTCACACTCCTCACTCACACTCCTCACTCAGTCACACCCCTCACTCAGTCACACCCCTCACTCACACTCCTCGCTCACTCACACCCCTCACTCACACCCCTCACTCACTCACACTCCTCACTCGCACTCCTCACTCACACTCCTTACTCACTCACACTCCTCACTCACACTCCTCACTCAGTCACACTCCTCACTCCTCACTCAGTCACACTCCTCACTCACTCACTCACACTCCTCACTCACTCACACTCCTCACTCACTCACACCACTCACTCACACTCCTCACTCACACTGCTCACACACTCACACTCCTCACACAGTCACACTCCTCAATCAGTCACACTCCACACTCACTCACACTCCTCACTCACTCACACCACTCACACTCCTCACTCACTCACACTCCTCACTCAGTCACACTCCTCACTCACTCACACTCCTCACTAACTCACACTGCTCACTAACTCACACTGCTCACTCACTCACACTGCTCACACAGTCACACTCCACACTCACTCACACTCCTCACACACACCACTCACTCACACTCCTCACTCACACCACTCACTCACTCACACTCCTCACTCGCTCACACTCCTCACTCCTTCACACTCCTCACTCACACTCCTCACTCAGTCACACCCCTCACTCACACTCCTGACTCACTCACACTCCTTACTCACACCACTCACTCACACTCCTCACTCACTCACACCACTCACACTCCTCACTCACTCACACTCCTCGCTCACTCACACTCCTCACTCGCACTCCTTACTCACACTCCTCACTCAGTCACACTCCTCACTCACTCACAGTCGTCACTCACTCACACTCCTCACTCACTCCTCACTCAGTCACACTCCTCACTCACTCACACTCCTCACTCACACTGCTCACACACTCACACAGTCACACTCCTCACTCAGTCACACTCCACATTCACTCACACTTCTCACTCACTCACACCACTCACACTCCTCACTCACTCACACTCCTCACTCAGTCACACTCCTCACTCACTCACACTCCTCACTCACCATGCTCACTCACTCACACTCCTCACACAGTCACACTCCTCACTCACTCACACTCCTCACTCACTCACACTCCTTACTCACACCACTCACTCACACTCCTCACTCACACCACTCACACTCCTCACTCACACTCCTTACTCACACCACTCACTCACACTCCTTACTCACTCACACTCCTTCCTCACTCAGTCACACTCCTCACTCACTCACACTCCTCACTCACACTCCTTCCTCACTCAGTCACACTCCTCACTCAGTCACACTCCTCACTCAGTCACACTCCTCACTCACTCACACTCCTCACTCACACTGCTCACTCACACTCCTCACTCAGTCACACTCCTCACTCACTCACACTCCTCACTCACACTGCTCACTCACACTCCTCACACAGTCACACTCCTCACTCACACTGCTCACTCAGTCACACTCACTCACACTCCTCATTTACACCACTCACTCACACTCCTCACTCACTCACACTCCTCACTCACTCACACTCCTTACTCACACCACTCACTCACACACACCACTCACTCACTCACACTCCTCACTCAGTCACACTCCTCAATCAGTCACACTGCTCACTCACTCACTCACACTCCTCACTCAGTCACACTCCTCAGTCACACTCCTCACTCACTCACACTCCTCACTCACTCACACTCCTTACTCACACCACTCACTCACACTGCTCACTCACTCACACTCCTGACTCAGTCACACTCCTCACTCACTCACACTCCTCACTCAGTCACACTCCTCACTCAGTCATACTCCTCACTCAGTCACACTCCTCACTCACTCACACTGCTCACTCACTCACACTCCTCACTCAGTCACACTCCACATTCACTCACACTTCTCACTCACTCACACCACTCACACTCCTCACTCACTCACACTCCTCACTCAGTCACACTCCTCACTCACTCACACTCCTCACTCACCATGCTCACTCACTCACACTCCTCACACAGTCACACTCCTCACTCACTCACACTCCTCACTCACTCACACTCCTTACTCACACCACTCACTCACACTCCTCACTCACACCACTCACTCACACTCCTCACTCACTCACACTCCTTACTCACACCACTCACTCACACTCCTTACTCACTCACACTCCTTCCTCACTCAGTCACACTCCTCACTCACTCACACTCCTCACTCACTCACACTCCTCACTCACACTCCTTCCTCACTCAGTCACACTCCTCACTCAGTCACACTCCTCACTCACTCACACTCCTCACACTGCTCACTCACACTCCTCACTCAGTCACACTCCTCACTCACTCACACTCCTCACTCACACTGCTCACTCACACTCCTCACACAGTCACACTCCACACTCACTCACACTCCTCACTCACACTGCTCACTCACACTCCTCACTCAGTCACACTCACTCACACTCCTCATTTACACCACTCACTCACACTCCTCACTCACTCACACTCCTCACTCACTCACACTCCTTACTCACACCACTCACTCACACTCCTCACTCACTCACACCACTCACTCACTCACTCACACTCCTCAATCAGTCACACTCCTCACTCACTCACACTCCTCACTCACTCACACTCCTCACTCAGTCACACTCCTCACTCAGTCACACTCCTCACTCAGTCACACTCCTCACTCAGTCACACTCCTCACTCAGTCACACTCCTCACTCAGTCACACTCCTCACTCACTCACACTGCTCACTCACTCACACTCCTCACTCAGTCACACTCCTCACTCAGTCACACTCCTCACTCAGTCACACTCCTCACTCAGTCACACTCCTCACTCACTCACACTGCTCACTCACTCACACTCCTCACTCACTCACACTCCTCACTCAGTCACACTCCTCACTCAGTCACACTCCTCACTCAGTCACACTCCTCACTCAGTCATACTCCTCAGTCACACTCCTCACTCACTCACACTCCTCACTCACTCACACTGCTCACTCACTCACACTGCTCACTCACTCACACTCCTCACTCAGTCACACTCCTCACTCATTCACACTCCTCACTCAGTCACACTCCTCACTCAGTCACACTCCTCACTCACTCACACTCCTCACTCAGTCACACTCCTCACTCACTCACACTCCTCACTCGCTCACACTCCTCACTCCTTCACACTCCTCACTCACACTCCTCACTCCTTCGCACTCCTCACTCACACTCACTCACTCACTCACACTCCTCACTCACTCACACTGCTCACTCACTCACACTCCTCACTCACTCACACTGCTCACTCACTCACACTCCTCACTCGCTCACACTCCTCACTCACTCACACCACTCACTCACTCACACTCCTCACTCAGTCACACGCCTCCCTCCTCACTCACTCACACCACTCACTCAGTCACGCTCCTCACTCACACTCCTCACTCACTCACTCACAGTCCTCACTCACTCACTCACACTCCTCACTCACTCACACCACTCACTCACACTCCTCACTCACTCACTCACAGTCCTCATTCACTCACACTCCTCACTCACTCACACCACTCACTCACACTCCTCACTCACTCACACCACTCACTCACACACCATTCTCTCGCTCACTCCTCACCACTCACACTCCTCACTCACCCTCCTCACTCACTCACTCACACCACTCACTCACACTCCTCACTCACACCACCCACTCACTCTCACCACTTACCTCACTTACTCACTCCCTCCCCTCCTCACCTTAAGGCCCTCGCTGCGGAACACGTAGAGCCAGCAGAAGACGGCCGTGGCCGTGAGCCACACGAGCGCCAGCTTCACCAGCGAGCTGCGGCCCAGCGAGCGCAGCAGCTGCACGGGCGCCGCGCGGTGGCGCCACGCCAGCCACCCTGCCAACGGCACGGCAGCCAGCAGTGCCGTTGCGCCCACCTGCTCCCCATGCCGCCCCGGCGGGTCACATAAGTCAATAACAACGACGACAACAACGACATCACCAACGTCGGCAACGTCGATCACAACAACCTCGACGTCAACAACATCACCGTCAACAACATCGTCAACATCATCAACCACGCCATCAATGTCATCGTCAACAACATGAACATCAACGTCAATGTTAACAATGTCAACAACAAAATCAACAACATTAACAATATTGTCATCGTGGCCACCACCATTACCGTCACTACCCCCATCTCCACCACCACAATTACCACCATCACCACTACTGCCATGGTTCCCCACCTTGGTGAGGCCGAGGGTGAGGAACCAGCGCACGGACTGCACGGCGAGCCCGACAGCAGCGCCCACGGCGAGCACGGGCAGCGCGAACACAAAGAGGAAGTAGCCGATGGAGGCCCTGAGGAGGCCCAGGGCGGTGGAGTCCCAGAGCAGGACCACGGCCAGCTCCCACCACAGGAAGCACACCAGGTAGGGCACCAGGTAGCAGTAGATGCCTGCACCCATGCCAGGGTCACGGTACCCACGTCACGGTCATAATGGGCGGGTCAGGTTCTTAAAGACTGGGTCAGGATCATCATGGCTGGGTCAGCATCATAATGGCCAGGTCAGGTTCATAATGGCCGGGTCAGGATTATAATGTGATCCCTAAGTACCCCTCTATTACTGTCGCTCATTCCTCAGCCCATGTACGCACCTCCCATCTAAATAATTACATCATACGCTTTGTCAAATGCCTCGAGTGAAGGCAGTCTATAAATACGAATTAGATTAGATAATGGCCAGGTTAGGTTTATATGACACTGCTGCTGGTGATGATGGTGATGATCCTCCTGCTGCTGCTGCTGGTGATGATGGTGATGATGATTCTCCACCTGCTGCTGGTGATGATGATGATGACTGCGCTGCTGTGGCCGCTCACCGCGGTATCGGCGCTCGCGCGCCTTGCAGTAGAGCAGGTAGATGAGGTGGGCGTAGAGCAGCGTGGGCAGCCCGAGGTTTAGGTGCACCACTCCTCCCAGGGAGACGGAGCGCACACAGGTGCCCAGCATGCACAGCGCCCGCGACACGAGGTCCTCGCCTGGCAGCAGGGTCAACCCTACGTGCACACACACACACAAAGGTCCCCCGCACTGCCTTTAACAAACTGTAGGGGCAAGTGCTGTCAGTGCTGGCTTGTGAGCATAAGTAGTGTCTGACTATGGCCGAGTGTATCCGTGGCTATGGCCTAGTGCAGCGGTTCTCAACCTTTTTTGGCTACTGTACTCCTCCTGACCCAACCTATTTCTGAGAAATAAATGTGTGAATAATGAACATCAATATAATGAATAATGAACATCAACGAGCTAGTAACTGCAAGCGAATACAAAAATATTGAATGTATGCTCTGCATGCATGACATAATTTGTTCGCATATGCTGGTTACTCTTGGAAACCACATTTTATACGGCCAATGAGTTTGGGAAGATATTTTATATCGTTCTAGATTACCATATGGATTTAAATTTTATCGTAGTTATTTTATATTGGCAGATTCATACATGATTATTCACCAATGACTCTGACGTACGCTATAATTTCACACATTTATAAATAACTTCACGTACTCTCAGGGGTCTACCTCGTACCTCCGGTTGAGAACCACTGGCCCAGTGCATTGGTTCCCAATCTGCAGTCCGCGGACCCATGGTGGTCTGCGAGGCTACTACAGGGGGCGTCGGCGCAAATGACAATTAATAAAAAAAAAATGTTGCTTAACTTGACATCAGTTTACGGTTGTTCGGTGAACGTTTCGCCTCCCAGGGGACTCTATGGTTTCGATTGACGTTTTAACATTTTGATTAACGCTATGTTTACGTTATGCACGGGGGTGCCAATTTTAGCCAATCCGAGTGCTCGTAAGTGGGGCTGAGCCATGCCCTCGGCCAATTAGTGACGCCTATCTATGAGTTTCTAGATCTCGACTGTCTTTGTTTACATCATGTCTTCTTAACACGTAGGATTTCGCGACCAATATCATCCATAATCCAGGTTTTTTTGGGTTAGATCGCGTAAATATATAAATGTCAGTTTAACACGTAGGCTTTCGCGACCAATGTTATTCATAATCAACGTTTTTGGGTTTAGATCGCGTTTATTTATAAATGTGTCGTAACCCTCCACCACCCGACACGGCCAATCAGTAAAAATGTGTCACGTTGACAAAGACAAATAGTTCACTGCTTTAGCCCACCGGTGTGTTGAAGCCACAACATTTACAATTTGAGTACGACGTTTCGCTGGTAATTGCAACCAGCATCATCGGGCAATTCGCCAGAATGGTGAGGCTCTCCTGTGTCTCCCGTTCTTATATAGAGCAGCAGCAGGGTGACGTCATCATTAACTCATTAACTCATCAGGTGCCAAGATTCAAGGGGGGAGTGATTGTAATTATATACTAGATTAGTAATCAGGCTATTGTTACGATGCGAGTTGTAGATTAGTAATCATTTGGAATGTGTTTTATTGTGATTATGCTACATTAGTAATCAGTTAGTGGTTGTTTCCCTTATAAGTAATTGTAATGCATCTTATTTAATAATACGCTTCCAGGCCGCACTAAGCCTGTAGCTGTCTGAGCGATTAAAGTTATTTCTGTTTCTCTCAATTTCAATCGATTCTCTAATTAGTCTTTGCCAGTAGTAACTAGTTTTACACAACACTTCCACGTTGTCAAAATCAATTGAGTGTCCCTGTTGGCATGCATGTTCTGCTACTGCCGACAGTTGTGTTTGTGATAGTTTAATATTTCTCTGGTGTTCTTTTAGTCTTACACTAACGTTACGCCCTGTCTGTCCAATATAGCATCTGCCACATACACAATTAATCCGATATACACCTTCTGTTGATAATTTAGGTAATTCGTCTTTAGTGCACGTTACTAGTTGTTGAATTTTGTGTACTGTACCAAATCTTACTGTAATGTTTTGCTTTTGCAAAACACGGGCTAATTTATCAGTTACTCCTGAGATAAATGGTATTTTTATTGTTTGAATAATCTGATCGCTTTCAGCAGTGTTGCTTTGCGATCGTGATTTGGCTTTTAGTGCTCTGTTAATTTGAGCATTATTGTAGCCATTCTGTCTTAGTGCTTCTTTAACATGTTTAATCTCTCTCACTAGACTTTCACCATCTGACACTGTTTTAGCCCGATGTATGAGCGTCTTGATAAGAGAGGATTTCTGAGCTGGGTGATGATGCGAATCTGCATTCAGATAGGCATCAGTGTGCGTTGGCTTTCTGTAAACGCTGTGTGTTATTTTACCGTTTGGGCCATGCCCAAGTAAAATATCCAGGAACGGGAGTGTGTTATTCACCTCCATTTCCATGGTGAACTGAATGGCCGGGTTTTGTGCATTGAGATGATTTAGAAAATCGTTAGGTGTATCTTTACCATGTGGCCAGACAACCAAAGTGTCATCCACATATCTAAACCAAAAGGATGGTTTTAATGTGCTCGAGGCAAGTGCTCTGGTTTCAAAGTTTTCCATGTACAAATTTGCTATAGCAGGAGATAAAGGAGAGCCCATTGCTGCTCCCTCCCTTTGTTTAAAGAATTCGCCTCTCCATAAGAAGTAAGTGTTATTTAAACAATGGTCTGCGAGTTTCGGAATATCTTTTGGTAAACCTGTATTCTTTACCAGTGTATCAAGTAATTTAAGCGACTCGCTCACTGGAACCTTAGTGAATAGCGAAATCACATCAAAACTCACCAAAATATCATTAGGGTTAAGTTTAATATCTTTGATCATATTCACAGGATGTTCTGAATTTCTTATGAATGATGATGTCCTACCGATGTAAGGCTGAATTTGTTTAGTTACATATTTTGCTAATTTATAGGTGGCAGAGCCAATTGTACTGACTATAGGTCATAAAGGGATGCCGACTTTATGGATCTTTGGTAGCCCATACAGTCTAGGTGGTTTTGAAGCCTTTGGCTTCATTAGGAATTGCTCATTTTTTGGGATTAATGAATTTGCAATGATTGCAGTAGTCTTACGTTCCAAAGTATTAGTTGGATCTCGTTTAATTTTAATGTAGGTACTATCCTCTAATAAATCTTTAATTTTATTATCATAATCGGCTCGTGACATCACTACTGTAGTGCGGCCCTTGTCAGCTGCTAGGATTTGAATATCTTTGTTTAGACGAAGCTCTCTTAAGGCTTTTGCCTCGTTCGAGCTAATATTTACTTTAGGTACTTTACTATTCTCAATAATTTTGGCAACCTCGTGTCTAGTCATCTCTGCCTCATTATGTGGAAGGAGTCTTACTGCTGATTCTACCTCAGCAATTATCTCATCCACTGGAATTGTGCGTGGGGTAACGGCAAAGTTAAGGCCTTTAGAAAGGACAGAAATCATGTCAGTGGTTAAATCAGTGTTAGTCAAGTTCATTACGGTTTTGTTTTTAAATTGTTCGTTTTTAATAGGGATTTGTTTATTGTAAAGTCTAGAAAATTTGTTAATTTGGTTAGCATTTGTTAGATTAAATACATTATCAGCCGATTGTTGTGTTATAGTATCGATTATATTCCAATCATGCATGGACACACTATTGCTTATATTTAAATGTAAATGCTTTAGCGATTCAGAAATGTTGGATAATTCACTCCTGTTGTGTTGTATTCTCTCTATTAATAATAATTCGCTAGCTTTGTGTAGTATTTTGTTAGCCTTAGAAGACTTTATGTGATGTGTTATTTTAACTGCGTTTGGTATTACCTTCGAATCTCTGCACCTTTTGAGGAACGCCAATGAAGATATCAATTTCATCTGCTTAATGCGGAGCTTCTCCAATTGTCTGGTTTTAAGAAAAGTATCCTCCCCATAGAGGTTAGTCAGTTTAACACGTAGGCTTTCGCGACCAATGTTATTCATAATCAACGTTTTTGGGTTTAGATCGCGTTTATTTATAAATGTGTCGTAACCCTCCACCACCCGACACGGCCAATCAGTAAAAATGTGTCACGTTGACAAAGACAAATAGTTCACTGCTTTAGCCCACCGGTGTGTTGAAGCCACAACATTTACAATTTGAGTACGACGTTTCGCTGGTAATTGCAACCAGCATCATCGGGCAATTCGCCAGAATGGTGAGGCTCTCCTGTGTCTCCCGTTCTTATATAGAGCAGCAGCAGGGTGACGTCATCATTAACTCATTAACTCATCAGGTGCCAAGATTCAAGGGGGGAGTGATTGTAATTATATACTAGATTAGTAATCAGGCTATTGTTACGATGCGAGTTGTAGATTAGTAATCATTTGGAATGTGTTTTATTGTGATTATGCTACATTAGTAATCAGTTAGTGGTTGTTTCCCTTATAAGCGAAACGTCGTACTCAAATTGTAAATGTTGTGGCTTCAACACACCGGTGGGCTAAAGCAGTGAACTATTTGTCTTTGTCAACGTGACACATTTTTACTGATTGGCCGTGTCGGGTGGTGGAGGGTTACGACACATTTATAAATAAACGCGATCTAAACCCAAAAACGTTGATTATGAATAACATTGGTCGCGAAAGCCTACGTGTTAAACTGACTAACCTCTATGGGGAGGATACTTTTCTTAAAACCAGACAATTGGAGAAGCTCCGCATTAAGCGGATGAAATTGATATCTTCATTGGCGTTCCTCAAAAGGTGCAGAGATTCGAAGGTAATACCAAACGCAGTTAAAATAACACATCACATAAAGTCTTCTAAGGCTAACAAAATACTACACAAAGCTAGCGAATTATTATTAATAGAGAGAATACAACACAACAGGAGTGAATTATCCAACATTTCTGAATCGCTAAAGCATTTACATTTAAATATAAGCAATAGTGTGTCCATGCATGATTGGAATATAATCGATACTATAACACAACAATCGGCTGATAATGTATTTAATCTAACAAATGCTAACCAAATTAACAAATTTTCTAGACTTTACAATAAACAAATCCCTATTAAAAACGAACAATTTAAAAACAAAACCGTAATGAACTTGACTAACACTGATTTAACCACTGACATGATTTCTGTCCTTTCTAAAGGCCTTAACTTTGCCGTTACCCCACGCACAATTCCAGTGGATGAGATAATTGCTGAGGTAGAATCAGCAGTAAGACTCCTTCCACATAATGAGGCAGAGATGACTAGACACGAGGTTGCCAAAATTATTGAGAATAGTAAAGTACCTAAAGTAAATATTAGCTCGAACGAGGCAAAAGCCTTAAGAGAGCTTCGTCTAAACAAAGATATTCAAATCCTAGCAGCTGACAAGGGCCGCACTACAGTAGTGATGTCACGAGCCGATTATGATAATAAAATTAAAGATTTATTAGAGGATAGTACCTACATTAAAATTAAACGAGATCCAACTAATACTTTGGAACGTAAGACTACTGCAATCATTGCAAATTCATTAATCCCAAAAAATGAGCAATTCCTAATGAAGCCAAAGGCTTCAAAACCACCTAGACTGTATGGGCTACCAAAGATCCATAAAGTCGGCATCCCTTTACGACCTATAGTCAGTACAATTGGCTCTGCCACCTATAAATTAGCAAAATATGTAACTAAACAAATTCAGCCTTACATCGGTAGGACATCATCATTCATAAGAAATTCAGAACATCCTGTGAATATGATCAAAGATATTAAACTTAACCCTAATGATATTTTGGTGAGTTTTGATGTGATTTCGCTATTCACTAAGGTTCCAGTGAGCGAGTCGCTTAAATTACTTGATACACTGGTAAAGAATACAGGTTTACCAAAAGATATTCCGAAACTCGCAGACCATTGTTTAAATAACACTTACTTCTTATGGAGAGGCGAATTCTTTAAACAAAGGGAGGGAGCAGCAATGGGCTCTCCTTTATCTCCTGCTATAGCAAATTTGTACATGGAAAACTTTGAAACCAGAGCACTTGCCTCGAGCACATTAAAACCATCCTTTTGGTTTAGATATGTGGATGACACTTTGGTTGTCTGGCCACATGGTAAAGATACACCTAACGATTTTCTAAATCATCTCAATGCACAAAACCCGGCCATTCAGTTCACCATGGAAATGGAGGTGAATAACACACTCCCGTTCCTGGATATTTTACTTGGGCATGGCCCAAACGGTAAAATAACACACAGCGTTTACAGAAAGCCAACGCACACTGATGCCTATCTGAATGCAGATTCGCATCATCACCCAGCTCAGAAATCCTCTCTTATCAAGACGCTCATACATCGGGCTAAAACAGTGTCAGATGGTGAAAGTCTAGTGAGAGAGATTAAACATGTTAAAGAAGCACTAAGACAGAATGGCTACAATAATGCTCAAATTAACAGAGCACTAAAAGCCAAATCACGACCGCAAAGCAACACTGCTGAAAGCGATCAGATTATTAAAACAATAAAAATACCATTTATCTCAGGAGTAACTGATAAATTAGCCCGTGTTTTGCAAAAGCAAAACATTACAGTAAGATTTGGTACAGTACACAAAATTCAACAACTAGTAACGTGCACTAAAGACGAATTACCTAAATTATCAACAGAAGGTGTATATCGGATTAATTGTGTATGTGGCAGATGCTATATTGGACAGACAGGGCGTAACGTTAGTGTAAGACTAAAAGAACACCAGAGAAATATTAAACTATCACAAACACAACTGTCGGCAGTAGCAGAACATGCATGCCAACAGGGACACTCAATTGATTTTGACAACGTGGAAGTGTTGTGTAAAACTAGTTACTACTGGCAAAGACTAATTAGAGAATCGATTGAAATTGAGAGAAACAGAAATAACTTTAATCGCTCAGACAGCTACAGGCTTAGTGCGGCCTGGAAGCGTATTATTAAATAAGATACATTACAATTACTTATAAGGGAAACAACCACTAACTGATTACTAATGTAGCATAATCACAATAAAACACATTCCAAATGATTACTAATCTACAACTCGCATCGTAACAATAGCCTGATTACTAATCTAGTATATAATTACAATCACTCCCCCCTTGAATCTTGGCACCTGATGAGTTAATGAGTTAATGATGACGTCACCTTGCTGCTGCTCTATATAAGAACGGGAGACACAGGAGAGCCTCACCATTCTGGCGAATTGCCCGATGATGCTGGTTGCAATTACCAGCGAAACGTCGTACTCAAATTGTAAATGTTGTGGCTTCAACACACCGGTGGGCTAAAGCAGTGAACTATTTGTCTTTGTCAACGTGACACATTTTTACTGATTGGCCGTGTCGGGTGGTGGAGGGTTACGACACATTTATAAATAAACGCGATCTAAACCCAAAAACGTTGATTATGAATATATAAATGTGTCATTACAACCCGCCACCACCCGACAGAGACAATTAGTAAGGTTTGTCATGTAAACAGAACATGCCAATTCGTTACTAGTACGACATTTTGCCAGAAAATTACAACGAGCTTCATCAGGTGACAGCTAGATTTGTGGAGAAATACTGTTTAGTTCCTTAAATAGTGTGGTAGATGAAAGGAACGAAACAGGACATTGAAAGAGAAATTATTTTTACCATGACAACAAAAGTTGGTCTTCACACAAAAGGTACCTGACTGGCTTCTGGTTACACATTGGTCCTGAGTACCAAGATGGCCTAGTGTATCTGTGGCTACGGCCTAGTGTATCTGTGTCTATGGCCTAGTGTATCTGTGTCTATGGCCTAGTGTATCTGTGTCTATGACCTAGTGTATCTGTGTCTATGACCTAGTGTATCTGTGTCTATGACCTAGTGTATCTGTGTCTATGGCCTAGTGTATCTGTGTCTATGGCCTAGTGTATCTGTGTCTATGGCCTAGTGTATCTGTGTCTATGGCCTAGTGTATCTGTGTCTATGGCCTAGTGTATCTGTGTCTATGACCTAGTGTATCTGTGTCTATGACCTAGTGTATCTGTGTCTATGGCCTAGTGTATCTGTGTCTATGGCCTAGTGTATCTGTGTCTATGGCCTAGTGTATCTGTGTCTATGGCCTGGTGTATGTGTCTACGGCCTAGTGTATCTGTGTCTACGGCCTAGTGTATGTGTCTATGGCCTAGTCTATCTGTGTCTATGGCCTGGTGTATCTGTGTCTACGGCCTAGTGTATCTGTGTCTACGGCCTAGTGTATCTGTGTCTACGGCCTAGTGTATCTGTGTCTACGGCCTAGTGTATCTGTGTCTACGGCCTAGTGTATCCGTGGCTATGGCCTAGTGTATCTGTGTCTATGGCCTAGTGTATCTGTGTCTACGGCCTAGTGTATCTGTGTCTATGGCCTAGTGTATCTGTGTCTACGGCCTAGTATATCTGTGGCTATGGCCTAGTGTATCTGTGTCTATGGCCTAGTGTATCTGTGTCTATGACCTAGTGTATCTGTGTCTACGGCCAAGTGTATCTGTGGCTATGGCCTAGTGTATCCGTGGCTATGGCCTAGTGTATCTGTGTCTATGGCCTAGTGTATCTGTGTCTACGGCCTAGTGTATCTGTGTCTATGGCCTAGTGTATCTGTGTCTACGGCCTAGTGTATCTGTGTCTATGGCCTAGTGTATCTGTGGCTATGGCCTAGTGTATCTGTGTCTACGGCCTAGTGTATCTGTGTCTATGGCCTAGTGTATCTGTGTCTACGGCCTAGTGTATCTGTGTCTATGGCCTAGTGTATCTGTGTCTATGGCCTAGTGTATCTGTGTCTACGGCCTAGTGTATCCGTGTCTATGGCCTAGTGTATCTGTGTCTATGGCCTAGTGTATCTGTGTCTATGGCCTAGTGTATCCGTGTCTATGGCCTAGTGTATCCGTGTCTATGGCCTAGTGTATCTGTGTCTATGGCCTAGTGTATCTGTGTCTATGGCCTAGTGTATCTGTGTCTACGGCCTGGTGTATCTGTGTCTATGGCCTAGTGTATCTGTGTCTACGGCCTAGTGTATCCGTGGCTATGGCCTAGTGTATCTGTGTCTATGGCCTAGTGTATCTGTGTCTATGGCCTAGTGTATCCGTGTCTATGGCCTAGTGTATCTGTGTCTATGGCCTAGTGTATCTGTGTCTATGGCCTAGTGTATCTGTGTCTATGGCCTAGTGTATCTGTGTCTATGGCCTAGTGTATCTGTGTCTACGGCCTAGTGTATCCGTGGCTACGGCCTAGTGTATCTGTGTCTACGGCCTAGTGTATCTGTGTCTATGGCCTAGTGTATCTGTGTCTATGGCCTTGTGTATCCGTGGCTACGGCCTAGTGTATCCGTGTCTATGGCCTAGTGTATCTGTGTCTACGGCCTAGTGTATCTGTGTCTATGGCCTAGTGTATCTGTGTCTACGGCCTAGTGTATCTGTGTCTATGGCCTAGTGTATCTGTGTCTACGGCCTAGTGTATCTGTGGCTATGGCCTAGTGTATCTGTGTCTATGGCCTAGTGTATCTGTGTCTATGGCCTAGTGTATCTGTCTCTACGGCCTAGTGTATCTGTGGCTATGGCCTTGTGTATCCATGGTTATGGCCTAGTGTATCCGTGGCTATGGCCTTGTGTATCCGTGGTTATGGCCTAGTGAATCCATAGCTACGGACCGAGTGGGCCAGGTGTACTGATTGGGTGTCTGTGGGCCCATTACCCTCGATGGCCAAAGCAGCCACCTGTGTGAGGAATGTGCGGGTGGTGAATGGCCCACACCGCTGCCTCAGGCTGAGGAAGATGGAGGTGGAGAAGAAGGTGGAGATCAGGGCCAGCTCAGAGGTTGGAAGCCATGACCTGAAACACAAACAAGGTGAAGGTCAAGGGCAGAGATTGAGGTTTATTCTGTGTGACTCAAGAGGCCACAATAGGAGCCTCATCTTCAACAGAGACTTGGGTTGTCACCAGAAAGGCTAAAGTCAAACAAACACACAAACCACATAATGAAAGGCACGGGGTGGCGGGTTCACAATGGCCAGTTCCGAAACATTAAGAAATTTTGGTTTGGGATTCAAGCCATGGGTTTGGGTCTGTGTGTGGGTCTATGTGGGTTCACAATGGCTGTGGCCAATTCACAATGGCCATGTCAGTTACTGTAGATTAGCACACTGCCAATGAACCCGGTGACCTGAGTTGCACTGGAGAGACAAAGGCGGTTAGGATAATGTGAACATATGGACAGAGGGACAGACAGACAGATAGATGGACAGACATATGGTTGGACGGATGGGCAGAGAGATATGAAGGGATAGAGAGATGGAGAGAGACAGAGAGATGGAGAGAGAGGCGGACGGACAGGGAGATGGAGCTACCTGTCAGTGAGCGGCAGGGAGAAGATGACGAAGAAGACGGCGAGGATGAAGTGGAGGTATGGCTCCAGGTGGGTCCAGCCGAACTCGCTCTCTGCCTCCTCTATGCTCAGGGCCGGCTCGAAGCGCCGCAGCAGCTCCGTCCATGTGCGGAAGTCGTCCCACGCTCGGCCGCTCTGAAACACCTGGGGGTTGTCACGGGGACATCACGGGGTCATGGTAGGTTTCACGGGATCATCACGAGGTCATGTTGGGGGATGCGGTGTAACGGCGAGGAGGGCCCGGGTCTAACTCTTTCTCTCTGCGTAAGTCTCTGCGTCTACGTGTCTCTAGGTGAGTCTCTCTGCATCTCTGTACGAGTCTCTCTGAGTCTCCGTGTGTCTAGGCGAGTCTCTCCACGTCTCTGTGCAAGTCTCTTTGCCTCTCCGTGTCTCGGCGTGAGTCCGTCCCCCTATGCGAGTCTCTCCGCGCGATAGCCACCTTGAGCGTGCACACGACCATTGTGGCGAACGCGAGTGCAAAGACGGCGAGCGGCACAGCGAGTGCGAAGAAGTCCAGGGTGAGGCGGCTGACGACGAGGAACACGAGCAGCGCATTGAGCTGCTGCGTGGGCAGCGCCGCCTGCAGCCAGTGCAGCCCCGCACGCGATGCCGCCTCCAGTGCTTGCTCCTTGGCGTCCAGCAGCGCGCCCAGCGGGTAGCGCAGCAGCTGCACACGCGCCAATGACGGGGGATGGCGTTAACTACCTCGCCTCGTATACAGGAGGGCGTGGGTTAGATCCCGACCCTGACGTCTGTACATTGGGAGTTTGCATGTTCTCCCCGTGGTTGTGTGGATTTTTCTCCGTGCCCTACGGTTTTTCCCTCCACATTTAGAAACATGTGTTTAGAGTCTTTGACTGCTATAAGTGTCCACACGATAAGCCACTTCGTTGAGCTCTCACTTGTGGCCAGGTCACTTCTGAAAAAAAGCTATGTAGCTCAGTGGGCCTTAACTGGTAAAATAAAAAATAGTTAGTCAGTAATGGGCAGTTTAGCACGTAGGCTTTTGCGACCAATATTATTCATAATATAAGTTTTTTGGGTCAGATTGCGCTATTTATAAATGTGTCGTAACCCTCCACCACTCGACACGGCCAAACAGTAAAAAATGTGTCACCTTTTTCAAAGGACAAAATAATTCAACAGCATTTTAAAATTTGAGTACGATGTTTCGCTGGTAATTACAATCAGCTTCATCGGGCAAGAATGGTGAAGCTCTCCTGTTGCTCCCGGTCTTAAATAGAGCAGCAGTAGGGCGACGTCATCATTTAATTCAATCTGGTGCAGTGATTCGAGGCAAAGAGGGTTAGGGTTCTTCCTCGACGCCCACCCATGGGGAAGGGAGATGGAACCGATGGAAAGTGGTGCACCTTGTCGCGCAGGGCCATGCCGGATGGCGCTGAGCGTCCACTACCGTGATTGCCGTCCGGGAGGACAGTGGAGGTGGCGGCCATGGCGGCGCGGCCTGCGGGGGGCAGGCCGCGAGCGTAGCCCCCCGTGAGCTGCAGGAAGTCGGCCTCCGAGAGGCTGTGCGAGGCTGCTGCCCAGGAGGGAGAGAACACATGCAGCTCAAACCCAGAAGGCCACCCTACAAGCAGACAGAATCAACTTGTCTCTATGTGAATCTATGGGTCTCTATAAACATCTATGGACCACTGTGTTAGTCTAAGGGTCTCTATGCAAGTCTGTGGGTCTCTATGTGAGTCTATCGGTCTTTATGTGAGTCTATGGATCTCTATGTGATTCTGTGGGTCTCTGTGTTAGACTATGGGTCTCTGTGTGAGTCTATGGGTGTCTGTAGCTGGCCATGCCACCCCACTTGCCCCCTCTGTCCCTGCCTGTTCAGACCCGCCCACCCCCGTGTCCCACCCCTGTGCCCCCCACCATTGGAGTTGAGCAGCCGCGTGACCACCTCGCTCTGCTGGCGCAGCAGCTTGGGCAGCGGAGTCCGGCTTGCAGCCTCTAAGGGTGGGGGTGGGAAGCAACGGGATAGTCACCCCAAGTCACGTGTTCGCTTTCTCGTCCTCACAGCCATGCAGCCGCTGACTGCGTGCATCGTTGTAAGTTTGAATCAATGTTGCCGAGCGCCTGCCCCCGAGGCCTGCTGGAGGCCCCAAGAGACCTCAGAGGCTCCTGGAAGCCACCTGGAGGCCCCTCGAGGCCCTGGAGGTCCCCTGGAGGCTCCCGGAGGCCCTGTGTGACGGCCTCCGGGGACGCGCATGGCCCACGGTGGTGGCGGTGGGGGTGGTGGCACCGTGGGCGTTGATGGAGGGGACGTTCTCCAGCAGCTCGCTGGGCGCCACGCGGGCCTTGCGCTGAGGATTGAGGCGCCAGTAGAGCAGCAGTGAAGCCCTGCGCACCGAGCGCTCAAACGCAGACTCCTGCGCCAGCTCCCGCACGCGCTCACGGTTCTCCTCCGTCAGCCCTGAGGGGCGGGGTGGAGAGAGTGGGGGGGCCATCAAATAAATGAAATAAGTATAACCCGTAAAAACAAAGTT
Source organism: Lethenteron reissneri (assembly GCF_015708825.2). Taxonomy (NCBI): domain Eukaryota; kingdom Metazoa; phylum Chordata; class Hyperoartia; order Petromyzontiformes; family Petromyzontidae; genus Lethenteron; species Lethenteron reissneri. The sequence continues at coordinate 11,691,733 of NC_083830.1, read as the reverse complement.
TTTCACTATAAATCTTTTATATGCGTGGCAGCGAACTTAATATAAAGGATTTAAAAATATATTCGCCTGTGGAGGACGCGGGGATCGATCCCGCGACCTTTGGCATGGGAAGCGAGGGCGCTACCAACTGCACTACTCCGCCACGGCCTGTGGAGGGGTTACGCTCTGGGCTCTTATACTGTGACGTTCAGCCAAAGCCAAGAATTAGTTTCTATTTGAATATATGTAAAATAAATTTTTTTTGCCAAAAAAGTGTAAAATTTTGGGAATTTTTTTTCACGAACAATAATTGTCTGGTACAACGAGTCTGTGTGGAAAATGTCAGCTCGATTGGATCACGGGAAGTGGGGTAAAAAATGACCGAAAGATTTGCACGGTCGTAAGCAAGCAAGCACGCAAGCAAGCAAGTGAACTTAATATAAAGGATTTAAAAATAGTGGTCCTGTCGAGACACTGGGATCATGGCTTCCAACCCTGGGTCTGAGTCTCTCTCTCTCTTAGAAGGTTCATAATGGCCAGGTAGGAGACACTGAAATCCTGGGTTCAAGCCCTGGGTCTGAGTCTCACTCAGCTATTCTTCAGTGGAGATGTTGGATTGAGAAACTATAATGGTGGTGGTTGTTGTGGTGATCGTGTTGGCGGTGGTGGTTGTTGTGGTTGAGATGGTGGTGATTGCGATGGTAATTTTGGTTGCGGGGTTTGTGTTGGTGGTGGCGGTGGTTGTGTTGGTGGTGGCTGTGTTGGCCGTGGTGGTTGTGATGGTGGTTGTTGTGGTTGAGATGGTGGTGGTATTGGTGGTAGTTGTGGTCATGTTGGTGGTTGTTGTTGGTGGCCGTGGTGGCCGTGGTGGTGGTTGTTGTGGTTGAGATGGTGGTGGTATTGGTGGTAGTTGTGGTCATGTTGGTGGTTGTTGTTGGTGGCCGTGGTGGCTGTGGTGGCTGTGGTGGTGTGGGTCGCACCTCGCCCCTCGCGCTGGCACCTGCGCAGGAGGCGCGTGGCCAGCGCGTGGCCCTGGGCGGCAGCGCGCAGCAGCCAGCCCACCCCCTCCGTGCTGTGCAACTCCTCCTCCCCCTCCTCCCCCTCTTCTGCTTGCGCAAAGTAGTGCCTTGCCAGCTGCTCCACCACGGGGCATGGGAGGTGTGGAGGGGGCCACGGAGGGGGGTTGGTGGGGACGCAGGGGGGGGAGAGGGAGAGGGGGGTAGGGGAGAAGAGGGGGGGGTGACGCAGGGGGTGTGGGGGGCACGGGGGTGGGCACAGAGGAGTTGGGGGGGAGTGGGGCACGGGGGGGGGGGGGCCCGGGGTTGGTTTGGGGCCATGGGCACCGCACAGCGAGACGTGCCCTGGGTTCGACTCCCGACTCAGGTGCCACTCAGCGTGTACTTCATAATTAACTGTGTAACAAAACACTTTTTTTTTGTTCCTGGGTAGTAAGTGTTATTTCCTAATTGCTTATGCCTCAAAAGTACAGAAAATGGCTATTATTCCCCCCAAACTGTCCTTTTGTGACCAGGACAGTGATATTTAGAAATTTACCTATTTTCAATGAGAAAACGTGTGCATTTGTGTCTTTCCTAGGACATAAAGTCCTATGAAGGCCAACACCATAACTGGTCCTGGGCCTCCCCTAGGTCGACTTAGCCTCAAATTAGTACCTGGTGCGGTGTGTAAACATTGTCACTGGGGAGACAAAGGCGGTCGGGCGTGGTGCTGGCCACCCACCCCCTCGTGTACCGTTCCGGCCTTCATAGGTGCTCGCTAAGGCACTTGCCCCTACAGTCTGTTAAGGCTATATGGAGAATCTTTGTCTTTTTTGAATGACAGTGAGCGAGAGAGAAGTTTGAACGAGTTTCCCCTGGGTTCTCTAGTTTCCTCCTCCCATAGCTAAACCCACACCCACAGTGGAACTAACATCGACCCAACACCCCCGCTCCCGCCCCCCAATGCTGAACCCTTGCAGCAGTGAACTCCTCAACAGTAACCTCAAAACAGCCCGGCAGCACCCTCCTTGCAGGTGCCACGCAAACGCACTCGCCCCCATCACCTCTACCACCACCATGATCTTCACCACCATCACCATCATCTCCAACACTGTCACCTCCATCACTACCCCATCACCTCTAATAATAATACAATTTATATCGCACGCAATGTTGCGGACCGAAGACGCAATTATAAGGTGCGGAGCCGAGCAGTGTCAGATCGCGTCGCGTGGTTCCAGGGAGACGCGGTTAAATGTCGAGCTGAAGAGATGCACCTTTAGATTATTTTTTTATGAAGAAAATGATGGATCGTTACGGATGTTAATAAGAATGGCATTCCAGATGACGGGGGCTGCGATGGAGAAACAACAGTCCTTGTCCTGGGAGTTTCAATAAGGTTCTGTGATGCACTACGAAGGTTTCTACGATTAATTGAAGTGTAAGGCATCAGCAGAGAACTTAGGTACGTAGGTAACTGGATTTTAGGGCACGGTAGCAGAGGCAAGCGATCTTGAAGGTATATTCTGGTCGAAATAAGCAGCCAATAAAGGGCCCGAAGGATGGACAGGGAGTCAGGGCCAGGATTGCGGGGGCCATGGACAACTCGGGCAATGTGGTTTTGGAGGCGTTGTAGCTTATTTTGGTTGTCTGGAGAGGACTGAACGAGGACTGAGTTACAATAGTCGAGCTGCGACTCAACGATGCTGCAGGCAAGAGTATTTGCGATGTCAGAGGTGATGAGCGGATGTAGATGGCAGAGGGCCCTGAGATGGTAGTTGCAGGACTTGAGAACGAGATTGACAAGGGTGTCGAAGGAGAGAGTGGGATCCAGAGTGACGCGAGAAATGTCAGATGGTCGGAGAATGGAACAAAGGAACCAGCAATTGAGATTCCCGAGGGGAGTGGGAGTGAAACCAGTCTTTGCCGAGTGCCAATTAAGATGGTCTTGGATTTGGTCGGGTTTAGGGAGAGGTCATGATCTTGAAACCAGTGCTGTAATGCGGTCAGGCAAGCAAGTCAGAGCAGCCTCGAGAGTCTATAGTTAGATCAAGTTCTAGAGCTACCATCACCATCATCTCCATCACCTCCACCAGCATCACGTCCACTACCACCACTGTCAATCACCACCTACACCATCACCATAACCACCACCTCCACCATCACCACCACTCACCTCCACCTGGGCATCAGCAGATCCATCCCTCGCCCTCTGCTTGAGGTCGTTAAGGTCAGTGGCGGATGTTGTCCCCACATCGCCACTACTGCCACCACCGCCATCGCCACCTTCAAAACAACATCGCACTGCCATCAACACCTTCAAAATAAAATCGCACCACCATCACCACCTTCAAAACAACATTACCACAACCGTCACCAGCACCACCATCACCACCTTCAAAACAACATCGCTATCACCATCACCGCCATCACTATCACCACCATCAAAACATTGCTATCAACATCATCACCATCAAAACAATTACTCTCACCATCACCATCACCACCTTCACCACCATCACCACTGCATTCAAAAGCCATAGCAATCTCACCACCATCACTACCAATCAAAGACAAAGATCTCCCCCTGTCACCTCTTAACACATTGTTGGGGCAAGTGGTGTTAATGAATAGCACCTATGAAGGCCGGCACGGGGTAGGTAGGTAGCCAGCACCATGCCTGGTCGCCTTTATCTACCTAGTGGCGATGTTTATACACTGCACCAGGTACTCATTTAAGGCTGAGTCGACCTAGGGGATGACCAGGACCGGTTCAGATAATCGTCAATGGTGTTGACCATGAGCGGGAATCGAACCCAGGTTTCCGAATTCGTAGCACAGTGCGCTAGCCGCTACACTGCCACCATCATCACCCCTGCTTTCAAACCAGCATCTGCACTGAACTGTAACTGAGAGAGACCCAGACTCAGGGATTGAACCCAGGCTCTCGGTATTTCCCACACGGCCATAATGAAGCCCTAAGAGAGACAGAGAGGTTTAGATGTGAAACCCACCTTGGTGCAGATACCACATCACAGTCCCCTCTCCGTGCTGCTCCTCCATTCCCGCAAAGCCCTTGGAGCAACTCAACTAAAACCTCGTAACCAGGGATTTTCTAGAACCTCAAGTCTGGACCACGGTCTAGAGAGACAAAGGAGGAGAGAGGGACAGGGGAGATAGAAAGTGACCAGAGACAGAGGAGAGACAGATGAGACAGAGAGTAGCAGAGAAGACAGAGGAAAGAGACAGGAAATAGATAGAAGAGAGAGACAGAGGAGAGAAAGAGGAGACAGAGGAGAGAGGCACAGGGAAACAGGAGAGAGAGGGAAACAGGAAAGAGACAGAGGAAAGAGGCAGAGGGAGACAGGAGAGAGACAGAGGTAGACATGAGAGAGACGAGACTGAGTCGAGGTTGCAACATTGCGAGCCTGGGTTAGGGATAGGACAGAGGGCAAGTTCCATCGGGTGACAGGTTTAAAGTTCTAGAGTCCATGTCATGCAATTTTAGGAAGGTGAGGTTCTACATGGACAAGGTCTTGGAGAATCAACATAGACGTGGATTTCCAGTTGAGAAAAAGTTCTAGAGAGAGCAAGAGAGAAGAATGTATGGGTTGGTTCCAGAGAGAAGGAAAATCCGAATCTATAGTGACTCATGTCTTGAGATATGATATTCTATAGACTAGGATATAAAGATGTCATAATCTACAGACTGTGTTTAGAGATATTAGAATATAGACTAAACTAGGTGTTTGAGTCGATATATGGATCCGTTTCCAGAATCTATGGTCAGACCATGTTCCGGAGTCTATAGATATACTAGTTTCTGAAGTCTATAGACAGACCAGGTTATCAAGTGGAAAGTCATAGCAGGCTCTAGAGCCTATAGTTAAACCAAGTTCTAGAGCCTATAGTCAGATCGAGTTCTAGAGTCTATAGTTAGACCGAGTTCTAGTCTATAGTTATACCAAGCTCTAGAGTCTATAGTTAGACCAAGTTCTAGAGCCTATAGTTAGACCGAGTTCTAGAGTCTATAGTTAGACCGAGTTCTAGAGTCTATAGTTAGACCGAGTTCTAGAGTCTATAGTTAGACCAGGCTCTAGAGTCTATAGTCAGACCAAGTTCTAGAGCCTATAGTCAGATCGAGTTCTAGAGTCTATAGTTAGACCAGGCTCTAGAGTCTATAGTCAGACCACGCTCTAGAGTCTATAGTTAGACCGAGTTCTAGAGACTATAGTCAGACCAGGCTCTAGAGTCTATAGTCAGACCAAGTTCTAGAGTCTATAGTCAGACCAAGTTCTAGAGACTATAGTCAGACCAAGTTCTAGAGTCTATAGTCAGACCAAGTTCTAGAGTCTATAGTCAGACCAAGTTCTAGAGTCTATAGTCAGACCAAGTTCTAGAGACTATAGTCAGACCAGGCTCTAGAGTCTGTAGTCAGACCAAGTTCTATAGTCTATAGTCAGACCAAGCTCTAGAGTCGACAGTTAGACCAAGTTCTAGAGTCTATAGTCAGACCAAGTTCTAGAGACTATAGTCAGACCAGGCTCTAGAGTCTATAGTCCGACCAAGTTCTAGAGTCTATAGTCAGATCAAGTTCTAGAGTCTATAGTTATACCGAGTTCTAGAGTCTATAGTTAGACCGAGTTCTAGAGTCTATAGTCAGACCAAGTTCTAGAGACTATAGTCAGACCGAGTTCTAGAGTCTATAGGTAGACCAAGTTCTAGAGCCTATAGTTAGACCAAGTTCTAGAGCCTATAGTCAGGTCATAACAGGCTCTAAAGTCTATAGTTAGACCAAGCTCTAGAGACTATAGTTATACCAAGTTCTAGAGACTATAGTTAGACCGAGTTCTAGAGCCTATAGTCAGATAAAGTTCTAGAGCCTATAGCTAGACCAACTTCTAGAGACTATAGTTAGACCGAGTTCTAGAGTCTATACTTAGACCAAGTTCTAGAGTCTATAGTTAGACCGAGTTCTAGAGTCTATAGTTAGACCGAGTTCTAGAGTCTATAGTCAGACCGAGTTCTAGAGTCGATAGTCAGACCAGGCTCTAGAGTCTATAGTCAGACCGAGTTCTATAGAGCCTATAGTCAGACTGAGTTCTAGAGTTTATAGTTAGACCAAGTTCTAGAGCCTATAGTTAGACCAAGTTCTAGAGTCTATAGTTAGACCAAGTTCTATAGTCTATAGTCAGACCAAGTTCTATAGTCTATAGTCAGACCAAGTTCTAGAGTCTATAGTCAGACTGAGTTCTATAGTCTATAGTTAGACCAAGTTCTATAGTCTATAGTTAGACCAAGTTCTATAGTCTATAGTTAGACCAAGTTCTATAGTCTATAGTTAGACCAAGTTCTATAGTCTATAGTCAGACTGAGTTCTATAGTCTATAGTTAGACCAAGTTCTAGAGTCTATAGTTAGACCAAGTTCAAGAGCCTATAGTCAGACCAAGTTCTAGAGTCTATAGTTATACCAACTTCTAGAGACTATAGTCAGACCGAGTTCTAGAGTCTATACTTAGACCAAGTTCTAGAGCCTATAGTTAGACCAAGTTCTAGAGTCTATAGTTATACCAAGTTCTAGAGTCTATAGTTATACCAAGTTCTAGAGTCTATAATCAAACCGAGTTCTAGAGTCTATAGTTAGACCAAGTTCAAGAACCGATAGTTAGACCAAATTCTAGAGTCTATAGTTAGACCGAGTTCTAGCGCCGATAGTCAGATCAAGTTCTAGAGTCCATAGTTCACTCAGACCACCAAAGAGACAAACCAGGTCCCAGGATGTGGAGAGCGCAGCTCCTGACTCCTGTGGGGACGTGAACGCACGGCGCGTGAGCCCGTGTGCGGCACTATTAATACCCACGGTGAATACCGCATCAGCACCGCCGCAGTGCAACCTGCAGGCTGGCTCCCAGCCCACCCGCCATCCACACCACCACTACACTCACGGACGAACGATGTCCTTTACTTAGCCAGGCGAGAGCCCCCATTTAAATTCACCGTCTCAAGTGACTGACGTCCTTTATTTGACGAGGTGAGAGTCCCATTGATGTTTACCATTTCTTGTGATGTTCTTTATTAACCAGGCACCACCGCCACCACCAAAGACTGTTGGGCCAAGTACATTTAGCAAGCACCTATGAAGACTGGCACGGCACGAGGGGGTGGGTGGCCAACACCACACCCGACGGCCTGTCTCCCCAGTGGCGACGTTTTTGCACACCGCACCCGGTACTTATTTGAGGCTGAGTAGACCTAGGGGAGCCCCAGGACCGGTTAAGATAATCGCAATCACTGGTGTTGGCCGTGAATGGGAATTGAACTCGGGTCGCCGGGTTCGAAGCACATTGCACTACTGCTCCCATCACCACGACTACCACCAATGACACCTCCCGCATCATCACAAGTCGTCCCCAAACCCACAAATGAACCTTATGGCGGGACCCCGGGGTCCCGAATAAACGGAAGTCAAAATCGTAATTTATTCATTTATTTTTGCCGACTCCGTCCCACCGCGCACATAAACGCCGCGACCCGCCTGGCGCGGATCGTTCCGTTGTCGTGTCCAAGCGCAGCGGCGGCGAGGACGAATGCGCAGAAGAGCTGAACAAGCGAATGCTGCACTCCACGCTCGGGTACGGGCAGGATCATGAGTCTTGTCCAAAGCTGCTCAAACTGCCTACACCACTTAAGTCCTTTGTCATAACGGTTTGCATAATACAGTGAAACTGCTCTCTTATCTTCATTAGTATATGTGACCTACCAATGTTTGCAGCCAGGATCAATCGATGACAATCCTATTACCTGCAGATATTTAACAGATGAGATGCGTTGCACCGTAAATTCCTCCTGTTTGATACTTCTCTTGAACGTATATATGCATCTGTGCAGATAGTTTTTTTTTGCGGTGAAGCCATAGTCCCCAACGCTCGTATCAATGTGAATAAGAGGACATTGGTATAAACGCTTGTTACAATATGAACAGCGCATTGAAAACGTGTACTATTTTATGTACTGTTTACAGAATGTGTTCACAAATCCACACTGAGAACCCCGATGATTGAAAGAGGGGTGTACATTTTTTAGTGAATTTAAATAGAGGTACTGCAGGTAAGCAGTTTTCAGTTTTAAAGGCATAGTTTAAAAAGAGAACACTTGCCACCATCCTTCAAATCCATTGGTGAAAAAGAGCAAAGTTTTTGTTGACATATGTTTATGCGAGAGCCGGGGGCTTATGGGACCCCGGGGTCCCGCCATAAAAGGTCTAAATGTCAACAGCTGGAATGTCCTTGCAGGAACAGCGCCACCAGCCATGCGGAGAGCAGCAGCCGTGTGCGAGTCTGGAGGAGAGAGACTGGAGACCCCGGACAGCCTCCCCACGGGCGGCGCGAGCCGGCACCCCGTGTGGTCGCGAGGGAGCGACGCGACACGTGGCGGCGGTGGCGGCGGCGACGGGGCGAGTGGACGACTCCGGGTGCGAGCGAGCGAGCGCGGGGCAGGCAACACACGGAGCGCTCCAGGTGGACTTGGCACCCAGGTGGGGAGCTCCTGCCTGGCCACGTGGCAGAGCTCCGCACTGACACACGACGACCGTGTGGCTGAGAGGTGGCCATGCCACAGCGCTGCCTCTGGCAACACCACTCCCTCGTGTGCCTTGCCGACCTGGATAGGCGCCACCCGCTAACAGCACTTGCCGCAACAGCCGGTTAGAGGCGACTTGGGGGTCATTATCTGTGTCTGGTTGAAGTGGAGTTTCTGGGTGTGGTGAGCTGTTTATGGAAGTGATTGGTAGCAAAAGTCTACAGTTCCCTTTACTTAAACCAGCAGTGACGCCCAGTCACCCACCCTCGCCGTTATTCTGGCTCTGTGAGCCCCAGTGATTAACACCGGCCCCTCTGGGAGCCTTAGTCTGGCTCTGTGAGCCCCAGTGATTAACACCGGCCCCTCTGGGAGCCTTAGTCTGGCTCTGTGAGCCCCAGTGATTAACACCGGCCCCTATGGGAGCCTTAGTCTGGCTCTGTGAGCCCCAGTGATTAACACCGGCCCCTCTGGGAGCCTTAGTCTGGCTCTGTGAGCCCCAGTGATTAACACCGGCCCCTCTGGGAGCCTTAGTCTGGCTCTGTGAGCCCCAGTGATTAACACCGGCCCCTATGGGAGCCTTAGTCTGGCTCTATGAGCCCCAGTGATTAACACCGGCCCCTATGGGAGCCTTAGTCTGGCTCTGTGAGCCCCAGTGATTAACACCGGCCCCTCTGGGAGCCTTAGTCTGGCTCTGTGAGCCCCAGTGATTAACACCGGCCCCTATGGGAGCCTTAGTCTGGCTCTGTGAGCCCCAGTGATTAACACCGGCCCCTCTGGGAGCCTTAGTCTGGCTCTGTGAGCCCCGGTGATTAACACCGGCCCCTATGGGAGCCTTAGTCTGGCTCTGTGAGCCCCAGTGATTAACACCGGCCCCTCTGGGAGCCTTAGTCTGGCTCTGTGAGCCCCAGTGATTAACACCGGCCCCTCTGGGAGCCTTAGTCTGGCTCTGTGAGCCCCAGTGATTAACACCGGCCCCTATGGGAGCCTTAGTCTGGCTCTATGAGCCCCGGTGATTAACACCGGCCCCTACGGGAGCCTTAGTCTGGCTCTGTGAGCCCCAGTGATTAACACCGGCCCCTCTGGGAGCCTTAGTCTGGCTCTGTGAGCCCCAGTGATTAACACCGGCCCCTATGGGAGCCTTAGTCTGGCTCTGTGAGCCCCAGTGATTAACACCGGCCCCTATGGGAGCCTTAGTCTGGCTCTGTGAGCCCCAGTGATTAACACCGGCCCCTATGGGAGCCTTAGTCTGGCTCTGTGAGCCCCAGTGATTAACACCGGCCCCTATGGGAGCCTTAGTCTGGCTCTGTGAGCCCCAGTGATTAACACCGGCCCCTATGGGAGCCTTAGTCTGGCTCTGTGAGCCCCAGTGATTAACACCGGCCCCTATGGGAGCCTTAGTCTGGCTCTGTGAGCCCCAGTGATTAACACCGGCCCCTCTGGGAGCCTTAGTCTGGCTCTGTGAGCCCCAGTGATTAACACCGGCCCCTATGGGAGCCTTAGTCTGGCTCTGTGAGCCCCAGTGATTAACACCGGCCCCTATGGGAGCCTTAGTCTGGCTCTATGAGCCCCGGTGATTAACACCGGCCCCTATGGGAGCCTTAGTCTGGCTCTGTGAGCCCCAGTGATTAACACCGGCCCCTCTGGGAGCCTTAGTCTGGCTCTGTGAGCCCCAGTGATTAACACCGGCCCCTCTGGGAGCCTTAGTCTGGCTCTGTGAGCCCCAGTGATTAACACCGGCCCCTATGGGAGCCTTAGTCTGGCTCTGTGAGCACCAGTGATTAACACCGGCCCCTCTGGGAGCCTTAGTCTGGCTCTGTGAGCCCCAGTGATTAACACCGGCCCCTCTGGGAGCCTTAGTCTGGCTCTGTGAGCCCCAGTGATTAACACCGGCCCCTATGGGAGCCTTAGTCTGGCTCTATGAGCCCCAGTGATTAACACCGGCCCCTATGGGAGCCTTAGTCTGGCTCTGTGAGCCCCAGTGATTAACACCGGCCCCTCTGGGAGCCTTAGTCTGGCTCTGTGAGCCCCAGTGATTAACACCGGCCCCTATGGGAGCCTTAGTCTGGCTCTGTGAGCCCCAGTGATTAACACCGGCCCCTCTGGGAGCCTTAGTCTGGCTCTGTGAGCCCCGGTGATTAACACCGGCCCCTATGGGAGCCTTAGTCTGGCTCTGTGAGCCCCAGTGATTAACACCGGCCCCTCTGGGAGCCTTAGTCTGGCTCTGTGAGCCCCCGTGATTAACACCGGCCCCTCTGGGAGCCTTAGTCTGGCTCTGTGAGCCCCAGTGATTAACACCGGCCCCTATGGGAGCCTTAGTCTGGCTCTATGAGCCCCGGTGATTAACACCGGCCCCTACGGGAGCCTTAGTCTGGCTCTGTGAGCCCCAGTGATTAACACCGGCCCCTCTGGGAGCCTTAGTCTGGCTCTGTGAGCCCCAGTGATTAACACCGGCCCCTATGGGAGCCTTAGTCTGGCTCTGTGAGCCCCAGTGATTAACACCGGCCCCTATGGGAGCCTTAGTCTGGCTCTGTGAGCCCCAGTGATTAACACCGGCCCCTATGGGAGCCTTAGTCTGGCTCTGTGAGCCCCAGTGATTAACACCGGCCCCTATGGGAGCCTTAGTCTGGCTCTATGAGCCCCGGTGATTAACACCGGCCCCTATGGGAGCCTTAGTCTGGCTCTGTGAGCCCCAGTGATTAACACCGGCCCCTCTGGGAGCCTTAGTCTGGCTCTGTGAGCCCCAGTGATTAACACCGGCCCCTATAGGAGCCTTAGTCTGGCTCTGTGAGCCCCAGTGATTAACACCGGCCCCTATGGGAGCCTTAGTCTGGCTCTGTGAGCCCCAGTGATTAACACCGGCCCCTCTGGGAGCCTTAGTCTGGCTCTGTGAGCCCCAGTGATTAACACCGGCCCCTATGGGAGCCTTAGTCTGGCTCTATGAGCCCCAGTGATTAACACCGGCCCCTATGGGAGCCTTAGTCTGGCTCTGTGAGCCCCAGTGATTAACACCGGCCCCTCTGGGAGCCTTAGTCTGGCTCTGTGAGCCCCAGTGATTAACACCGGCCCCTATGGGAGCCTTAGTCTGGCTCTATGAGCCCCAGTGATTAACACCGGCCCCTCTGGGAGCCTTAGTCTGGCTCTATGAGCCCCAGTGATTAACACCGGCCCCTATGGGAGCCTTAGTCTGGCTCTATGAGCCCCAGTGATTAACACCGGCCCCTATGGGAGCCTTAGTCTGGCTCTGTGAGCCCCAGTGATTAACACCGGCCCCTCTGGGAGCCTTAGTCTGGCTCTATGAGCCCCGGTGATTAACACAGCGAACTGATGGTGGCAGGCTCGGGGCAGGAAGACAGAACAGAGCCAGGAGCTCTGGGTGGACCGGGATGACTGACAGATGCAACACCTGGAAACACAAAAAAAGTTCATCCGTATAGCGTGTAACACTGTTGGGGCAAGTGCTGTTAGCGAGAAGCAGCACCTGTGAAGGCCGGCACGGCACGCGAGGGGGTGGGGGCCCAGCCCCGCGCCCGGCCACCTTTGTCTCTCCAGTGCTGCCGCTTTACACACAGCCCACAAGGTGCCCACACGAGGCCGAGTCGACCTAGGCAACCCCCAGTACCGGCTCAGATACAGCACTCCCCATCACCGCTGTTGGTGGTGGCCGCGAACTCGATACGTCCAGGTTCGCACCGCGACGTGCTAACCGACTACGCTCACCTCTAGCCCACCGCTAGCCCACCCGCTCACTCACAGACTCACTCGCAGACTCACTCACAGACTCACTCACTCACAGACTCACTCGCGGCAGCTGCCACCCTCGCCCACCTTCACTGTCGGCTCGCTCCACGCTCGCCATGGGACTCCGCCGACTTCCCCCTCCCACCACCCCTTGCCAAGATGGCGGCGCGGTTGTTGCCGTCTCGTGCTTGAGACCTCACGCCTACAAGGAACAGCCCGTGCCAAGATGGCGGCGCGGTTGTTGCGGTCTCGTGCTTGAGACCTCACGCCTACAAGGAACAGCCCGTACCAAGATGGCGGCGCGGTTGTTGCGGTCTCGTGCTTGAGACCTCACGCCTACAAGGAACAGCCCGTACCAAGATGGCGACGCGGTTGTTGCGGTCTCGTGCTTGAGACCTCACGCCTACAAGGAACAGCCCGTGCCAAGATGGCGGCGCGATCCGCTGGTCGCTTGTGAGCAACGTCACAGGAAGTCAATAAAGCAAATTCAATCTATTTTCGAATTCACATTTAAAGTTCATTGTTGCCGCTACGTTGGCAGTGGTGCACAAAAAAAAGTCAACGCGATTCCGACGTTTCGGGAAATGACCCTTCTCAATTCATGTGCTCTGACAAAAGGCAATTTCTAAAACGTCGTCGCCTAAGTGTTGCCGAGGTCCGCGGTTCAATCCCGCGGCTGCCCTGGTTAATAACACTGCGGTGTTGGAGATCGGCAGCCAACCTGGTTCGTCTTGCGATATTGTATTACCACAACACCAAGATCCCCTTATAGCCTTATAATTTTGGGACAAGTGCTGTTAGCGAGGACCTATGAAGGCCTGCGCAGCTCATTAGGCGTGTGGCCAACACCACGCCCGGTCGCCTTTGTCTCCCTCGTGGCGATGTTTACACACCGCACCAGGTTCTCATTTGAGGCTGAGTCGACCTAGGGGAGGCCCAGAACCGGTTCAAATTATCGTCACTTTGTGTTGTCCATGAGCGGGAAAACTCGGGTCATCGTGTTTGTATGCCTCACACACACGATTATCCACAGCCTGCAGTACAACGGGGAGAATATAGACATTTCACCTAAAAAGGGAACCTGGGTTGGCAATCGAACCCAGGTCCTTTCGCGTTGTGAGGTACAAGTGGAACCACAGTGCTACGCGGCCACCCAAATTACATCTGACACTTAAAACAAAGAGAAGCGTGGAGTCTCATTGTCATTATTGATCAGACTCGACGAAGCGCGGCTTATTCTGTCACTGGCGCTCTGGTCACAGCACTAATTCGGCCGCTGTTACTTTTGTCCCATTTGCATTGAATTATAATGTGTAACAATTATTCTTTTTTTTGTTCCTGGGTAGTAAGTGTTATTTCCTAATTGCTTATGCCTCAAAAGTACAGAAAATGGCTATTAATCCCCACAAACTTTGCTTTTGTGACCAGGACAGTGATATTTTGAAATGTAACTATTTTCCAGAACATTCCAGATAGATTCAGTGCTGAGTAAACTTGGAGTAACTTCTAGAACACTATAGAACGTTCCAGTAATATACATTGCAGTGTAAATATTAATATTAAGTCCATCAGTTTAGTTCCAGCTGCCTAAGTGGATACATATCTGCATTTTTCTGAGATGGCATCAAGAGGCTGCAAGCATCCGGCAGACGCATTTTGCTTTGTCTGCAGCCAATTTATCAAGACAAGAGCAAAAACGCACTCTGTGGAAGCATCTGCTAAGATGTGTGAGGCCTACAAGGCATATTTCGGCATGCCCGTTAGGGATCAAGACAAACCTTGCGCACCTCATTTCATCTGCGAGCAATGCAAAAAAACTCTGGAAGGTAAGATGGCCAATTGTTGCTCGGAATTTTATGTTATTAAATTTGTAAAAATTTAACAATGTAATCATTGATGGTTAAAGGTACGGATCAATGAGGGGAACTTCCCTAGTGGGACTGTGGATAATTCCAAGCATGAGAGTTCGCATATTAGAGTGTTATGTTTTTGTTTAGAATTAAAATTGCTTAAAGAGTCTGAGTGGTTTTTTCCTGAGTTCATGCATAATAATCTTATTTATAAGAACTGTATCCTGCGTTGAGAGTTGAATTCGGAGACCTGACATAAACACACTAAGACATAATCAGTAAATGTTAAAGTGAGAATAATTGTATTATCCCGACTGATAACACTGGTCAACAAAAAAAACACATTTTTTTCTGGCCTGGACTTTTGCAGCTGTTTTAGACTAATTTCAGGGTGCTGATTCCAAATCTGATCTCAGATTTGCTCTATCACATCTATCGGCATACCCCATTTTCATTGATTTTACCCGAAATTAACTCTGTCACTTATGATTGCAAGTTGTTGCGAGTCAGTGACTGCTTTAGTGTTAAAATATGGTGCTGTATTTTTAGGATAGTGTGTTTATAATATAATTTTATGTAGATATCCACATTTATTAAATATTTTTCTTCTGCAGTTTTTATTGAAAATGCAATATTTGATATCTCAAAAACCTGATGTGATAGACAAAAACTGATGCCAGATTTGGAATGAGCACCCCCAAATTACCTTAAAGCCAGAAAAAGTGTGTTGACCAGTGTAATACAAACCTAGACAACGAAGCTAAGCCTAATTATCATAACTGCCCACATTTGCACAATCACATACATTAGCATACATTGAAACGACTATATCCATAATTAGCATAATTTAAGTACATAATTACATACATTTGCATAATCTCCGAAAATTTACGCATTTTTCCAATCTTCATTTAATTTCTATTTTTTAAAATTAATTTTTCAAGACCCGACATACAACAGTCTCCAAGGCGGTTTTACCACGTTTCCCTGCTATCTTTGCCTTTGGGACAGCGGGGACACCAAGGCGCACTTACCACAGGCGGGACTGGCCACAGTGGACCGAGTTTTCTGTGGGGAGGAACAAAGTCAAGCGGGAACCACTGGGGGACCTCCGGAAGGTGCTGATGCCCCCACTACACATCAAATTGGGCCTTATGAAACAATTTGTCAGATCTGTAGATGAGTCAGCAGCATTTAAGTACCTTCAAGACTTCTTCCCTAAGCTGTCTGAGGCAAAGGTCAAAGCCGGTGTCTTCGTCGGACCACAGATACTAAAAAGATCGTGGAGTGCAATGAATTCCCCAAGAAGCTCACAAGTAAGGAGAAAGCAGCTTGGAACAGCTTTGTCGCAGTGATTCGTGGCTTCCTGGGCATCCACAAGGTCGAAAACTACGTGGAGCTGGTTGAAACTGGTGAAGAACTACGGCACGATGGGCTGTAGGATGCCCCTCAAAGTCCATATCCTTGATGCTCATCTTGATATATTCAAGGAGAACATGGGAGTGTACTCGGAGGAGCAAGGCGAGCGCATCCACCAGGATATACTGGACTTTGAACGCTGCTACCAAGGACAGTATAACAAGAACATGATGGGAGACTACATTTGGGGGTCGATTTACAGTATGATCGTAAATCTCGAGAAACTACTCACTTATAAATCTTTTGTAGTTATTTTTTAATTACTTTAGTAGAAATACATATACATTTTGATTCATATGGTTTTTTGCTGACTTGTGAACGAAAAGACACAAATTCGCCCGTTTTCTCATTGAAAATAGGTAAATTTCAAAATATCACTGTCCTGGTCACCAAAGCAAAGTTTGTGGGGAATAATATCCATTTTCTATACTTTTTAGGCGTAAGCAATTACGAAATAACACTTTCTACCCAGGAAAAAAAATTGTGTTACATAGTGTTATCGGCGGTGATTTAGTCGGCGCTATAATTGCTCTGTGATTGTTGTGGGGGTCGAACACGAGCACCCCGACTCAGACACGAGGTGCTGAAGGGGATTAGATCTGGAGGTCAAGGCCAGGTTGTCCAGTGCCCGGGGCCACAAGACGATCACTTGTGTGGCAGTGCAGGTGGCAGAAAATTAATGCTGGCGAGTCTCTACAATAGCACACGCCGCACGTTATTCATATTATTATTGTCGGCCAGCATAATAACATGTTTATTTTATCAGGTAAAGTCCACTGACCTATATAGCTCTTTTCAGAAGCGACCTGGCTATCACAAATTATAGTTCAACGAAGTGGCTAGTCATCATGTGGAAATTGGTAGCAGATATATAATTAATCTAAACGCACGATGTTGATTCAATGTGGAGGGAAAAACCGGAGGACCCGGAGAAAAATCCAAGCGACCGCGGGGTGAACATGCAGACTCCAAATATACAGCAGCAGGCGTCAGGGTCGGGATCGAACCCACGACCTCCTGTATATCAGGCGAGGTAGTTAACATCTCACCACTACAGCAATTGGAGCTGGAGGTCAAGGCCAGGTCATCCAGTGCCCGGGGCCACAAGACGGCCACTCGTGTGGCAGTGGAGGGTGCAATCCAAAGGATTGCACTCTCATGCCTTTGGATTGCACCACTCTTCGATTTTCCATGAACATGCTAATCTCTCACATTAAAATAGCCACTTCTGTGCCCTCGTCGAGGAGGCTGCTCTCCGATCTTACATTTACATGCTATTTCTCACATTAACATAACTAGCCCCGCCCACTTCTTTATGACCCTTGGGCTACACCGA
Source organism: Lethenteron reissneri (assembly GCF_015708825.2). NCBI lineage: Eukaryota > Metazoa > Chordata > Hyperoartia > Petromyzontiformes > Petromyzontidae > Lethenteron > Lethenteron reissneri. Next base: position 11,674,834 of record NC_083830.1, on the reverse strand, counting down.
TTTCAAACAATTTAAAACATTCTGCCTCAGCAGCAGATCAGGCTTCCCACCTGATGATGGACGCTTGAGTTGCGCCCGAAACGTCGTGATTTATTTTATTTTATACCTACGTGACTTTACTGAAAGAACCAAAGAGTATGGATTCCTGCAGTCACGAAAGCTTCAAATCAAGATTTATTGTACTAACATTGGCTATGCATCCTCAAGCTGACACTCTTCTGCAAATTACTCAATTTGGGGTTACACATAGCAACATCGTCCCTGCTGCCAAACTACTGCAGACTGTCTGTGACACATAACCCCTTACTTGGTGATGATAGTCTTGCGCAGAGCTGTATTTATTTGTCACAGTTCAGCTTTGGCTTGGACTGTAGCACTCAGTTGCTTTTACAAATGCATGAGTGGCTCAGCCATGGCTTGGCTCAGGCTCAGCTCTATTAAAATCCTGAGCATGGCTGTGGGACCGTGCTCAGAGCCGGCTCAAGTTAAGCATGGCTTTGAGCCGGCTCACTTGTGCCAGAGCCAAACCTAAGCCTAGCCCTCAACTTCGAATAGCCTAAGAATGTGTGACTACCAAAAGTACTGCGTTCACATTCACGGAGAGAGCAGAGCGAGACTCACTATGCCCGGTGGTGATGGCACACGTGACCTATAACCCAGTACTGTGGAGGCAGCGAGGGTTAGTGGATCACGTCGATGTCGGCAAACTGCATTCCCCTCTTCCTCAAGGTCTCCATGCCCTGGCTTGCCAGGAGAAGGCAGTCGGCGTGTGTATTCATCATCATCCGTTTTAACTGTACGGGGATGGAGTGTTGCCCGCCTCGTACCTTTGCGTTTTCTCTTGGTGCTCCAGTTTGGACCCACATGTGTAAAGGAGAGCCGACACAAGATTGCAGGGGTTTCGTCTTTTAATCCTTTTCTCCCATCCACACCTGTCCCCCGCCGTCCCAATTTCGTTCCCGCCAAAGGCCCCCTCTTCCCGCCCGTTCTCCCCTTATATCTCCTCGGTCACCCCTCCCACGAACCCTCCTGTTGGTGGGAATCCTTCCCCTGACACCCCTACATCACCCCCCCCCCCCCCCCCCGGAGGAAAAAAAACGTCCTCGGTTCTGCCTCCCCCATGGACCATTTAAGTCTTCCCATGCCTCCCACCACTGACAGTGACGACAGCCCTTAACCCCCCCACAACCATACAATGCAATATAACACAACAAAATCAATTGCGCGGCCTGCCCAGGTCTCCAGCCAGCGTCCCGGAACAGCCCGGACATCCACAGGCAGCAGATGACCGTGGCGGCCCCCTCCTTCGAAGGCCCTCTCGTCGCGGTCCCTGGTTCGGTGGTGCCGGTGTCGCCTTGCCTGGCGCCGCTGTCTCTCCGGCCCCCGCTCGTGCCGCCGCTCCGTCAGGCCTCACATGGGGTGCTGTAGGTGACAAGGGAACACAGGGCACCGAACCCCCTGCCGGTCGGCGCGTGGTGGTTGGCGACCTTGGCCTGGGTAGGGATGATGATGATGTTGGCAGTGATGTTGGTGGTGATGTTGGTGAAGATGACGGTGGAGAGATGTATGGCTTAAGGCGGGTGGGGTGTACAAACCATCGTCGCTTACCCAGTTGGACCTGGACGCACTGCGGTCGGAGTGCTTTAATGACCTCGACTGGCCCTTTCCAGGGTCGGTGCAGCTTTGGTGAGAGGCCAACCGGCACCTGAGGACAGTGTAGCCATGCCTGGTCCCCGACTTTAAAGGGCTTGGCTGTCACTGTCCTCTCCCGTATCCGTACATTACTCTCTTGGCTCGTGGCCGATGCGGCCTCGGCTGCTTGACAGGCCTCTCTCAAATAAATGAGGGAGGTCTTTAGTGCCTTCGGCCATGCGTCAGCTCTTGCGGGAATGTCCGTCAGCTGCACCTCAATAGGCGGAACGGGATCCCGTCCGTACATCAGGAAAAACGGCGAGAACCCCGTTTTTGCCTCGTGCGGGGCCACCCTGTACGCCGCTAAGACCGATGGAATGTGGAGGTCCCAGTCGGAATGGTTTTCGTCCACCACGTGGGACAGCATGGCCGCTATGGTGCGGTTAAGCCGCTCTACCATCCCATCGGTCTGGGGATGATACGGAGATGTTCGGACCTTTTTAGTGCCCAGGATAGAGCAGACGTCCTTCAATAGCCGTGAGGAGAAATTCCTGCCCTGATCCGTGAGCAACTGCTCCGGTGCCCCCTTATCAAGGACATAGCCCCCCACGAAGGCATCGGCGATAGTCTGTGCCGTTTGGTCCAGGAGGGCCCACACCATCGGCCACCTCGTGCAGTACTCGACTCCGACCAACAGGTATTTATTTCCCCGTGGCGTGACCGGCAGTGGTCCCAGGATGTCCAACGCAATCAATTTGTTGACCCTGGTCACCGTGATGGGCTGTAGGGGCGCCCGGCTTACCCGAGGTGGCGGCTTTCGCCGCGCACATTCGACGCAGGTAGCGACCCATCGATGCACGTCAGCGGTCATACCTGGCCAAAAGTACCGACGCTGTAATGTGTACAGTGTCTTCCGCCCCGCCAGGTGCAGCAGCTGGCGGCCGTGTACGTCCATAACCAATTGTTGACGCAGCGACTCCGGAACTACCAGGCATCGCCGGTGCCCTGTCGGGTCCCATCGCATGAGGAGGTCCTCCCATACGATGTACTCCTCCCCCCCTGCCTCTGCTGAGGCGCGTAGCGTTCGCAGTGGGGCTTCCTCCAGCTGTAGCCATCTCCAATCATCCAAGGTCAGCCCCAGGTCGTGGTCGGTCAGCTGGACCTCACCCTGTGCGCCCTCCGCCGTGCGTACGGGAGCGATGACCGTCCCCTCCGGCCTCGCCTCCTTGCAGCGTGCCCCGCCTGTGGTGCATGCACAAGGGCCCTGGGGCGCCAGTCGGGACAATGCGTCTGCGTTGGCGTGTCTGGTCCCTTTGCGATGCACCACTTGGTACCTGTACTCCTGCAGGCGCTCTATCCATCTGGCCAGCTGGCCCGAAGGCTGGTCGATGCGGAGCGAATACTGCAAGGCCGCGTGGTCAGTGCGGACCGTAAATTTGCGACCATACAGGTAGGGTCGGAATTGCTGCACGAAGTGAATGACTGCCAGGAGTTCCCTACGTGTGACGTAGTAGCGCTGCTCCGCTGATGAAAGCACGCGACTACCGTAGGCGATAACCACCTCCCGACCCTGAGGCACGTTTCCCATTGGAGGCCTGCTAAGGCCAACTCCATTATGCGTTGGAACGTCGCCGGCGCAGTCTGAAGGCCCATAGGCAGGCAGTTGAACTCAAACAGGCCCTGTGGTGTCCGGAACGCTCTTTTAGGCCGGGAGTCCGCGTCTAGTGGGACCTGCCAGAACCCGGACAATAAATTCAGCGTACTGAAAAATGTAGCTCCCGCCAGTGCATCCAATGAGTCGTCGATACGTGGTAGGGGATATGTGTCGGCCAGCGTGACGGCATTGAGGCGTCGGAATTCCACACAGAATCTCAGTGACCCGTCTGACTTCTTGACTAGGACCACCGGTGCCCCCCAGGGACTCGAGGATGGAGAAATTATGTCGGCCCGCAGCATCTCCTGCACCGCTTGTTGAATGTGCCCTTTTTCCATTGGGCTCATTCTATATGTGTTTTGGCGCAGGGGTGCGGCATCTCCCGTGTTGATGTGGTGCTGCGACAGATTTGTGCGCCCTAGGTCGAACGGTCCCCGGCTGAACACGTCCGAGAACTCATGCAATAACGAGTGCAGCTGGTGTTTCTGGTCGGGCGGCAATCCCGGCTCCGGCCCCGCCAGCTGGTCCATCCACGATTCGGCCCATCTGTCCTCGTACTGGCTGATGCTGCCTACAAGCTCGGGCTCCGTCCTGGGGGCTCCTAGTGACAAGGGACTAACGTGGGCCAGAACTGTTCCCTCCTGCACCGTTGCTGTTCTATCGGAGGTGTTCAGCACCTGAATGAACAGATGCTGGTTCCTCTGGACAATAGTTTCGGCTCCCACCAGCGCATGGCGATCCGTGGCAGATGACGCCGGAGACACCAGGATGGGTGAGTCCGGTCGGGCTGTCACGAGGGCGGACCGATATCGCAGCGGAATCAGCATCTGGGCTGCCGGGGGAATGGAGACAGACTTACTGACCAGAGCCTGCATGTAGGGTACACCCCGGCCGGCCCCCTGCGCCTTTAGGAAATGGAGATGCGTTCCCTGGACTTCCACTCGCCCATTGGCCAGATCGATTTTCATTGGCATCCGCCTCAGAAAGTCCGTCCCCAACAGGCAGGGTATGGGCAATGTTGCTGAGACAAGGATGGGTCCTGCTACCGAAATCTGCCCAATCTGTATCGGGGCTTCAACCTGGCCCAGGAAGCCCATGCTGCCTCCATTTGCTGCATTGAACCTCGTCTTGACGGGGACTAAAGGTCGGTTTTAATCCGGCAGCATCTCGTGCATGGTGCTCGAGATGATCGTGGCTGATGCCCCCGTGTCAACCAAGATACGTGCTGACACTCCCGCGATTTCACCGACCAGGACCGAGGTTCCTGACGTGGCCACTACCACCCGCCTTGCCAGCTTCCTCCATTGTGTGGCTGAGTCCGGCTACTGACCAGGTGGTGAGATGATGGGGGATGGATGTGAATGGACCAAAGATGGGGTTTCCCCCTTTGGAGTGCGTCGCAGCAGGGTGAACGCGCCCTTGTTACATAGTGTGGGCTTCCCCCTGGGTTGCGGGCTGGGCTCTTTATATGTGGTGCAAATTGCCCCCCCTTGGAGACGTAGGATGGGCCCCCCTTGTGGTGTGGGGGGGGGGGGGCCCATTGTAGGGGGCGGTGGGGATTGGGGGTTGGGCCTTTCCGTGAGCCCCTCCCTTCCTGGCAACTCGCCGGCGTCGCAGGTAACTGGTGACGACACTTCCGGTTGTGACGTCACGTTCGCCCGCGGAACCATGCCCGCCCCCGACGCCACACCCGGCCGCGACGTCACTCCAGCCCGCGACGTCACTCCCGCCCGCGACGTCACTCCCGCCCGCGACGTCACTCCCGCCCGCGACGTCACTCCCGCCCGCGACGTCACTCCCGCCCGCGACGTCACTCCCGCCCGCGACGTCACTCCCGCCCGCGACGTCACTCCCGCCCGCGACGTCACTCCCGCCCGCGACGTCACTCCCGCCCGCGACGTCACTCCCGCCCGCGACGTCACTCCCGCCCGCGACCTTACTTCCGCCCGTGACCTCACGCCCGCGACGCCACGTCCGGTCGCGCCGACACGTCCGGTCGCGACGTCCCTCTCGGCCTCGGCGCGATTCCCGGCGCGGTCCTCAGCCCCGGCGCAATTCTCGGCGCGATCCGCGACACCACTTTCGGCCGCGACGTCACTTCCGGATGCAACGTCACGTCCGTTCGCGACGCCACTTCTGGTTGCGACGCCACTTCTGGTCGCGACGCGATCACCGGCCCCGGCGCTATCCTCGGCGCGATCCCCTTCCCCCGACCAGGACAGTGGGGACCGGGGAACGACACCGATGGCGCCCACCCCGAGGAGACTCCTGGTGAGTTCGCGGCGTCGAGGTTGTAATTGCTCGGCCCGACCGAGAGGCCGGGCGGGACGGCGTCACTCGCCTGGATCCTGTCGGCGTTCGGCCCCGGCGGGTTCCAGGTGGCGTTGGCGGCCTCCGGCTCCATGCGGCACCCCCTCGCCACATGCCCCTCTCGACCACAACGGTGGCAAACCCACGGGGCGTTCCGTCGGGGTGGCTCGGCGCGATGTTGTAGAGGCGGCTGCCAGCGACGCGGCGGCTGGTCGCGCCCCTGGTCCCTCTGCTCCGCAAGTCCCCGGATCGCCGCGTACACCTCCCACAGCGATGGCTCCAGCTCAGACGTCAGGGGTCCGTTCCCAGCTGCCCCACAGGCAGCCTGTGGCGACGGTGCAGGTTCGGCGGTTGGTGTCGCTGGACCCAGTAGTGCCGCGGCAACGGCTCGGCTGTTCCCCCCCGCCGCGCCAGCCACCCGGCCCACGGGTGGCACCCAGCCCATGACCTACTCGTGGGCTTGGATGGTCCGGGCAGCCCACAGCGAGGTGCGTTCCTCCAGCGTCACCACGGGCATTATAACGCCGGCGCGGCAAGCGTAGGCGATGAGGTGCTCGACCACGAGGTCCTCGAGCGCTTCTTCAGCCAGGCGAGGGAAAGCCCTCCTCGCCAACACGAGCAGCGCACCCCTGTAGGCTAAAGGGGAAGGGAGATGTAAGAGGAGAATGCCTCTTCGCCCAGAACGGATGGCAAAGCTCGTAGTGCCTCTTCATCTGTCCACTCGAGAGCGTGGAAGGGAGCCTCGAATCGGCGGACAAACCCCTCCCAATCTTCTTCCTCGGCCACGAACTTGTCGACGGGCCCCAGCCGACGCGGCCGTCCTGCCACCTGCAGGTGTGACGAGGTTGGTTGCGGCTCCTGCCCGGCCGGCTGGTCGGCCTCCGGGTCCCGTGGCCTCTCCTCCCGTAGTACGCGTGGGGGTCCTGGTGCTGGCGGGCCCCCCATAGGGAGCCTCTGCAGTAACTCCTGGAGTGCCCTCTCCACGCGGGCCATGCGGTCCTCCATGGGGTCCTCCAGGCGATCCAGGCTCCCTGCTGCTGCTTCTGGTAGCAGGCCCCCTTGTTGCCCGGGATAGGAAGGATCCCCGGCCCCTGCTTCCTCTTCTCTTGGCTCTTTTCCGCGGGGATTCTTCTTCGTAGTCATTGTTCATCCCACCGCTGCCACCAGATGTAAAGGAGAGCCGACACAAGATTGCAGGGGTTTCGTCTTTTAATCCTTTTCTACCATCCACACCTGTCCCCCGCCGTCCCAATCTCGTTCCCGCCAATGGCCCCCTCTTCCCGCCCGTTCTCCCCTTATATCTCCTCGATCACCCCTCCCACTAACCCTCCTATTGGTGGGAATCCTTCCCCTGACACCCCTACACATGTATGAACACTTAATCATTGGCTGGAAACTTGGAGGACCACGGATATTAGGCAATTGTTTGCCCCGACTCAAGGCCCGGAATTTGCCTTCCCACTTGTCTGTGGTTACTCGTGCTTCTGCGTGTGAGTCTATAAGACTGTGAGTCTCTGTGTTTGTGTGTGTCTGGGGAACTGCGAGTCTGTGGGTCTCTGGCTTCACTACTTTCACACGCACGCGGCTGCACACACAAATACTCACTCTCAGCGCAAGGCTGACTGATTACATCTCACGGATGATTGCTCCACTGAACAAAATAGTTACGCGGTTGAGTTTCCAAGTGCGAGTTAAATTAAATAAATGTCAAAAATCTATCATATAAGTCGAGGACTGCATGTTTACGTGGTAATACAGCACCGAGTTATTGTTAGGGTTCCGCATTCGACTTAAAATTATTTTATCGATAGACAATTTTCAAGGATGTTGGTGATTTTTGGGGGTAAAAAAAGATGACGAGACGCTCCCGCTTTAATGTATGTCTGCGATACAGGGCGCGGTGACGTGATGCCTGCCCTCTTGTGGACACGGACTTCCACTGCGTTGATAAAAATGTAACCAGACTAAGCCGTCACTCCTTTTTTAACGTCGGCCCGTTGAACGTTGTTTTTCTACAAAGTCAGTGATGAACTACGACCCATCTCTGCACTTAACGTCGCGCGGTATCCGATCTATAACGTCGCTACGAACGGGCAGCTACTGTACTTTCCACTGCGGAGAGCGAGGCGGCTGTGCGGCACAGTGAGTGGCTCGGCAACGCCCCCGGATGACAGAGCGACGCACAGCGGGCCCAAAGCGAAACCCCTCCGCACAGTTTCAAAAGTGTTTAGGTCGTGTTGCGTTCTCTTGTTTAAATCCCTTGATATATTTATCAACATTTATCTCTCATCACCGTGATTCAAGAACGCCCATACAGTGTTAGTGCAGCTCATGCAAAATAAGAAAACTAATAAGATAACGTTGGAAACTAAATTAGGCGGGTTAAGTCGTTTTGATGAAGGGGAATGCGCAATAGGTTATTTGGCATCGCTCGAAGCCTCACGCCAACGACAGTGAGATTAAGAGCACCGCACCGACCGAGCGGGCAGTACATGTGGGGGGAGAGCTCCGCAACAGCAACGAGAGCAGCGGCCGGACGATCCACCACGTTCACTCTCTGACTCCACCGTTCACTCATGCATCGCATTCCACCAAGCTTCTGCATCATCTTCTTTGGGTCTTTCAGTAAAGCCACGGAGATATCTGCAGTCACGAAAGCTTTAAGTCAAGATTCCGTATCATCGTTAGCGAGTACAGAAAACTATTTTTTTCATGAAATGTCTTAAAACTCACTCTTCTATCAAATTGTGTGTTTAATATCTTTTTAAATGGTACTGCATTTGTAATGGTTTTCAGCTGGTGAATAAAATATCTCCCTGGAACCTGGTTTCGCTTGAAGTCGTTTAACTTCAAGTCGCCACAACATTAACCGAGCAAGTCTACTCTTACCACCATTACCATTCGTCCTGTTCGTGTGACTTGCTCTGTGGCCCCTTGGAAATCCTTCCTTATTCTCGAGCATCGCTCTTTGCAAGCAAACAGTTTGTTTTCTCTTGCCCTTGATACTTACTCTGGAATTAGTTTTTTGAGGTCCATTGTTTGAAACAAAAGCAACCTAGACTTTTGCGTAAGTTGTACATAGTTCCCGACTTATGAATACCCGCACTCGCGATAAAAACTGTAGCAGTCTTGTATGGAGACAGAGTCGTCGTAGGAGGCAACACGTTTTATTTATAACTATCACAGTAACACAACTAGATCCCTAACACGAAGGGGTAACGGCCCCTTCCACCCACGACCTAGGGAGGTACAGCCTCCGGGCTAATGTATCCTAGCCACCGGGCTAATGGCTCCTATGGCCCTCCGGCTAGCTGGACCTAGGGGAGGCTGACCCACCACTGGCTCGGTGGGTCCCCGACCACTGGCCCATCCAGACCCGGCCCTTAAAATGACGTCGGGCTGAGGGATCCTCAGGGTCCTAGCCTCCTGACCACTGGCACCGCACTGAGAAGGACGTCGGTGCTTGGGGTCCAGGGTCTTGTCTTCAGGCGGCTTCTTTGCTTTGGCTTGAGGCGAACTGCCCTCTGCTCTCAAGATCCCGCCTTTTATACCATTCCCCACCGAGGGGCGGGGTTCTGTGGGATCGTACGCATCCCCCAGCCCCCTCCCCTCGAAGGGGTTCTGGCCATGGGTAACCCAACCGGTCCGCACCGGTTTATACCGCTCCCCACCGAGAGGCGGGGTTCTGTGGGATCACACACACACCCCACAGCCCCCTCCCCTTGGCGGATTCCGGACGGGGGGTAACACAAGCACCCCGCACCAGTAAGTACTGTGGCTTGGCGCTCGCGTGTCCCAGCATGACCACCACACAACTTCCATGAAAACGCGAACTCTAGCTCGCATATTAAACCGCGGCACTATTTTGTTCAGCTGAGCGATTCTCCGCGAGATGTAACGAGTCGGCCTCGCGCTGGGAGTGAGTGTGGGCGTTTAAATTCAGTACATGAGCCCGTTTCGACTTACGAACAGTGCTACTTATGAGCGCGTCGCGGGAACGAATTATGTTCGTAGGTAGAGGACTGTGCTACTCTTATTTACTTGTGCTTTATATTAGACCGTGACCAATTCAGGAGGAGAGGTTGAGGCGACTAAATGTGGAGAACCCCAAGCTGGAGCGGACTCGTGGCTCGTGTTCAGTGGCAGCCGTGTGGCTCTCCGGGGTCACGGACATTCTTCAGAGGAGGTTCGAGTTTTTGGCAAAATCAGGAGTTTCTGCAATGTCGCGTTTGGGGGGCGATGATCCCGACCCTCACAGCACACGACACAGACTCGCGGGACAAGCAATCCAGGTCGCTTTTAATTTACAATTCAACAGAAGCCACCATTTGCTGGCTACATCATTTCCCAGCAAACGGTCCCACCCGCATCTAAGGCACCGTGCGCAGCCCTGGGCTGAGTGAGTCGCGATGATTCTGAAGTTTTTGGAAATGGACTTTCGCAAAAAAAAAGTCAAAGTGGTGTCCTGCTGCTCACGTGAATTGAGGCAGCGCTCATCTCCTATTCACAGCCCTGAGCCGTGGTGGAAATCCACATTCAGAGTCTCTCGTAGGACAATCATTGTTAACTTCCTTCCACACAAAGTGTGGCATCTCATTTTCTCGACCCTGGAAGGATTGTGGGCTGAGTCAACCCCCGCCCCCCCCAACCAACCGGATGTTTAATTCGCGACTTTCTGGCTGAGAGCTGCTTGCCCTGCCGCTGAGCCACTCGGCAGGGGTCACCCTCTCTCCGTTCTCCTGGAGCTTTGGAAACGGCCAAGCGGCAAGAGTGAGATCTCCAGAACAACTTTGCCAAAGTGGGGAGACGGAGCTGTCCGCATTTATGCATGCCTATTGTCTACTGTTTTGACCCATGCGTATCTCCTGGGGAGATAAGTGGTTTAAACATTCCAAATACGGCATATAACCTTTGTGTATTAAAAAAAACTTCACTATTTTGTACAAATGAATTCCATAAGCCACTTTGTGAAATTTCTTTAGGTTATGAAAAATGAACGCGTTTCATTTGAAACAAATGCAGTCATCCGAGCCATCAGCTGATGGAAATTGCACATTTGTTTGACGGGGATCCATATAATCACAGATATTAGAAATAAATTAACGTGAAAATATGTAATGGTGCAAAGCAACAACGTAAAGATTGCACTTTTGCTAATACTCCTGTCCATATCATCAACAAGTACAGCTACAGGCTGGTGTAAATGTATATGTGTGTGAGCAAAATCACCTGTTGTCCGTGTGTAAGCGTGTTAGCATGTGTGAAACAGTAGTTGCTTGAGATTTGCCAACTTTCTATTCGCCTGCATCAGGGGTGGGCAACCTGTGGCTCCGGAGCCGCGTGCGGCGGCTCTTTGAGGACTACTTCGTGGCTCTCGACACAATAATGCAAAGTAAAAACACCCTCCTAATTCTTTTCGATAAATGGTGAACGTCTAAAAGCCCAACAATTATTTGAAATGCGACAAGTTATTGTGCGTGTGCTGTTCTTAAAATAGTGATTAATAAAAAATACATGGTTTGACGTGATTCATTCAGGGCCGTCTTTGTATTCACATGCATTGCGGCTCTTTAAATATTGAGCTTGTTTTACCGACCCCTGGCCAGTATACATCACATTGTTCAAACGAATATCCAAAAACTCACAAAGACCAGAACTAACAGAGGACCCTTGCCCATAAACTGAATATGAAAAATCGGTCTAAATTTTGCTTGTGTTGAACCAATGCTGCTCAAATGATGGACTTCCATTGGATCGTGTGGCTGATGGGATGTGTACATTTTTTGTATTTTGTTACTTATAAACTCTCCAGCATTATGATTTTGTGTCATGTATTACATTAGCATCAGTTACCACTCATGACCTCCGATACAAGTGCATGTACGTATGCGGTGCGTGTGCATAAGGTGGACATGTTGATGCACATATGTATGCGTTCATGTGTACGGTTTGTAAATAGCATTCAGAATTGTTTGATTAAAAACCTTCACAGAAGGAAAACTTGAAACAAAAAATCAACCAAATTCAATAAAATAGCACGCAAAATATGACATCTATAGAATTCGGGGCATGCAAATCGACACAGCCACACGGCACGACACCAACAGGGAAACTCGCACACTGGCCCACAACAGGGACCCCACACTACCCCAGCGTTATCGTGATAAATAACTCCCCTTGACAATGTTGACGTGAACATCTGTATAACTATGCTTAAATAAGACACAACTCAAAAAAACACAAGCAGGACGCTTGTGGACACGCGGCCTCGCACGAGTTGTGAAACTCGGTAAACGAGAGAACAGGACCATGAGAACACTGTTTCTGTTAAAGATGCGCCTCTACAGGACACGCATGAAGCGTTGCCTCGAGTGGCCACGATGTTGGTGCCTAGAGCCACGTCCATTCCACGTTCTACAGGGTACTAAGTTCCGTGCACAGACGCACTCGTGATCCAGTGAACGATCTCACCAACACAAGCAAATCCTTCACCAGGGGGGATTTCTTTATACAACAATCATGATATGTTACCCAGGAAAGCCACTTGGTTCACAATTGGAAGATAAATTAATTCAATTTTGTCAATAACATTGTATCCTTATGATTCATGGAGAGGTGGCTACCTCGGTTTGACTGCCAGCCACGGCTAACATGTGATGAGTGATATCTGAAGCTGCCCTGGACTCCTATTTTCAATCTGCACTGACCACTGTGGTGATGTATGGTCAAACCACCCCTATGAGCAACACAGAGTGGGGAGCCTTCATCCAGCGGTGGATTGGCAAAAGGGCTGCAGCTGTAGTCTACTGACACGAGTGCTGCATGAGTGGGCTTATTATGAACACATCATGACCTGATCTTGAGATGCTTCGGAAAAGGGTTTATATTGCTTAGCTCTCCTATTTATTTGTTCGTTTGAGTCAAGACCACTTGAATAACAGTACTGTCTACTGCTATTTCAATCCACTGCTGTATGAAGCCCTCCCCATGGTGTCAGCCATGGAGCCTATTCAAGTACAATACAAGTCGTTCCTGGATGAACCAAGGACATCGTCATCATCAGTATTATTATTGACAACCACAGAAGGCGGTGTTTGTAGTTCGGCTCCCTGCCCAATCACATTTCATGCATAAACACAATTACAACACAATCACAGCAACACATTGGCACATACAATGAATAAAACACATATCAGGGCTGCAATGACAACAAATCCCAACTTGCTAAATAAGCAGAGCAAGAAACTGGGTTTCTGATAAAGGGGCTAGACCGGTGTTCTTCATTGCAAGGCCCGTGGGCCACTGGCGATCCCTGGTGGCCTTTAGTGCGGCCCCCAACAAGACACAACACGTGACAACACCCCCCGTCATCGTGCTGCTGGCAAACCCCCAATGGTTTCAAATGTGGCGGCCCTCTCACTGATGATGTCTTATTGGCAAAAGTGGCCCCCCCTCTGAAAACTAGTCGAAAACACTGGACTAGATGGTCACAGCCCAAACATTTTGAACTCGCAACCTTCTGACCCGAGCCGCTCGGTCGACCGCTGAGCTGCCATTGTTACACGACGACGAACTACGGTACGATGGTGCAGATACAGAAAATAACACGAAACCGGTCTGAACGAGCCAGCAGCCGCAACCCACACATCTTACGATTCGCCTCGAACACGGCAACACTTGCGGACGTGTTCTCGTGAACAGGGGAGTGTGCAGTCACCAACACCGCGTCGCGCACGCGGTCACCGCACACCGCAAGTGGTTTGAGTGGAGAGGGCTTGAAGGCCACTTTGACCAAGGCTGTCCAGGGATGTAACGGCAATGGTGACGTACGGGGATCCTGACCCATACGGCGCTTTGCTGCCATCGGTGTACAACATTCAAACACACGCAAATCATCGACAGCCTACTGGCTGTACCACCTTGCTCCTCTCACATGGAATTATATTGCATTTGTTTTACATTACAAAACACATTCTGACCCAGACATTGGATGCTGAAGAGACGTGAAGGCAGGCCCATGGGTCTCTGTGTAAGTCTATGAGGTCTCGCCAGTCTACAGGTTTCTTCTGAGTCTGTGGATATCTATGAAGTCTATCGGTATCTCTGTATGTCTATGTCTTTTTAATATCGGTAATATCAGATTTTCATCCCTCTTATGTATTGTAATTTTAATTAATCAATAATGTGTTTATATTATGTTACCACTGATGTTAGTCATAGTTGTAAATCGAACTGAATTTGCTAGGTCCATAGTGCAGTGAGCTAATCACTCTGCCACCAATCCATCTATGGTTATCTATGTAAGTTTTATGGGTCTCTATATAAATCTATGGGTCTATATGTCAATCTATGGGTCCGTGTAAATTTATGCAAGTTTCCGGGTCGTGATGCAAGTCCTCGGGTCTCGGTGAATCCGAGGCTTGCGTGATGCTACACAGGCCGTCCTCCACGCGACTCTTTGGCTGGAAGGCACAAGGAACGGAGAAGCCGCATGAGAGAGCCACATGGACACATACGCACCTCGGCTCCGGAGAGACAGACCCCTCCCGTTCACTGTTAATTATATAGTCTAGAGGGAAATTGCAAGATCCATGCGAAAGATGTGCTTGTTTCGATTTAAAACTTTCGTGACTGCAGGGATTCATCTTCTTGGTTCTTTCAGAGAACCTCTGTCTTGGAGAAGTCAATGTCATGTGAGCCCACTGAATTGTAATCCTGCATACTGCATAATGCACGGGCATAATATGACTTTGAAACCCCCCCCCACCCACCTCCTACACATTCCACAAGTAGTGACTAATCCCATATCTGCATTTCCCATAAATATGCTAAATTCCTCTTGATATGCAAATTCCTTTGTCAAGGCGCCCCTTCCCCCCTCCAACCCAGCTTAAATATACGTTGCCAAGCCTGGTGGTGCCCATTCAGACGCTGTCTTTCCGACAGACCTGTTCTTCACCTGAGGACGGCTGCTTGCGTTGTGGCCGAAACGTCGTGAGAATTATTTTATTTAGTTTTATTTTTATTATTTTATTATTTCCCTTCTACGTGACTTTACCGAAAAAACCAAGAAGATGTGCTTGTGTTGCTGATGAGAGCAAGGACCTGAGCAGATGGTTGTGTTAAGGGGTCAGGCTTCTGGGAAACACCGGCAATGTGGCTTGAGTCAGAGACCCCCTCTTCCCTTGCAGCTGAAATGACAAACGTGAACGAAGACAGTGTATAGGAGAGCATCAACGTACTTTTAAGTTTAAAAAATAAAAACAACAAAAAACATCGAACGAAAATGTAAAAGTGTGCAAAGAATCAAAATGGGGAGATTCGTGCTTGGAACTTACACCGAGAGACAGAGAGAGGAGCACGTGGATTAGAGAACGCAGGCAGGTTAGAGACATCGTCCCACCGAGGAGACCGGTCATGGCGAGAAGGTACGATGGCCGAACAATCCGGAATAGTAACAGAGGAGCCGCCAGGAGCTGAGCGCGCCCGAGAGGACACTTGCCGAGGAGATGGTGCTATGAAATCAGTTCATGTGCCGGTGTTGGGATGGATCGTTACATCGAAGTGTCGTGAAAGGTTGTAGCGGTTAGGGGAAGAGTTCATCCAACAGTGGATTGACCATGGCTGAGGTATTTTCTGGGTGTGTCCGAGTGTATTCTGGTGTACCCAGGTGTATCCGGGTACACTCAGGTGTACCCAGGTGTACCCAGGTGTATCTAGGTTTTACCCAGGTGTACCCAGTTGTCTCCAGGCATTACCCAAGTGGATCCAGGTGTTACCTGGGTGTCTCTTGGTGTTATACAGGTGTGTCAGGGTGTTACCAAAGTGTATCTAGGTGTGTCCACGTGTGCTCAGATGTACCCAAGTGTGTCCGGGTGTGCCCAGGCATAACCTGGGTGTGCCCAGGTATACCCATGTGTACCTAGGTGTTACTCAGGTGTGTCCGGGTGTTACCCGGGTGTCTCTGGGCAGGCACACCTGTTTGGTGAGGCGGCTGTGCAGGTTGCTCTTCAGAAGCCATTGGTGTTGCAAGGCCCCCTTGGCACTCAGCCGCCACCTGATAAAGAGAGTGGTAGTGCAGCAGTTAGCGCAAATAGTTCAATTCCTCATCACTTCCATCATCAGTGCCGATTGTTATCTTATGGTGATTAGGATGTCTAAACTCTTCCTACCTCTCTCGATTTTTAAGCTGAGAGCTGGCATGGTTTTGTGAATTTATGAAAAATCCAGATACATGTGTAGTGACATCGCGGGATGTCACTGTGCAGTGCCGGCCCTGGAGAGGCACGGCGTGCGGTGTAAGGACATCGTGGACACCACAATGGTGTGGGTGTAGTACCAGCCCTAGAGGAACCTGGTGAGCGCTGATTGATAGCGCTGGATGGCACCACGCTTGGCATGCAGTGCCAGCCCTACAGGACAGGGTGTGGGAGTGCTGGCCGTAAGAATGAGGTTACTAAAGGCCATGGCACTCTGGTTGACCCGAGAGGACACGTGACCAGTTAAGTCTACAAAGGGGCCCAAGTGGGGGCTAGGGGTGGTCACGTGGTTGGGACCCAGATTCTTCCCGAGGATTCTGGAAGGTGGTCGTGGCAAAGGGCGGAGGCAGACACACCGCAGAGAATAGAAGTCGGGTCCCCAGAGGGACAGGCATTGTTGTTCATCCTGAAAAAACCTTCGTCTACGTTCTCCGCTCAACGAGTCTCCAACACGTGGACCCGGACCCGAGCTGCGGTCTCGGTCCGTAGTAGCTAGTGATGTTGTAATTAGTGTAGTTAGCCTGGTGGTCACCACCATAGGTTGTTATTTTGTTAAGGGGAAGTTACCCCGTGTGTTGGAGTTAAATAAATGTGTTGCCTCCAAGTCTACGTCTGCGACTCAGTTGAACTCACTACACATGTAATGTGGTGGGTTAAACCACGAGGTTATATGGGCATGTATTGCACCACACACCAGCTGTCAGCGTTCACCTCTTGAATTCCTATGGCAGGCACGAGTCTATCCATAGAACAATCACTGGTGACTTATCCACAAAGCGGTTCCCCATTTAGAGTATTGACCCCAAAGTATAATGGCCTGAGTCAACCCCCTCGCTCAAGCACTAAGCCACCCGGCCGGACAACACTGCCTCAACTCAAACACACGCACACACACATGCCCACGACCATGCAGACGAGCACGCACACCCACGCACACGTGCACAGGCACACTCGATTGCACACGCTCATGCACGTATAAGCGCACAAGTGTGCATGCGCACACATGGACACGCATACAACGTGCACATACAGACACGCGTAAACGCACGGACATGCATACACGCACACACTCAAAACGCACATATGCACGCGAATACGTGCACAGGCACACTGGAACGCACACATGCATGCACGCATACGCCCACACGCCTGCACGCGCACACACGGACACATGGACACACACACGGACACGCATACATGCACACACTCAAACGCGCACATGCACGCACACACGTGCACACGAGCACGTGCACACTCACCCCTTCCCCTTGACAAGGAGGTTCGTAATGAAGTCCTTTGCGTCTTCAGACACCTCGCTAAACACCTCCCCATCAAACTCCCAGTTGGAGGTAACGATGTTGTTCAGTGTCTCACTCTCATCTTCGCCCAGGAATGGAGAGAGGCCACTGAGGCTGGGACACATGGAGACAAGGGGGAAGTGGAGACAGCAACGCAGGACATGGGAGTCATGGGCAACACGGGGACGTGGCGACACAGAAACAGTGATATGTAATTTTCAAATAATCTTTAAATTAAATCTTGACTTAAAGCTTTCGTGACTGCAGGAATTCATACTCTTTGGGTCTTTCGGTTCTGTTGTGATCGAAACGTCGCAGCTTTTTGTTATTTTCTTTGAACCATCTATGTGACTCTACCGAAAGACCTAAAGAATATCAATTCCTGCAGTCACGACAGCTTTAACTAAAGATTGATATTCTTAGGTTTTTTCGGTAAAGTCACGTAGGTAAAACATTTAAATTAATAAAAGTAAAATAAAACAAATTAAAAATTTTGTTTTGACAGACAACTATTACAGGTTATTGATAGACAGCCAGTTTGTTGTTTTACCAGTTTTAGTTTTTACTTGCTTTCTTTTTTCACACTTTTGTTATGTATGCTAGGTGTTAGTTACAAACCGCACCTCTCCATAACAAAGGCTCAGTCCTTTGTTATGCAGTCTACTCTTGGTCTTAAGCCTCACCTTACCATATTAATAAAAAAGTGTGCCGTTCCTGGCCCTTCCCCCCTCAACCATTATATATACGGGGTAGTATTTCTTGTGATCTCTCATTTACTTGATACAGCTGTCGTGGCTGTGACGGTTCCACCTGAAGACGGAGGCTTGTGTTGCTTCCGAAACGTCGTGAATTTTTTTATGTTTTATTTTACTTTTATTAATTTAAATGTTTTACCTACGTGACTTTACCGAAAAAACCTAAGAATATGAATATTTAACTAAAGATTTAACCGCCTCAACGTGGAGGGTTTTCACAAAACTATTAGACCTTTTAACAAACTTCGAGACAAGAAGGCTCATCTGATCGAGTCGCTCACATTTCTGAACAGATGCCGCGACACAAAGGTAATACCGATCGCCTTTACACTGACATCTGCTGCTATCACATCTCCTAATGCTAAACGGATCTTGTTCAGGGCCGGCTTAGCCCTGATCTCAGAGAGAATAAGATTGCTCCGATTTGAACTAGATATTTTAGACAAGACTCTCTTGAAATCACACTTAACATTGACAGAAAAAATGTCTACATCTGAATGGGAACATGTAGGTTACATGTTAGCCTCTTCAGCTGCCTCAATGTCAGCTAAATGCAAAGATAACCTGATTTACAAGTTCAACCTCATTTCCAAGAAGAAGCCAGATTCACACGTAAAGAAAATAGACATTGACAAGATTGATATCAACCAGAGTAACAGTCTAGTTTCTGGCAGCCTAAAATCGGTTCTAGCTAAAGGGTTGAATTTCGCAGCCATCCCAGTGGTTGATATCATTGCCCAGGTCGATGTAGCCCTTAAGGGTTTGGGACACATCACTGCAGACGTGGCCGGATCAGAAATCGCAGCAATCCTCAACAACGCTAAGACACCTATCAGCAACGTCAGTAACGAAGAACGCTTTGAGCTGTCTCAAATAAAAAAAGAGAGATGACATCGTCATCCTCTCAGCCGAAAAGGGCAATGCCACAGTTATCATGGACAAAGCCACACACAATAACAGCATTCAGGACCTACTTAATGATGGTAGCTATACAAAAATTAAAAGAGATACCACCAATAGCCTCGTTACGAATACCAACAATATCATCACCGATTCGACATTTAATCGAACCAACCACGCGGTTTTCCTTAAAACCTTCTGCTGTTAGACCACCCAGATTGTATGGCTTACCAAAAATCCATAAAGAAGGTACACCCCTTCGTCCTATCGTCTTCACCATTGACTCACCCACCTACAAACTGGCCTGATTTCTGTCTGAAACCTTACAACCATTCACTGGTAAGACCACCTCAGCTGTACTTACCTCAGCTCACTTGGTATCGTTAATTAAGGACATATCACTATCTCCAGGTAATTTGCTCGTGAGTTTCGATGTATTCTCTTTGTTTACCAAAGTTACTGTGCTTGACACCGTTGCAATCATTGAAGATTTGGTCCAACAAAGACTGAATGCTGATGTACCGACCCGGGTGAGACACTGCCTCACCAACACTTACTTCACCTGGAATGTAACATTCTACAAACAAGTTGAAGGTACCCCAATGGGTTCTCCCTTATATCCAGTTGTAGCCAATGTTTTCATGGAAAAGTTTGAGACAGGTGCCATCCAGGCATCCACTCTACGTCCGTCCTTGTGGAAGAGGTACATAGATGACACATTCGTCATCTGGCCACATGGCCGACCAGCTCTGAACCAATCCTCAACCACATCAATTCCATACACCCAGCCATCAAATTCACCATGGAAGTGGAAAAGGATGGTAAGCTACCATTCTTGGATGTTTTAATCGAAAAGAGACCAGATGGCTCAATGGGACACTCTGTCGACAGGAAAGCCACCCATATGGATGCCTACATAAAACCGGACTCCCACCACCATCCATCTCAGAAGAATTCCCTCATGAAATCTCTACACCATAGAGCTCGATGCATGTTCGACCATCATCACCTAGCCAGTGAGCTGGAGCACATACACCAAGCTCTCAAGATGAATGGATATTCAGACTACACAATCCGTAAAGCTATCACCCCAACTTATTGGGAAATAACCATATGAGGACCACATCAAAACCATCACCTTGCCATACATATCAGGGGTCACCAAAAAGATTTCCAAAATCATGAACAAACACAAGATCCAGGTTCAATTTAACACAGCACGTAAAATTCGTGATCTGATCCCATCTGTGAAGGATGTGATCCCTGATATGCAATACCCCGGCGTCTACAAATAAGCTGTGTCTGTGGCAGTAGTTACATTGGGGAAACTAAGCGACATGTATCAGACCGTGTTCGTGAACATAAGGCAGATCTGAAACACTGTAGGACCAATACCTTAGCCGTGGCTGATCATTGTTTTAATGCGGTGGGCTCACACGAAATTGATTTCTCTAAGACGAAGGTACTTTGCAAACCCACTGACTATCAACAAAGATTCGTTCATGAAGCCATCCATATGTAGTGACATCGCGGATGTCACTGTATGGTGCAGGCCGTGCTATGTACTCACATCGCAGACACCACATATGTAGTAGCATCGTGCATGTCACCAAGTAATGCCAGCTCTAGCAAGGCACGGCGTGGATGCACCGTCATCGCGGACACCCCATAGGTGGGTGTAGTACCAGCCCTAGTGAGGGCTTGGTGGCACCACGCATGGCGTGCAGTGCTGTCTCCCACCGGAGGGAGTGGGAGAGTGTCAGCCCAGGGACAGGGTTACACTGGGCCATGGCAATCTGGTTGACCCCAAAGGCACGTGACCGGTAAAGTCTACAGCGGGCCCCCAAGTGGGGACTAAGGGGTGGTCACGTGTCCGGGGAAAGTTGTCTCGAGAAGAGTCGAGAGAGAGCCAGAGCTCTCTCGAAGGTGGGCGGGGCCAAGGGCGGAGCCGGCCCCGGCCCGGGAGCATGTAAGCCGGGTCACCGCAGGGACCGGGGTTCGTTGCTGCTACCGTCATCTGAAGATCTACGTTCTACATCCAGAAGAGTCTCTAACACTTGGTCCGGAACCCGAGCCGGGGTCCGGTCCATTGTAGCTAACTCCCAGTGTGTTAGTGTAGTTAGCCAGGTGGTGCACCACCCTAGGCTGTTATCTGGTAAAGGGGCAGCTACCCCTTTGTGTATTCGTGTTGGTGTAATAAATGTGTTGACTCTAAGACGTACGTCTGCGACTCAGTTGGGCCCATTACACATAAATACAGACACAGACACAATTGAAACTTAGAAGGTGGGTTCAAACGTGGCAATAATTGGAAGGACGTTATCAGCTAGTTTAAGTCATAACTGGCTGTGATGTTCCCCGTGGCTTCGGCTCTCCAATTTCACATCAACAAGTTGAATTTCTTGCGCCAACGTGGCCACCTACGGACGCTGACCTCTATGTCGTGGTGGCTCTGCGATCTCACATTAACATGCTCATCTCTCCCATTAACATGCTAATCTCTCACATTAACATGCTCATCTCTCACATTAACATGCTCATCTCTCACATTAACATGCTAATCTCTCACATTAACATGCTGATCTCTCACATTAACATGCTAATCTCTCACATTAACATGCTAATCTCACATTAACATGCTCATCTCACATTAACATGCTAATCTCTCACATTAACACGCTAATCTCTCACATTAACATGCTCATCTCACATTAACATGCTAATCTCTCACATTAACACGCTAATCTCTCACATTAACATGCTCATCTCACATTAACATGCTAATCTCTCACATTAACATGCTAATCTCTCACATTAACATGCTATTTCTCACATTAACATCACTAGCCCCGCCCACTTTGTTTATGACCCGAGGACTACACCCTATAAAACAGTCAGGAGCTTTCCTTCCTCTGATGATAATCACCTGTGTTGTGATCGAAATGTTCTAGTTTAGTTTTTTCTTTGAGCCATCTACGTGACTGTATCGAAAGACCCAAAGAATAATAATCTTTAAATTCTGACGGTGATTCCGGCAAACAATGGCCTAGGTTATTGAACGGTCTTCAAATGACGTTACGGGATCTTTAACGTCCACTGTGAAGTGGACATCGAGGAGCATTTTGCGGTCGATATGCACCGCGGTATTGACCGTGGTGGCCGGCCAGCTTGAAATTGCAACCCTCTGTAACGAGCAGTGAGCGGGGTGACTGCTCGTGCTGCATCAACCAGGGCCGTGGTGTCACCACTGCACGTTTAAAAAGCGTCCTGCTCGAGTTTTGTTACACAGTCGCCGGAGCAAAATGGGCCTTAAGGAGTAAAACGTTAAGCGGCCAGCATCAAAGAGACTCACAAAGTTGTAATGGATAAAGAGTGGTGGAAGAGGTTTCTTGAAGTGAGCAAAGCCATTGGCAACCGAGAGAGCGGGAAGAGCTTTCGTGACTGCAGGAATTCATATTCTTTGGCTCTTTCGGTAAAGTCACGTAGATAGGTTGAAAGAAAAAACTATGACGTTTCGATCACAACACAAGCGATCATCATCAGGAGGAAAAAAGAGTAAAGCTGCTGAGGAAGACTATTTTAAAGGTTTAGAATGGGTGTAGCCCAAGGGTCATAAACAAAGTGGGCAGGGCTAGTGATGTTAATGTGAGAGATTAGCATGTTCATGTAAGATCGGAGGACGCCGTCCAAGACGGCACATAGGTGGCTATGTTAATGTGAGAGATGAGCAAACTACCTCAAGAAAGCCACCGTGGAAGGAATGGCCACAGCCAAGAACCACAAGATGGGCTGGTGGGAATGCAGTGGATCCAGCACCGGGGGTGAGATGAGAGCGTGCTCGAGAACGTTGTGGAAACGCCGCACAGCGGTCGCACACAAGAATGAGCTCTTATGCTTCAATAACCTTGCTCAACCCAGGACACGCATTCACTTATCCATTACAGCTCCGATAGTGCTGTGTGCTTGCTGGCCACTTGCGCTTGGTTATTTCGACAAACGGAGATGTTTTTTCTAGTTTGAAGCGAATGCTTGTGTAGCGTCATTGACAAGCATTATATATAGCGTCATCGTTAGGCATTGTATATACTCACCTGTAGTAGCAGACATGCGTCCATAGGGGGTGGTAACTCAGGATGGGTAGGATGAGTCGGGCCGTTGGGACACTAGGTTCTCCCAGCCCCAACAGAGGAGTTGGGGGATATTCCAGAGCCCCCTAAAGAGTTCCAGAAGGAGGGCCATGGCCAGGGGCGGAGAGACCCTGGCACGAGTATAAAAGCCGGACCTCTGGACGAGTCCGGCAGTCTTCGTCAAGCTGAAGAAAGAAGACCAGCTCGGCGAGGACCCTGGAAACCCCCAGACCCGACGTCCTTCTAAGGGCCGGGGCTGTAGTGGGCCAGTGGTCGGGACCCATGGACCTTGGCTGGGTCGGGTCAGATAGCCTCCCCTTAGGTCCCCTTAGCCGGAGAGTGGAGAGTACTAGCCCCAGTGACAGGACACGCTAGCCCGGAGGGTTGAGAGTACTAGCCCCAGTGACAGGACACGCTAGCCCGGAGGGTTGAGAGTACTAGCCCCAGTGACAGGACACGCTAGCCCGGAGAGTTGAGAGTACTAGCCCCAGTGACAGGACACGCTAGCCCGGAGGGTTGAGAGTACTAGCCCCAGTGACAGGACACACTAGCCCGGAGGGTTGAGAGTACTAGCCCCAGTGACAGGACACACTAGCCCGGAGGGTTGAGAGTACTAGCCCCAGTGACAGGACACACTAGCCCGGAGGTTGAGAGTACTAGCCCAGTGACAGACACTAGCCCGGAGGGTTGAGAGTACTAGCCCCAGTGACAGGACACGCTAGCCCGGAGAGTTGAGAGTACTAGACCCAGTGACAGGACACGCTAGCCCGGAGGGTTGAGAGTACTAGCCCCAGTGACAGGACACGCTAGCCCAGAGGGTTGAGAGTACTAGCCCCAGTGACAGGACACGCTAGCCCAGAGGGTTGAGAGTACTAGCCCCAGTGACAGGACACGCTAGCCCGGAGGGTTGAGAGTACTAGCCCCAGTGACAGGACACGCTGGCCCGGAGGGTTGAGAGTACTAGCCCCAGTGACAGGACACGCTAGCCCAGAGGGTTGAGAGTACTAGCCCCAGTGGTAGGACACGCTGGCCCGGAGGGTTGAGAGTACTAGCCCCAGTGATAGGACACGCTAGCCCAGAGGGTTGAGAGTACTAGCCCCAGTGACAGGACACGCTGGCCCGGAGGGTTGAGAGTACTAGCCCCAGTGACAGGACACGCTGGCCCGGAGGGTTGAGAGTACTAGCCCCAGTGGTAGGACACGCTGGCCCGGAGGGTTGAGAGTACTAGCCCCAGTGACAGGACACGCTAGCCCGGAGAGTTGAGAGTACTAGCCCCAGTGACAGGACACGCTAGCCCGGAGGGTTGAGAGTACTAGCCCCAGTGACAGGACACGCTGGCCCGGAGGGTTGAGAGTACTAGCCCCAGTGACAGGACACGCTAGCCCAGAGGGTTGAGAGTACTAGCCCCAGTGACAGGACACGCTAGCCCGGAGGGTTGAGAGTACTAGCCCCAGTGACAGGACACGCTAGCCCGGAGAGTTGAGAGTACTAGCCCCAGTGACAGGACACGCTAGCCCGGAGAGTTGAGAGTACTAGCCCCAGTGACAGGACACGCTAGCCCGGAGGGTTGAGAGTACTAGCCCCAGTGACAGGACACGCTAGCCCGGAGAGTTGAGAGTACTAGCCCCAGTGACAGGACACGCTAGCCCGGAGAGTTGAGAGTACTAGCCCCAGTGACAGGACACGCTAGCCCGGAGGGTTGAGAGTACTAGCCCCAGTGACAGGACACGCTGGCCCGGAGGGTTGAGAGTACTAGCCCCAGTGACAGGACACGCTAGCCCAGAGGGTTGAGAGTACTAGCCCCAGTGACAGGACACGCTAGCCCGGAGGGTTGAGAGTACTAGCCCCAGTGACAGGACACGCTGGCCCGGAGGGTTGAGAGTACTAGCCCCAGTGACAGGACACGCTAGCCCAGAGGGTTGAGAGTACTAGCCCCAGTGGTAGGACACGCTGGCCCGGAGGGTTGAGAGTACTAGCCCCAGTGATAGGACACGCTAGCCCAGAGGGTTGAGAGTACTAGCCCCAGTGACAGGACACGCTGGCCCGGAGGGTTGAGAGTACTAGCCCCAGTGACAGGACACGCTGGCCCGGAGGGTTGAGAGTACTAGCCCCAGTGGTAGGACACGCTGGCCCGGAGGGTTGAGAGTACTAGCCCCAGTGACAGGACACGCTGGCCCGGAGGGTTGAGAGTACTAGCCCCAGTGATAGGACACGCTGGCCCGGAGGGTTGAGAGTACTAGCCCCAGTGACAGGACACGCTGGCCCGGAGGGTTGAGAGTACTAGCCCCAGTGGTAGGACACGCTAGCCCGGAGGCTATACCTCCCCAGGTATCGGGTAGAGGGGCCACTACCCCTCTGTGTCAGGGACCCGTGTATCACGCAGTTGTATTAAATAAACGTGTTGCCTCAAGTGATCCGTCTCCAGTCTTCTTGGACCCACTACACTTGTATAAAGTATAATATAATAATAGCCTCTATTTGATACAAGTACCTCAAAGTGCTGTACGTAAAAATGTAACGACACTCTAAATCCCGAATGGACCAAAGAAGGGGATTCCACAATCGCGGAGAGTCTCTCTAAGCAGATAAAAGACTTCCACAGACAAGCACAAATCATCATAAATCATAAACCAATCCACTGTTTGTTTGTGTTGAGCCAATGCTGCTGAAATGATGCCTTCCCAGAAGAGATGCATATAGAATGGCTTGCCTTTGGCGATGTTACCCTCGCTGAGGGTCGGACGCTTAGCAGGAAGCGAATTGTCAAGAAAACGGCTTCAACATCACTGTTTAGAAACACGATCGTTGACAAGAAAGAATTTATAAAAACTGAAGAGTGCACAATTGGGGGAGGGAAATATGTGTGCTCAGAATGACATTGCGAGGTAGGAAGAGGAGCACACGAATCATAGAACACACTTAGGCTCAGGACTTCGTCAAAACGTCCGAGAAAAGTGAGCCGGCTTGGGCGGAACACGCCATGGGCTACAAGGTATTATGGCCGACACTGAATAATAATGGGGCAGTGGTGGCCAAGGACCTGCATTGCCAGGGGTTTTAATGCCAATTTCTGCTCTCACGCTCCCGCTTGTGCCACCTTTGTCCCCCGAGCTCTGCATGACGTGGCAATCATTCTCCAAAGCGCCCCACGTGATGCTCGTGTGCGCTCACAGCATGTAGGTGATGACTCCCACGCTCCACATGTCGGTCGGGAAAGACACAAACTCATAGTTGACGACTTCAGGTGCCAGGAATTCAGACGTCCCAAAGCTGACCTTCAGCTTCTCCCGTGGCTTGTACCTTTATACACGCGCATGCACGCACACACGTAGTCTTACAGTCTGATGGGGCAAACACTGGCACTGCACACATACGCATGCAACACAACTTCGAAGCCACTGTGAGCGAGAGAATGCGAGTTAGCGACCAAGAGGGTTCACGTGTCAAGAGGTTTCACATAATCGTGGATAAGTAATCGTGATTTAGTGATCACAAGCGATTGTCAGCAAGCAATCAAGGGTGGGGGGGGAGGGGATGGGCTGACTTACCTGCGTGCAAGTCCAAAGTCAATTATCTTAATCTGGTAGCCCCATCTACTCAAGCACAAGATGTTTTCTGGCTGGAAAAGACAGAGAAGATGGGTAATGGGTG
Source organism: Lethenteron reissneri (assembly GCF_015708825.2). NCBI lineage: Eukaryota > Metazoa > Chordata > Hyperoartia > Petromyzontiformes > Petromyzontidae > Lethenteron > Lethenteron reissneri. Next base: position 11,648,248 of record NC_083830.1, on the reverse strand, counting down.
TGAGAGTGTGTGGGGTGGCAAGGGGGGAAGTTGCACACCCTACTGCCCCCCCCCCCCCCCCCCCACACAATGTCTCTCCTGGGCTCCAAAGCTCTCAAGGTCCCCTTGGTTACTCCAGCCACAGGTCCAACCTTGGCTACCTTGCCTTTGTTCCTACGCACTTGAAGCATTCAGGATAAACGCGTGGGAATGAGGGGGCATCACTTGTATGATGGGGCTACTTAAGCACTCTGAACGTGCTGGGAAGGTAATGGAGAGGCAAGGTAAGTCATATCAGCCTCAGGAAGGCCTGAAAGATTAGGGATGGCCAGGGATGTCAAGAAAAGCCTTGGGAAAGCCAGAAAAACCCAGAAAATACCAGTATTTTGGAGATGGACAAACATGCCTGGCAAGATTCAATGAGCATCAGTGAAGGCCTGGGAAAGCCAAAAAGAGGTGAGAGATGTTTAAGAATTGCAAACAAGATGCAGGGAATGGCAGGGAACATGCCCCAAGATGATCTTGGAAGCTAGATACATACAAACATCGCAAGTAAGTTTACAGTTGGCAAGGGAAGGTCAGGGAAATTGCAAAAGGTCAGGAAGTCACAGAGAGGCCTAAAAGATGCCCATGAATGCCAGGGAAGAACCAGGAAAACTCATGGAAGGTTAAAACAGATCTCAAGATGGCCTGCGAGACAACAAAAAGGTCAGGGAATGCTAGGAAAGTACAGTGTAGGTCAAATACATCAAGACCGTACTGTGCCAGATTTCGATACAAAAACATCTTCTGCCACCCGGACACAGATCATGCCACTTCGCAGGACCGTCCAGGTCAAATGCGACACGAAAACAAAAACCAAACAAGGTGAGTGTCGTCCAGAGGAGGCCGCGGGAGGCCCGGCACCTTGAGGTCGAGGTGCAGGATATACTGCTGGTGCATGTAGTGCACTCCCTCGCAGATCTGCCGCACGAACAGCACGGTGTCGAGCTCGGAGAGCCCGCTCTGGTCGATGATGCGGTTGAAGAGCTCTCCGCCCTCCACACTGCACGAGAGCGAGCGCCGTCATGAGTACGACTGGTGAGCGATACCCTGGCTCGGCGGTAGCAGCTGTGTGGTTATGGTCGACTGCTCACATTTCAACATCAATCGACATTTTCTGATAAGGCGTAACAAAGACAATGGTCGGCAACCTGTGGCTCCGGAGCCACGTGTGGCTCTTTAAGGACTGCTTCGTGACGTTATTTTTTAAGGACCGCTATCTGGTATTCACATGCATTGCAACTCTTGAAATATTTCGTTTTTTTTACCGAACTTGAAAAAATATTATCTTGCTATTTTGGTTTCCGACCCCAGCACCATGCACGCCTGGCCACCTTTGTTTCCCCAGTGCTAACGTTGAACACACTGCATCGGGTGCTCAATTCAGTTAGAGTTAGTAGGTAGCCATCTTGGCCACTGCCAATGATGTCACCGATCCTGCCCATCACCTCCTTCCCTTTGCCAGAATCTGCAGACGTCGCGCAATGGACGCCTGACCTTTTATTTCATCAGAGTATTTCACCTGGACGATCCCTTGAGATGGGACCAGGGAGTGCAGAGTTTGAATGACACACAGGAAAACAAAGACAAAGATCCCCCCGTATAAGGTGAACATACGATTGGGGCAAGTGCTGCTCGCGAGCACCTATGAAGGCCGGCAAGGCACACGAGGGGGTTGGTGGCCGTCACCACGCCCGGCTGCCTTTGTCTCCACAATGGCGATATTTACACACCATACCAGGTATTCATTTTAGGCTGAGTCGACCTCGGGGAGGACACAGAACCGGTTTAGATAATCGTCACTGGTGGTGGCCGTGAGCGCGAATCGAATTCGGGTCGCCGGGTTTGTAGCACAGCGCACTAACCACTACACTACCGCTCTCCATACATCACAAATACGTAATGACATGCACACACACACATTTCATATATACTGTATACCCTGTTGTAACTCTACCCTCTTGTAGTCTCATGTAGCTACACGCCGACAGTGTCACCCAGAATGGCTCGGAAGTTCAGTTCACTCCTGGTACTCACTACTCCATGATGAGGGTGATGTCCGAGCGAGACTCGTAGGCATCGAAGAGCTGCACGAGGTTGACGTGGTTCAGTTGGTTCATGATGTTGATCTCATTCTTTACCTCCTCCTGCGGAAACACGCGGAGACAATGTGTATGTATGTTGAACTTATTTTGCTCCGCAAGCAGACGGCTGTACTGATTGGAGGTGCAACATCAAATCCACGTGTGAGCGTGCGCGGTGCGATAACGGGTTCTCGCTCACAGCACTCGCCCCAACGGTCGGGCGGCGAGCGCGAGGATGGGCGTGGTTCACGTTCCCCGCGAGGCTGCGAGTGGTACCTTCTCCTTGGGGCTTTTCACGCGGATGACCTTGGCTGCCAGCGTCAGTCCCGACGACTTCTCCTGGCACCTCATCACCCGGCCAAAGCGGCCTCTGCGCACACACACGGCAGTAGTTCTATGGATAGACCCGCCCTCGCCGTAGGAATGTGGATTTCCACCACTGGCTCAGAGCTGTAAATGAGAGATCAGCGCCATTACAATGCTCATTTGTGCAGGAAACCGCTTTGGTGCATTGTGAGGAATGGAGTTAGGAATAAGCTAGATAATATTATCTCGTCAAATAAAGAAGCCAACTCACCCTCCCAGGACGTCCGAGTGGCTGAGGGAGAAGTAGGTTCCCACGGTGATGGAACGGGGAGACACGATGCGGTGATCGAAGGGAGCAGGGGGGGGTGGAGAGTCTTCTGTGGAAGTCACAACATGTTGGCAAATCAGCCAATGATATGAACCTTAGAATATTTAGCAATTATCTTTCAATCAATGGTCTTCACCTTTCCCACAGAGCAAACCTGGTCATATTCTCAGTCAGCCTAGGTCTGTAAAACCTGTACAGTGTAATGCAGAATAGGTATCAGATATCGGCACAAATCAATCCCTGTCACGTGAACACAGATACTCGTTCCAAGACTGTCCAAATGGAATTTTTTTTTATTCAAAACTCTCACAGCAAACAGTGCAACAGCAGGTGTCAATGAATGGGCCCACAGTATGATGCTCCGGAACTAGTTTTGAAATCCCTTCAGATTGAACCCCAATACCCCCACTGAGCGTCGTGAAGTAACCGGTGACCGGAACGAAACCAACTCGCTACCAGTGGAGAACCCGGTTTGATTCCGGGCATCTATAGCCTGGATGCAGAACCTGGGAAACTCATCGACGCTGGTTCCATGGGCATTGCTGACACGGCCATTTTACGAGCTGCCCGATTCACATGGCTATTTTCACCACTGCTATTCGATTTCACGCGCAGGAACTCGGGGGTAATATTATTCGTCATTGAATCTCAGGTTCGGCCACACGTCGACCTGGCCACGTTTGTGTCATAAGACCCTCCTCCACCCCCCGACACAGCCAAACTAACTTCGTGGATTGTGATTCCGACTTCCTGCATCTCGTCCTGATGATGCTTGGTGCTGTTTCAAGCAAAACGTCGCCAATATGACCGCTGCTGAATCTCGCTGTGAGAATCCTAACCGTGAGGTAAAACAACATCGATTGGCACCTTGTTAAACACCTGTACACCGCTTGGCTATTTAATTATTTTGGTTGTGTCAGGTGGTGGACTGTCTCATGACACCAATTTTGGCAAATCATTAAGTAGCCAAACCCAAACATCTATTGTGAATAATGTTCACATCAATTACCGTAACCACTCACCGCAAAGAGGACATCACAAACTTACCGATGATGGCTGGTACAGGCGGCTCTGCTGGAACCTCCTCCTCATCCTCCTCTTCACCCCCTGCCGGTCCCTCTGCTCCCTCCTCCTCCTTCTCCACCCTCGCTTTCTTCGCCTCCACCTCCCTCCCCCCCACGGCACCGTGTTTCTTGCTGGCAGATCCCTGGATCTCTCCTCCACTCTCCTCCTCCATGTCCTCTTCGTTCAAAGCGCTCTCTCCTCCAGCACCCTCTTCATCTTCAGCTGCCACGGCAACCCCAATTTCTTCAGTTTCCGTGTTTACATCCATCTCCGCATTGCTCTCCTCGGCCGTCTTGCCATCCTCCGATGACCTAGTTACCTTGGTTACCTCTGTCACCTCCGTTTCCTCGGTTACTTCTGGCATTATCTTTGCTTCAGCAACCTCGGTCACCAGCTTAGCCATGGTTACGCCCGGTGCCTTGGTTACCTTATTTACTTCTAGAACATGGGTCACCTCGCCTTTTTTCACTTTAGTTACCTTCACTGCCACATTGACGGCTATTTGCTTAGTTACCTTGGAGACCAGAGCTGCATTATCCTTCGCCTCAGTTTTCACGATAACCTCAGTTGCCTCAGTTACCTCTATCACCTTGATGACCTTTGTTTCCAAAGTTACGCCACATGCCTCGCTTGCCTTGGCGACATTACCCTTCCGAGCAACCACAGCTGTCACGGTTACCCCCTCCGGCCTGGCGCTGTCAGATGAGGCATCCACCCTGGCGCTGTCACTGGAGGAATTCTCACGCTCATCGTCAGAGTCGTCGCCTTTCTCTGTCCCAGACTCCTCATCCACAGACCCTTCTCCCTCCTCATCCTCCTCTTCAGTCACTGCCTCTTCCTCATCATCTTCTTCTGTCACCGCCTCTTCACCATCGTCCTCCTCTTCTGTCACTACATCTTCATCCACCTCCTCTTCTTCCCCCTCCTCTTGCTCCTCACTCTCCGAGCTAGCAATGGTCACTCCCATCTCCTGGTCATGCTTTACCCAACCACTATTGTCACAACCACCACCATCGTCGTCACCATTGCTGCCTCTCTTCCCCATGTCTTCTGACACTGCCTCACCAGACACGCTCTTTGCTTGTCTTCTCTGTCCCGCCTCCTCCTCCTTCTTCTCCTCATCACTGCTTCCTTTCCTCCCGGTCTCTTCCTCCCCTGCTGTCGACTCTTCATCCTGCAGAATAAAGTCACACGAGCACCCCACTGCAGCGACTCTGAGCATCCTGTATCTCGGCTCACTCATCTCAGTCTAGTCAAGGGGTCCTCTTGCAGTGCAAGACGAGCGAAGGCCTCAAAGAAAAGACTAATTCGAGAGAATATTCAGAAGAGGGCTCTTGAGAAACGTACGTGTGGTGGTGCATTGCCGCATGCAGCCCCTACAGGATTATTGGCAGGCCGAGTGGTTATATTGGCAGTGTGTCGACCACTCACCTGCCCTCGCTCCATGGTGACACTTTTGTCCGTCGTTTTCCTCCCCATGCCTTGTGCAGGAGCAGGCTTCCACAAAGAAGCCTCGGATACATTAAAGCTGCCTTCTGCCAACACCACCTCCTCAATCCTGCCGCTGCTGATCCTGCTACTACTGCTGATGCTGGTAGAACTATTGGCAGCACTACTGATAACTTTGCTGGTACTGCTGGCAGTGCTACTAAGAACGTTGCTGGTGCTGCTGGTGCTACTGCCAGCGCTACTGGGAACTTTTCTGGTGCTGCTGGTGCTGGTAGTAGTACTGGCAGCACTAGTGAGACCATTGCTGGTGCTACTGGTGCTACTGGTAGCGCTACTGGGAACTTTTCTGGTGCTGCTGGCGCTAAGGGCAGTGCTATTGGGAACTTTGCTGGTGCCGTTGGTGCTACTTGCAGCGCTATTGGGAACTTTGCTGGTGCTGGCAGTAGTACTGGCAGTAGTACTGGCAGCGCTACTGAGAATCTTGCTGGTGCTGCTGGCGCTACTGGCAGCGCTATTAGGAACTTTGCTGGTGCTGTTAGTAGTAATGGCAGTACTATTGGGAACTTTGCTGGTGCTGCTGGCACTATTGGCAGCGCTATTAGGAACTTTGCTGGTGCTGGCAGTAGTACTGGCAGTAGTACTGGCAGCGCTACTGAGAACCTTGCTGGTGCTGCTGGCGCTACTGGCAGCGCTATTGGGAACTTTGCTGGTGCTGCTGGTGCTATTAGTAGTAATGGCAGTACTATTGGGAACTTTGCTGGTGTTGCTGGTGCTACTAGAAGCGCTACTTGGAACTTTGCCGGTGCTGCTGGTGCTACTGGCAGTGCTATTGGGAATTTTGCTGGTGCTACTGGAAGTGCTACCGGGAACTTTGCTGGTGCTGCTGGTGCTGCTGGTGCTACTGGTAGCGCTATTGGGAACTTTGCCGGTGCTGCTGGTGCTACTGGCAGTGCTATTGGGAATTTTGCTGGTTCTGCTGGTAGTAGCACTTGCAGCACTAGTGAGACCCTTGCTGGTGCTGCTGGTGCTACTGGCAGCACAACTGGGAACTATGCTGGTGCTGCTGGTGCTACTGGAAGCGCTACCAGGAACTTTGCTGGTGATGTTGGTGCTACTGGTAGTGCTACTGGGAACTTTGATGATGCTACTGGCAGCACTACCACCGTTAATGCCACCGGTGCCGGCTGTTGAGACCACGGCAGTCAGTGGTCCATCGTCGCGTCTAGGCCCCGCGATGGCCGGGTGAGCGGCCTCGCTGCATCTCTCCGGGGCTTTCCTGGCGAGGGAAAACCTCTCTGGGGGTTTCCTGCAGCCTGCACGGCACCACAGGTGGAGGGGGGGGGGGTGTCGAGAGGTGGGGGGTTCAGGTTGAAATTATGCGGCCCGAGTTTGAGACGCGGCGGCGGCGCGATTGTGGTTCGTGCCGGCCGAGCGTCGCTCTGCCATGCCGGCGGGGGGTCAGAGCGGTGGAGGGGGGGGGGGGGGCTCACCATCGGGGCTGAGGGTGCTGCGTCTCTGCAGGTCGGTCCCGTCACCCGGTCGGTACGCGTCGTTCCCGATGTCTCCAGTGCGGTTCGTCTGCAAGGGAGCGCAGACGAGGGTACGGGGCGTTAAGCGAGCGCTGCCTTAAGGCCGGATCGGCGGGACGCATGTGGCGGTGGTGGGCACCCCAGATGCGTTGCGCTCGTCTTTACTGCACCACCTGAAAGACGCATCTTAGTAGAATGTCTCTGCTGGAAGATCCCTGAGGTAGAGGCGTCTCGTGTGCAGAGTGTTCCAGGTGTCAAGTGACAAACGTAGCAAACACGTCGAGTATTTCTGTTTGGTGTTTTAACCTCTTAACGCCTCTTTTATTACCAGAAAGGGTCAAACCTATTCTTACACGTAGAGTGTTTGGCTGCTATAAATGTCTATGTAGTGATAGGCCACTTCGTTGAGCTATCATTTGTGATAGCCAGGTCGCTTCTGAATAAGAGTTGTATCGTAGCTCAGTGGTCCTTTACCTGGTCAATAAAAAAAAGTTGTATTATTCGTTGTAACGTACCAACACGTGTACAAAGACACCCACATACAGAGCAAATACGCGTGTACACTACTCACCCGTATACAAGTGTAGTGGATCCATATTCTTTGGTATGGATTCAACTGAGTCGCAGACGTACTTCTTGGAGGCAACACATTTATTTACACCAACATATTAACACAAAGGGGTTACTGCCCCTTTACCAGATAACCTATGGTGGTGGACCACCAGGCTAACTACGCTAGTTACTGGGAGTAGCTACAACGGACAGGACCCTGACTTGGGTCCTTGTACACGTGTTGGTGACTTATTCTCTTCTCTTGGACATAGAATGTAGATAGATCTTCAGATGACAACAGCAACGCAGCGCCCCAGTCCCTGTGGGGACCCGGTTTATATGCTCCTGGGACGTGGCTGGCCCCGCCCTTGGCCACAACCACCTTCGAGAAACCTCATGGAGTTTCTCGACCCTTCCCGTAGGATCTCACCCTGACACGTGACCACCCCCTAGCCCCCGCCGGGGGCCCTTGTGTAGATATTACTAGTCACGTGCCTTCCAGGGTCAACCAGAGTGCCATGGCCCAGGGTAACCTCATCCCATGGCTGACACTCTCACACTCCCGCCACGTGTGGTGCCACTGAGTGCTATCCCAGCGCACACCGAGCCCCCTCTAGGGCTGGTACTGCACCCACCCACGGGGTGTCTGCGATGACAATGCATCGCACGCCGTTCCTCGCTAGAGCCGGTATTATTCAGTGACATTCATGATGTCACTACATACCAGTGACGTGCGGTGAGGTCAATGGCTGGGGAGGCACTGGCTCGTGTCAGAGCCAGATTCACACACTAAGGGGGCGTGGCCTCACTGAGGGGGGCGTGTTAGACACGTCCCCCTCAGTGAGGCAGATGTGATAGCTGCCTCCCCTGGTGCTTTTTTATTGCAGTTTCATGACAAGACCAGCGAGCCTAAATATCTTTATACACATACGTGAAATAAGTTACCTGGAATATGGAAGGCGAGGACATTAAATGAAGGGGTCTACAAATATTACTTTGGAAACATACTGAGATAGTAACAGGCACGCGCTTATTGCCCGCGCTCCATCCAGTTACTGAGGGGTTGCGCAATCAGAGGGGAGGCTGAGCTCGTCGCTGCCTCACCTCTCGTCTCTTCATGTATTTGCAGCGGAGCTCCACAAATTCGGCGATTTTGACTATAAAAATTATTGGAATCGTACAGAAATGACATTTATAACACAGATCAGTGGAAAATCTTAATATTTATTTTATTTGATTATTCTTTTTTTTCTACTTTTCGTAACAGCTATTTTCATTGGAGTATGACAGGTGAGGCTCTGCCTCCTCTGCCTCACCTGACCGCACGTCCCTGCTACATAGGTGATGTCAGCGATGTGAGTACATCGCACGCCGTGCCTTTCTAGGGCCGGCACCACACAGTGACATCTGGGATGTCACTACACGTACACACACACTTTAATTAATTAATTACCATGTTCCTTTTAAATTGAATTGACCTCAGCAAATACGAAACCTTGTTTGTATTATTTACTTGTTTGTATTGTGCCCGGCTGACAGCTCAAATTAAGCCCGAGGTAGTGGGAGTGCTGATCTCCTGTTTACAGCCCCAAGCCAATGGTGGAAATTCCACATTGCTGTGATACGGATGAGTATATCCGGAACACAACCCCCACCCAGAAGTCGACCTCGCAACCTATGTTTCCACGGTGGCTAGGAGATGTTAACGATCTCGCCTGATATACAGGAGGTCGTGGGTTCGATCCCGACACTGACGCCTGCTGCTGTATAATTGGACTTTGTGTTTCTCTCTCTCCCCGTGGTCGCGCGGATTTTCATCAGGGTCCACCGGGTTTTCCCTTCACATTTAGAATGAACATCACGAGTTTAGAGCTATGTGGCTGCTATAAATGTCCACGCAAGAAGCTACTTCGTTGAGCTTTCATTTGTGGTGGCCGCGTCGCTTCTCAAAAAAAAATGTCCAGGTTTAGTTTGAAGCTTTCACCCGCGAGCCACTCTCCCTGACGCGTGGCGGCGACGAAAGCGCCGCGGGATTTTGGTGAGGCAACGCGAGGCCGAGCGGCGGGCAGCCCCCGCGTGTCTCTCGCTTCTCCCCGAGCCCCGAGGGCACAGACGCGGCTGGCACGGACGACGGCAGCCGTGGCAGGAGGCTGCCACCCAACCCGACCTTCTCGGGTGCCCGCTCCGTGTGCCGCCGCCGCCGCCGCCACGGGAGACGGCCGAGTGGACGGTGGCCGCTGCCCGCACCGCGAGTCCCCGCAGGCTGCGACCTGCCCGGCGATTCAATCGAGAAAACGTGAAGTGTGAATCCATAAACAGATGGGCAGAGGTCACCGTGGAGGCCACCACAAAGGCAAAGCTCTCCCGTGTAGCCTCAACAGACTGTTGTGGCATGTGTTGTTAGCGAGTAGCACCTGCCACGGCCGGCACAAAGTGGGTGGCCAACATCACGCCCGGCCGCCTTTGTCTCCCCAGTGGCGATATTTACACACCGCACCAGGTACTCATTTGAGGCCGAGTCGACCTAGCGGAGGCCCATGACTGGTACAGATAATCGTCATCGGTGTTGGCCGTGAGGGGTATCAAACTCCGGTCGCCGGGTCCGTAGTGCAGCGCGCGAACGGCTGCACCACCGCCACCACGGACCCCACGCCACCCGCATGTCGAGACCCGCGTGACCAGCGTGACATGTCGTTCACCGCTTTGCCGCACGCGCACAAATATCCCGAGCAAGAGACGTGGCACGGACCTGCAATCCAGAGATCGCCTGATCGATGCCATCTTCCCTGCATCATTTACCCTTCGGCCTGCCGCCGTGCCGTTTGTACTTAGGTTCGTTCGTGCGAGGCCAAGCATGGCATCCGCACTCACATTCCATCGGAGTCGATTGGGCGGTTCGTGATTTTTCGGGTCCAATAAATCGATTCTGAAAAGCGTTACCGAATAACAACTCCCCCAATGTCTATGCAACAAGAAGGCGATTCGCCTCCTTCATACGTCCGTCCGTCCACATACAAAGTCAAAACATGTTTTACCCATCCCATCATGGGACACGCTGGCCATCTGGGAGTGGCAATGGCTCAATCCAAGCAGACGTTGTTCTCCCGGTCTCTTCAACAGAGCCAGGTCTGCTCGGGGATCGACGCTTCACGGAACCCCGTGGACATCGCTTCGTTCGTGATATTTGCTTCGCGCTGGAGACTCGTAAAGGACGCCTTGGATCTCACGAAACCCCGCGGAGGGGCCCGCTCAGGTGGCAGGACGAGGCCCTGAACACCGAGCGGGGGAGTCTGGGTGGAGGGTCACCCACAGAATGTGAAACACCCCCACCCCCTCCCTCCCTCCCACCGCGATATCCCCGAGGTGTCCTGAGACGAGAAACAGAGATCCTGCCGTGGACTGGCTTGCCAGCACCTCGTGGCGGGGGGGGGGGGGCGAGTGCCGCGTGGGGTTTGCAATAGGTGGGGGGGGGGGGCGCAAATGACTTGCGGCGCGGTGATAATGGTGGTGATGGTGATCAAGATCGCTAGCAGTAGCGCCACCACCGCCATCACAATCACCACGACCATCAAATAATAATAGTACCTTGAGTGTAATGGGACAAACCAGAAAATGAATATCAACAAGACAGGCAGAACGGACGACACAAACGAGAGAGCAATTACAAAAGAGATGACACCACACAACAACAACACAAATACACAACAAGACTTGCTGAACGGATCCAAGACTGATCCACGAGCCGAATCATTAATCGCGCAGAGACAAATGCAGCTCTGGTCACACGGCGAGGAGAGAGACGTGAGGGGAGAGACGGGTGGCGATGTGTAAAGGAGAGAGACGCGAGGAGACACGAAGGCAGAGAGACGAGGGGAGATACACAAGAAGGATACGCGAGGGGAGCAGTGGGGAACATTCCTTCGTTGGAAACGCGACGCGGAATTGAGGTCAAAGGATTGCAATCACGAAAGCTTCATATCTAAAATTAAAGGATTTAAAGTTTATTTTTTCTGCAAACTCTGAGAGCAGCCACCACGACCGCGCCAGAGCCGCGTTCTCCAACTCCCAGCAACAACAACCACCACCACCACTCACCGCTGCTGCTGCACTCCAAGTGGAGCAGCAGCAGGCGGGGTGAATGCTCACCCAGCCTCACCGCTACTCAGTCGCCTCCCTGTCACTCTTCTGTCGCTACTACTGCCGTGGTCACCGTTCACGTGAACTTCACTCCGCTGGTTCCTCCTCCCGTGTTGAGGACTCGGTCCGTACGGACGTTGACCGAGTCGTTTCATCCATCATGCGGTATTCTACCACCACACTATAGGCCACAACAACTCACCCAACCATCCACCACTCACACCCACATACTCGCGCCCGTGAGTGAACCGGGTTCAAGCCTGGAGAGTTGATGGTCTCAGACCACCACCAATAATGATTCCATGTTCGTAAAGAGTTTCTGAGCACTAGCCCAAAACGTCAAGCGGTCCGCAACAATTCAGCAATCTCAAAGTTGTAAGAGATAAGTGTCAACACGTTTCCTAAAGAGAGCGTGGCTATTATTCTAAGAGCTTGGGGAATGAGACGATGGGAGGGAGTCCACGATGGAGCAGTCTCCTCCTCCTTCTGCTCGCGTCCGGATGGATTTTGAGTCACATGGCTGCTTGGGGTGCTGGTGCCATCGATACAGAGACGATGACGACACTGCAACATCGTTTGGTTGCCAATCTCCGCAGTCTCATCGTGGACAATCCGTCATCATCCGCTTGCCAATAAGCCATGGGGCACAGGGTCTGCTTGCGTCTCACGGACTCGATGCGAGGGTCGGTTCAACTCAATTGCTTCGAAAACAAAAACATGGAACTTACCACCTTGTCTGGGACTGCACGCCGGTGTCCTGTGTGCGGCAAGGTTAGTGCCCCCGCTGTGGCGGAGTTGGCGTGCGAGCTGTGCGGCTCGAGTTGCGAGGCCACCCACACCTTCCTCCTGCTGCTCCTGCTGCTCCTGCTGCTCCTCTCTGTGCGGGGCGGAGTGCAGCGGAGTCCCGAGAACTCGGCTGCATCGCCGGTGGCCACCAGGGGCTGGGCTGGCTGCGCTATGCGTGGGGGGTGCTGCTCCTGGCTGCGAAGTTCAGTCGATTTCGACGAAGCTGTTGCAGTTTCCTACCACTGGATCGACTTGAGCGTTTTATCCGTGTCTGCCCTCTGGAATTAGCGGCAAGAAAATATATTTGACGAGATCATTGGGATCTCGATAGCATTGTGATTTCAATCTCGGTATGCGTGACGCTTCATCCTGGGTTTAACCAGACTGGATTACAGTGCGAGGAGCTCACAGATCCTTGAAAAGATGCGGACACAGTCCCGTTATCAGTGAGCTGCGTTGGCTGGGTCATGTAGCCCGCAAGCCCAGCCACCGCATGCCCAAGCAGCTTCTGTTCGGCCGGATACAGGGGGCTAAGCGGGCGTGGCACGGGCCAGAGTGGAGATGGAGTGATGTGGTACAGGAGGATGTGGAGCTGAGTGGACTTGCCGATGACTGGTACCAGCGGTGTCAAGATCGGCCTCTGTGGAGGAGGCTCGTGAAGGACGCTGCTGAGCAGTTGGAGGCAGTCGCCCTCCAACAACAACAGAGGGCGGAGGAGCGACGCTCACAACAACGAGCGGAGCGCCGGGTGGCTAAAGCACAGCAAGTTAGCACGGGTGGTGCATCAGCCAGTCATCTCAGTCATCTCAGTTAGTCGACCCGTGGCTCCTGGGTCTGCCCCGTGACCTCCTGCCAGTGGGCGTTCGACACTTCACGTGGCCTCAAGGTGCACATGGCCTGGCACAAGCGTCGTGGTGACGTCACCGCTACTTAATGGCGAATGGCGGTTGTTGTGTGTGTGTGTATGTGTGTGTGTGTATATGTGTGTGTGTGTGTGTGCGCCCGGTGGGGAGCGGTAGTGTGGTGGCGGTTCGCGCGCTGCGCTACGAACCCGGCAGGCCGAACTTAATTCCCGTTTACAGACTCCATCACCATTCGTGACGATTATCTGAACCGGTCCTGGGCCTCCCCTATATAGACTCCGCCTCAGTTGAGTACCTGGTGCGATGCTGGTAACCCTCCCCTCGTGTGCCCTGCCGGCCTTCGTACTCGCTAACAGCACTTTCCCCAACAGTCTATTCCAAGCGACGCGGGGGATCTTTGTCTGTGTGCGTGTGTGCGCGAGTGTGACAGACAGCGACGCGTATCCGGTGTCTCCCTGGGATCACGGCACGCAATGTCCAAACGGAGCCCCAGGGGCCGGAACCCCCCGCGGCTCCTCTGAGCGCCGTCTCCCTCTCCGCCCTTCGCGGGACCTTGGCGTGGCGGGAGGGTTGTCGAACAGAGTCGCGAACACGAGGCAGGCAGGGACGCGCTCGCCGGTGTCGCGGAATCTCGTCTGCACGACGGTCGTCGTCTTATTGGTGAATCGTTGAGGACCATGACGATCATGAGTCGTCGATGATGGTCGCGATGATTTGACGACGACCACGGTGATTGATTTATCGCTGCCCTCTGACACTGGTCAGGCGGCTTGTCGGCAACGCGAGCGGCTCGCAATGGAAAGGTTACGAGTTCACATCGTGGTCGGGGAGAGATTGACTCTGCCCATCATCTCTCTGGGTTCGATAAAATGAGCACCACTTTGTGAGGAAGTTAACAGTGGTTGTTCTGTGGATAGACTCGCCCCCTGTCATAGGAATGTGGAACTCTCACCCAGTGGCTCAGGGCTGTAACAGGAGACTGGATTTGCAGGAGAACACCCGCGCACATCGTGAAATAACTCCAACAAAACCGTACATACAGGTCAGCAACCTACTTGCCCATATATGGAGTCCTACTTGGTGTACCATTCTACAAGCACGCGAGCGCCCTCTTTGTGTGATCTAACAACCCCCGTTCATCTTGGTCACTTACCATTCGAGCCACTCACGTGTTCGACTATCACCAGCACCATCGTCATCACCACACGATGACCGAATCACTGTGCATGAAAAACATCGAATGAAATATCCGAAGCTAAGCAGATAAAGCCAGGTTAGTACTTTTATGGGAGGCCTCCTGCGAATATCAGGCGCCACAGGCTTGGGCTGCGAGATGGCCACGAGATGGCAGATCACAAATTGATCACTGAATCCATCTGTACAGAGCTTTGAGTGTCACCTGCTCATATACAGCGCGGTGCTGGGTTTTCTCCGGACAGCATTCATCACCAAACATCCCAACGTAGCAGGGCCCTCGTGAAACCCAGCCTGGAGACTCAGTGGGGCTCTGTTGACCCGCCCATACTGTACATCTGTGAAAAATAGCTTTATAGCTCATCGGATTCCTCCAGTATAGATGAAGATTCTGATTCTGAATAGTTGCGACCGTACAAGGAAAGGGAAAAGGGCCATCTTGCCAACGTTCTTCATTTCTCTTTCAACCTTTTGAAAGAAATTACCAGCCGTCATCTTCCACCGCGCCGCGCTCGAAGCGGGGTGGGCGGGGCAAGCGGACGAGTGGGCGGGGACACCACCAACGTCTTACCGCAAAGCACGAATTGAAGATAGCAGGTGACTGGTGACTCAGTGGTCAGTGAGGGTGACCGTTAACCCAGTGATCAGTGAGGGTGACCGTTAACCCAGTGGTCAGTGAGGGTGACCGTTAACCCAGTGGTCAGTGAGGGTGACCGTTAACCCAGTGGTCAGTGAGGGTGACCGTTAACCCAGTGGTCAGTGAGGGTGACCGTTAACCCAGTGGTCAGTGAGGGTGACCGTTAACCCAGTGGTCAGTGAGGGTGACCGTTAACCCAGTGATCAGTGAGGGTGACCGTTAACCCAGTGGTCAGTGAGGGTGACCGTTAACCCAGTGGTCAGTGAGGGTGACCGTTAACCCAGTGGTCAGTGAGGGTGACCGTTAACCCAGTGGTCAGTGAGGGTGACCGTTAACCCAGTGGTCAGTGAGGGTGACCGTTAACCCAGTGGTCAGTGAGGGTGACCGTTAACCCAGTGGTCAGTGAGGGTGACCGTTAACCCAGTGGTCAGTGAGGGTGACCGTTAACCCAGTGGTCAGTGAGGGTGACCGTTAACCCAGTGGTCAGTGAGGGTGACCGTTAACCCAGTGGTCAGTGAGGGTGACCGTTAACCCAGTGGTCAGTGAGGGTGACCGTTAACCCAGTGGTCAGTGAGGGTGACCGTTAACCCAGTGGTCAGTGAGGGTGACCGTTAACCCAGTGGTCAGTGAGGGTGACCGTTAACCCAGTGGTCAGTGAGGGTGACCGTTAACCCAGTGGTCAGTGAGGGTGACCGTTAACCCAGTGGTCAGTGAGGGTGACCATTAACCCAGTGGTCAGTGAGGGTGACCATTAACCCAGTGGTCAGTGAGGGTGACCATTAACCCAGTGGTCAGTGAGGGTGACCATTAACCCAGTGGTCAGTGAGGGTGACCATTAACCCAGTGGTCAGTGAGGGTGACCATTAACCCAGCGGTCAGTGAGGGTGACCATTAACCCAGCGGTCAGTGAGGGTGACCATTAACCCAGCGGTCAGTGAGGGTGACCGGTGACCTAGTGGTCAGTGAGGGTGACCATTAACCCAGTGGTCAGTGAGAGTGACCGGTGACCCAGTGGTCAGTGAGGGTGACCATTAACCCAGTGGTCAGTGAGGGTGACCGTTAACCCAGTGGTCAGTGAGGGTGACCGTTAACCCAGTGGTCAGTGAGGGTGACCGTTAACCCAGTGGTCAGTGAGGGTGACCGTTAACCCAGTGGTCAGTGAGGGTGACCGTTAACCCAGTGGTCAGTGAGGGTGACCGTTAACCCAGTGGTCAGTGAGGGTGACCGTTAACCCAGTGGTCAGTGAGGGTGACCGTTAACCCAGTGGTCAGTGAGGGTGACCGTTAACCCAGTGGTCAGTGAGGGTGACCGTTAACCCAGTGGTCAGTGAGGGTGACCGTTAACCCAGTGGTCAGTGAGGGTGACCGTTAACCCAGTGGTCAGTGAGGGTGACCATTAACCCAGTGGTCAGTGAGGGTGACCATTAACCCAGTGGTCAGTGAGGGTGACCATTAACCCAGTGGTCAGTGAGGGTGACCATTAACCCAGTGGTCAGTGAGGGTGACCATTAACCCAGTGGTCAGTGAGGGTGACCATTAACCCAGCGGTCAGTGAGGGTGACCATTAACCCAGCGGTCAGTGAGGGTGACCATTAACCCAGCGGTCAGTGAGGGTGACCGGTGACCTAGTGGTCAGTGAGGGTGACCATTAACCCAGTGGTCAGTGAGAGTGACCGGTGACCCAGTGGTCAGTGAGGGTGACCATTAACCCAGTGGTCAGTGAGGGTGACCGTTAACCCAGTGGTCAGTAAGGGTGACCGGTGACTCAGTGGTCAGTGAGAGTGACCATTAACCCAGTGGTCAGTGAGGGTGACCGTTAACCCAGTGGTCAGTGAGGGTGACCGTTAACCCAGTGATCAGTGAGGGTGACCGTTAACCCAGTGGTCAGTGAGAGTGACCGGTGACTCAGTGGTCAGTGAGAGTGACCGGTGACCCAGTGGTCAGTGAGGGTGACCGTTAACCCAGTGGTCAATGAGGGTGACCGGTGACCCAGTGGTCAGTGAGGGTGACCGATGACCCAGTGGTCAGTGAGGGTGACCGGTGACCCAGTGGTCAGTGAGGGTGACCGGTGACCCAGTGGTCAGTGAGGGTGACCGTTAACCCAGCGGTCAGTGAGGGTGACCGTTAACCCAGCGGTCAGTGAGGGTGACCATTAACCCAGTGGTCAGTGAGGGTGACCGGTGACCCAGCGGTCAGTGAGGGTGACCGGTGACCCAGCGGTCAGTGAGGGTGACCGTTAACCCAGTGGTCAGTGAGGGTGACCGTTAACCCAGCGGTCAGTGAGGGTGACCGTTAACCCAGCGGTCAGTGAGGGTGACCGTTAACCCAGCGGTCAGTGAGGGTGACCGTTAACCCAGCGGTCAGTGAGGGTGACCATTAACCCAGTTGTCAGTGAGGGTGACCATTAACCCAGTGGTCAGTGAGGGTGACCGATGACCCAGTGGTCAGTGAGGGTGACCGTTAACCCACTGGTCAGTGAGGGTGACCGTTAACCCAGTGGTCAGTGAGGGTGACCGTTAACCCAGTGGTCAGTGAGGGTGACCGTTAACCCAGTGGTCAGTGAGGGTGACCGTTAACCCAGTGGTCAGTGAGGGTGACCGGTGACCCAGCGGTCAGTGAGGGTGACTGGTGACCCAGCGGTCAGTCGCCACCTTATAGCTCTCTATCACTACCGCTGCCCGTGGTTGCTGTTCCCGTGAACTTCACTCGTTATTTCTCGCACCCATCATGCTAAAGACTCGGTCCGCCAAACTGACTCCTCGGTCAAAACAAAACACGTCTACACTCAGCCAGCTCCCTCATAGCATGGACGAGTGTGCACACACTCCTCCTTTCGGCACGCACCTCACCATGTACACTTTTCATCTTAACATAAAGAAAAATCGCGACGTCGCTTTTACCCGATTAGAAGCGCCGCCCCCATCCGCGTCCCCTCCGCCGGGAAGGAAACCGTGCGTGATAAACTCCACCACCTTTGAGTTCTTGAAGGTGTCGCCCAAGAAGCCAATGATCTGCTGGAAGCCCACCATGGCTCTGTCGAGGGCCTCGATCTTCTTGCTCTGAGACTCGGCGCTCGAGACGAGTTTCTCCACCGCGCCGATCATCTGCTCTTGAAACTTCTTCGTCTCCCTGGCGGCGTCCTGGGCGACGTCGGGCGTGGGCAATTTAATTTCCTCCTTGTCCACCTTGAGCCCCTCCACCTCCCGCTCGAGGTCGCTCAGGTCGCGGGCGACCTCCTCCAGCTTGAGCAGCACCTTGTCCTGGCCGCTCACGAGCTTGTCCACGCGGCGACAGAGGCCCTCCAGCTTCACGTTCACCGTGTCGATGTTCTCCACAGAGTTCTGGCGGCTCATGGAGAAGACCTTGCGAGGGCCGTTCCCAACGGGCGTCGGCCGCGCGAGTTGCGCGTTCACCTCGAACACCCGCGCCAGGGAGTTCACCAGGCTGTCCCTGCGCGCCATGCCGCCTGCCGGTTGGACTTCTTTCGCACGGTACGCAGCCAAAAGTGATAGTCGGAGGTTCGGGTGGTGGGGGGAGGTCAATAAAACTCAACGCAAATAGGCAGTTCTACATTAAAATAACTTTGATTGTTATAATTATTACCTTGCAGTTATTAAACGGATACCGCTGATGGAACCCCTCGAGACGCTGGGGCTATCCTTGCCGCGCGAATTGCACCGCGCCAACTCCCGGCAGCCGGGCGAGGCGCGAGGCGGCTGAGCGGAGCTGCGGAAAGTCGCGCGGCTCGGAGCCCAGCGGAGCCCAGCGGAGCCGCGGGCGTCTCTGCTCCTCTCAGGGCGTCGGGCGCAACGGGCGGTCGTGACACCGCGGAGAGGGGGGGAGGCAGAGGGAGTCCGGTGCCGCCGTCCTTGGCCAGTGGACAAATTTAGACGCCGGGAGGCATCTTAATGCCGCCGTGCCCGCGTCCCCGAGAGCCGCGTCACGGGAAGTGGCATCGGAACAATGCGAGAATGTTTGTGCCAGCAGCCACTCAACGTCACGCCGCACTTAGCCGCGCCGCGGCACTACGAGCCCCCCCCCTCGCCCACCCCGCCCACTCTCCTCCCCACCCATCCACCCGCTCGCCCACTCGTCCATCCACCCACACATTCGCCCGATCACCCACTCGCTCGTCCATTCACTGCGCTCACCCATTCACTCACTCGCTCGCTCACCCATCCACCTACCTGCCTACCTACGCACCTATTCGTATGCATGTATGTTGAACTTCTTTCGCACCGTACGTTGCCAACCGTGCTAATTGGAGGTGCGATATTCACCCCACTGACCGACCCACCTGCTCACCCATCCACAAACCCACCAACTCACCTATCCACCCATCTGCTCACCCACCCACCATACTCACCTATCTTTTTGGTATGCTACAATGCATGAAAACTCATATGCGTCGTCACGAAGCATCATCAGTAACCATTAAAATATATGATGACAACCACCACCATAACCACCCCCCCCCCCCCACTGCCATCCTGTCGTGCCACAGTGACAAGCGAGACGATGGGAGGAACGAACCGCTGGCGTAGCTCGGCATGGACCCTTCGTATAGACGGCGGTGGTGACGCAGGTGAAAGTGTACACTGGGCTGGTGGTGCCACACGTCAGCCATAGACGATCTACTGCTCGATGAAGTCCTTCCCAAGTCGCCGCCACAGCTCACCGTCACGTGGTGAGACCAATCCGCCTCGTCCCACCGCTCCCTCCCTGCGGTAGTCGCCCTCTCGACTTCGTGCCACCTTTCCCTGCCACTGGTGTGCCACTGCCCTCCCTCTCGTGCCACCTTTCCCTGCCACCGGTGTGCCACTGCCCTCCCTCTCGTGCCACCTTTCCCTGCCACCGGTGTGCCACTGCCCTCCCTCTCGTGCCACATTTCCCTGCCACTGGTGTGCCACTGCCCTCTCTCTCGTGCCACCTTTCCCTGCCACCGGTGTGCCACTGCCCTCCCTCTCGTGCCACCTTTCCCTGCCACTGGTGTGCCACTGCCCTCTCTCTCGTGCCACCTTTCCCTGCCACTGGTGTGCCACTGCCCTCCCTCTCGTGCCACCTTTCCCTGCCACCGGTGTGCCACTGCCCTCCCTCTCGTGCCACCTTTCCCTGCCACTGGTGTGCCACTGCCCTCTCTCTCGTGCCACCTTTCCCTGCCACTGGTGTGCCACTGCCCTCCCTCTCGTGCCACCTTTCCCTGCCACCGGTGTGCCACTGCCCTCCCTCTCGTGCCACCTTTCCCTGCCACTGGTGTGCCACTGCCCTCCCTCTCGTGCCACCTTTCCCTGCCACTGGTGTGCCACTGCCCTCCCTCTCGTGCCACCTTTCCCTGCCACCGGTGTGCCACTGCCCTCCCTCTCGTGCCACCTTTCCCTGCCACTGGTGTGCCACAGTGGCCTCTCGAGCTCTCGCCTGGCGAAGCCATGACACCCGGCGCCCAGTAGCCAAGCGTGCTGCCCAAGCCCGCAGCGGTTCGTAAGAAGTTTCAAACTCGCGCGGGCCCTCCGACTCCCAAGGAAGTCATCGTGGAGTTGTTTACAGGAGAAGCGCCTTAGCTGGCACGCACGGCAACGCGTGGCATTGACGCGGCTGTCACTTCTCTACAAGACGACGGCGTGGGAGACGCTCATCCAGACGTGGATAGACCATGGCTGCTGCTGATGAAGATGATCCTACTGCTCCTGCTGCTGCTGATGGTTATTCTGCCCACGTGACAATACGAATAATCGATTCGCCTTCTTCCCACACCCATCTCTCTGCAACGGGCGGTATCTTTTGGGTTCTGCCTTCCGGCGGTGGGTGCCACAGGTCCCTCGTGGACTTCAATTCGCGGGTTCCGAAACCAAACCGCAGAGGGTCTCACGGGCGACGACAGCGGGAGGAGGTCGCAGAGCGCCGCCTCTGGCGCTTCGCGAGCGCGTGGAGTCGCACGGCGCTCTCAGTCCCCTCTTGCTCCCCGGGGGTTTGTTTTCACGGGGTCCCCTTACAGGGGCCCAGCCTCACGCGGTCACTCCGTGTACCTCGGGAGATTCCGTCGGCACATTTTCACCGGCGCTGGCGAAATTGGAGAGGTGAAACTTTTCATTTGCGCATTCCGGACACATTTACACGCGCCTTGGCAACAGCCGTCGTCTTTCCGTGCGTTTTACAACTTCGCAACTCGAGCCCGCGGGGGGGGGGGGGGGCTGTGACGGTGCCTCGCCAGCGCTCACGTTGAGATGTGGGGGGGAGTCTGGCCAGGAAGGGGTAAAGTTGCGTTTTTGTGTAAAACACAAACAGCTGAAATTCTCACTCACCCACTCACCCATGCACTCACCCACTCCCTCCCTCGGGATACTGCAGGTCACTCGACACGTCTCGTTGTGCTCCACGTTGCGATCGTCTCTCGCTCTCAAGCTCGCGCAGCAATCAATCGTCTCGCGCTCACGACTCGCGTCAATTGTCAGCACGGGGCCTGCGCTCGGGGACTGGCGTCATCGCACGGCCACGGCCCCACCCACCCCCACCCCCATCCCCGACTCACCTCGACGCACACAGCCACACCCACCCCCATCCCCGACTCACCTCGACGCACGCTCCACACCCACCCCCATCCCCGACTCACCTCGACGCACGCTCCACACCCACCCCCATCCCCGACTCACCTCGACGCACGCTCCACACCCACCCCCATCCCCGACTCACCTCGACGCACGCTCCACACCCACCCCCATCCCCGACTCACCTCGACGCACGCTCCACACCCACCCCCATCCCCGACTCACCTCGACGCACGCTCCACACCCACCCCCATCCCCGACTCACCTCGACGCACGCTCCACACCCACCCCCATCCCCGACTCACCTCGACGCACGCTCCACACCCACCCCCATCCCCGACTCACCTCGACGCACGCTCCACACCCACCCCCATCCCCGACTCACCTCGACGCACGCGTGCGCGGTGGCCCCGTGTCCGCGGCCCCCCGCGGAACGTCGAGTCCCGGGTTCCCGACCCCCCCGCAGACCGCGCTGTTGCCCCCAGCGCCAGCGGGCGGCCCCCAGCGCCACGACACAGCCAGCTGCCAACAACCACCACCACCACCATCCTGCTGCTGCTGCTCCCAGCGGCTCGAGCTGCGGCATCGCGAGGAGCCCCGCCCGGCGACAGCAGCGCGGCCTCCGTGCGCGCCGAGACGACGCGGGCAGCGGCGGTGGTGGTGCCAGCAGGTGGTGGTGGGTGGTAGTGGGAGGTAATTGTGGTGTAGAGTGGTGCTGGGAACTGGGTGGTGGTGTTTGGTGGTGCTGGGTGATAGTGGTGAGTGGTGCTGGGTGGTGCAGTGGCGGCGACGTGGTTTGGGTGGTGGTCGTAGACTTGGGGTCGTGGATGATGGGTTGTAGGAGATGGTGATAGTCGGGTTGGGTGATGGTGGTGATGGTCAGTTTAAACGTCGTGGATGGTGGTGGACTTGACAGGCGGGTAAATTGGGAGGCAGGGGTGCTGATGATGATGTTAACGATGATGGTCAAATAGTGGATGGGGTGATAATAGTCGTGATTGATAAGTGGGAGAGTGGTTGCGATGACTGGATGGTAATAAGTTACAACAGTAACAGTAGTGATGGTGGTAAGTGTAGTGATGTTAATAAACGGTGGTGATGGTGCTGGTCGTGATTTTGGCTATCCACGTGATGGTGGTCGTCACTGTTGACGATGGTGATGGCGATGATTGCGTAATGGCTACGCCTGGAATCAACTCCAAGTGGAGGAGATGCGGGATGATTGAGTTACGCGTGTTGGTGTTGTGTGTGTGTAAGTTTTCTGTGCGGTGTGTGGCTGTTGCGGAAGACGAATCGCGCAGCCTGTAGCTATGCGAATGATGGTGATGGTGCTGGGGAGTGATGGGTGTAGCGAGAGGTGATGGTGCTGGGTAGTGATGGGTGTAGCGAGAGAGGTGATGGTGCTGTGGAGTGATGGGTGTAGCGAGAGAGGTGATGGTGCTGGGTAGTGATGGGTGTAGCGAGAGAGGTGATGGGGAGTGATGGGTGTAGCGAGAGAGGTGATGGTGCTGTGGAGTGGTGGGTGTAGCGAGAGAGGTGATGGTGCTGTGGAGTGATGGGTGTAGCGAGAGAGGTGATGGTGCTGTGGAGTGATGGGTGTAGCGAGAGAGGTGATGGGTAGTGATGGGTGTAGCGAGAGAGGTGATGGTGCTGGGGAGTGATGGGTGTAGCGAGAGAGGTGATGGTGCTGGGGAGTGATGGGTGTAGCGAGAGAGGTGATGGGTAGTGATGGGTGTAGCGAGAGAGGTGATGGGTAGTGATGGGTGTAGCGAGAGAGGTGATGGTGCTGGGGAGTGATAGGTGTAGCGAGAGAGGTGATGGTGCTGGGTAGTGATGGGTGTAGCGAGAGAGGCGATGGGTAGTGATGGGTGTAGCGAGAGAGGTGATTGACGCAGGGAGAGAGGGGGGAGATTGCAGGGGTCAGCCAGCTCCCCGGGCTGGTGCTGGGGCAACATGAGCGGGACAAGAAGGGGGTTGGGGCTGGGATGCTCGAGGGGGGCTGTGATTGGGCCACGAGGCTCGGGCTGAATTAGGAAAGGCGCGTGGCCGACAGGGAACAGGTGGGGCCCCGTGCGTCACAGCCCCCCACTATCCCCCCTCCCGGCCTCTCTTGGTCCAGGGAACCCGAGAGAGTCCTTGGGCCAGCACTAACAGATTCACACGAGCATCAACATCAACAGAATTTCCACTCCTGCGATCGAGCAGCCATCGTCCATCCAAGAGAGCCACGCGGGACAGTCTGTAGAGTGCTTTTCAGGAGGGTCCTGCTATAGCATTGGAATGTCACGTACACTCACATGTGTAGACACACACTCACATGTGTAGACACACACTCACATGTGTAGACACACTCTCACATGTGTAGACACACTCTCACTTGTGTACACAGATCCGCCGTGTAGCCTTTATCAGACTGTTGGGCAAAGTGCTGTTAGCGACTTAAAACTTTCGTGATTGCAGGAATTCATATTCTTCGTTCTTTCGGTAAAGTCACGTAGATAGAAAATTAAATAAGAAAAAATTAAAAATAAAAGCGAAAAACCCACGACGTTTGTGTTGCGATCGAAACGTCGTGGGGTTTTCGATATTATTTTAAGTTTATTTTCTATCTACGTGACTTTACCAAAATAACCAAGGTTATGCTGTTAGCGAGTAGTACACCGATGAAAGCCAGCATGGCACACAAGGGGGTGAGTGACCAGCTGCCTTTGTCTCCCGAGTTCTGATGCTTACTACACACCAAGGCACCAGGTACTCGTTTTGAGGAGCAGTCGACCTCGGGGAGGCCCAGGACTGGGTCCAAGAGTCGTCACTGCTATTGGTCGTGAACGGGAATCCAACTCGGGTCGCCATGCAGTGCAACGACCACTACACTACGGCTCCACACGCATCACACACACATCCAGCAAGCCTCACACACATGTGAAGTGTTCTTGAAGACGCGTGGACAACGGGGTAAGGCACACGTATTTATTTGCACAATGTCTTACAATACTGGAGGGATGTATCGGCCCCCTCACCCGTACAACTGGGAATTCACCCCTAGCTAGCCTTCCTAGCCGAGTCCTCCGCTAACGGGCTAGGGGAGGCTGTCTGGCCCGACACTGGTCAGTCGGGCTACGGTACCCGGAATCCCAGAGGTCTGACTCTGGTTCCGGGACCACGCCACTGGCTCCAGCCTGTACTGCCCTTACAAGGGCGGCGTCCCAGGGGGAGTCCAGGGCCTATCTGGCCGGTCTTCTCTCTTCCCTTAACTACACTAAGACTGAGCCCCGAGCTCCCTGGCTCAACCCTTTTTATACCCCCCTAGAGGATCGAAACCCCCCTCACGCCGTCCAGTACGGACGTCGTTGCGGGCACCACCCCGTGTGCTCACGGAGTCCCCGCCCACTGTGTTTGTTATCCGTTAGCCCCTATGCAAACAGCCCTACACAAACAGCCCCTCTGTAACAGCCCTACATCACCCCCCCCTGTACAGCTCGCAGCCGTCCCGGCTGCAACAACTTTAATAAAGGCTATTTAACCCCTGGATACCCGCGTGTGCCTTAAAAAAACGTTTTTAACGCTAACATGAAGGAACCAACAGCAACAACGACAACAACAACAACAATGACAACAACAAAACCCACAACCCCGAAGGGAACAATCCGACGCACCCCCCCTGAATAAATACGAATACCGTAAGAGCGACGCATATATACAGGTTAAGCAGGGAACTCGCAGCACACATGCAACACAACACAAAAAAAATGTGTTAGGAGCTCCCCACCGACGCAGCACCACGCAACCGTACGTAAGAGAGAAGAAGAAAAAAATGTTCGTCCAATGCATTATAAGAGTCTGCGCATTTTTGCGCGTGTCCTTGCTGCAGGCCCGTCACACGGGGCAATCCCGGGTGGCGAACCCGCCGGTGGCGGTTGTTCGTTTTGTATAGAGTCCGCGTCTGACGTCGCGGGAACCTCGGCGTCCCTTGCAGCAGCAGGTGGGTGCGGGCTCGTCAGTCCCGATGCACCTGGAGGTGGCACGGCCGGCAAGGCATTAGGTGAGCGCGGTGGAGACGGAGCTAGTGAGTCGGTCGACCCCCCACACGTCTGGCCACGCATGTGTGAAGTGGGTTTGTGTACCGCGACGAAAGGTTTCAACCGAGAGGGGTGCACGAACCATCGCCGCTTCCCCCAACGAATGCGCACGCACTGTGGTCGCAAGACCTCGACCACTTCCACGGGGCCCCGCCACGGCCGCGCCAGCTTAGGGGAGGTGGCCAGGGGTACTTGGGGACAGTGCAACCATGCCCTGTCCCCCGGTTTCCACTGTATTACATGCGCCCGACCCAGCCTGAGGCGCTCGTTCGCCTTTTGACGGAGGTCCGAGTTCAACCTCGCAGCATCCCGCGCCTCTGTTAATTTAGCCAGATTAAATTTGACGTGGTCAGCCAATTTAGTTTTTCCTTGCGGGTCGGGGATCTGCAGCTGGGCGCGAACAGGCGGGTCGGGTTCGCGACCGTACATAAGGTAAAAGGGGGAAAATCCCGTAGCTGCATGGGGTGCCATCCGGTATGCCGCCAAGACCCCCTGAATATGCAGGTCCCAATCAGTCTGAGAATCTGAGACCTGCTGTGCCATCATTGACGAAATGGTGCGATGCAGGCGCTCGACCATTCCGTCTGTCTGTGGGTGATACGGGGAGGTCCGAATTTTCTTTGTGCCTAAGAGGTCACAAACTTGTTTAAGTAATTTGCTTGAAAAATTTTTACCCTGGTCGGTCAGCAGCCGTTCCGGAGCACCTTTGTCCAGGACGTATCCCTGAACAAAGGCGTCCACAATGGCTGCTGCCGACTGGTTGGCAAGGGGCCAGGCCATGGGCCAGCGCGTAAAATACTCGACTCCTGTCAGCAAATACCTATTGCCCCTGGGGGTGGCGGGAAATGGGCCCAAGATGTCCAGCGCGACAAGCTCATTTATTCTGGACACCTTGATTGATTGTAAAGGCGGGTTAGACTCCCGTGGCGGCGGTTTCCGTTGCGCACACCGCGGGCATGAATTCAAAAGATCCCCAACATCCTTTGTCATACCAGGCCAAAAAAAATCTAGTTGTATCAGTGCAAGGGTCTTTAGAGTCCCCAGATGTAACAGGCGCTCATGCGCGGCCCACACCACTTTGCCTCGCAACTCCGAAGGGACGACCAGCCGATGTCGCTGTAATTTTGCGTCCCAATGCATGAGCAGACCCTGTACCATTTCCCATGCACCCGAATCACCTTTCACCCGGCCAGCACCCCCGACGCGACGACGCCACCCGAGGAGGGAGGTATCCTCCATTTGGAGGCGCCCCCACTCAGTGACGGGCAACCCCAACAGGGAATCCCTTCCCTGTTGTTTGATCGAATTATCAGGCAGTGGTTCGTCGTCGTCGGTGGCTGCCAGGATCGGAACCGATGCATCCCCTGAAGGTCTGCAACGTCCCGACCCCAGGAGGCATGCACATTCCGAGGTGGTTGGCATGCGTGACAGAGCGTCCGCGTTGGTATGGCGAACGCCCTTACGGTAAGTGGTCTCAAAATCAAAATCCTGGAGAACCTCCAACCATCGAGACAACTGTCCCGATGGTTGTTGAACCCGCAGGGCATACTGTAGTGCCGCATGATCTGTGCGGACGGTGAAATGCCGACCGTACAGATATGGGCGATACTGTTGGATGAAAAAAACAATTGCCAACAGTTCTCTACGGGTGACACAATATCTCTGCTCCGCAGGAGACAACACCCGACTACCGTATGCGACCACCCGTTCAACGCCATCAACCACCTGGGAAAGCACACCCCCAATACCCGTGTTGCTCGCATCGGTGTCGAGCAAAAAGGGCTTCGAAAAATCAGGGTAGATCAAGGGAGGGGCTTTCACCAGGGCGTCCCGAAGGGAGCGGAACGCAGCCTCCTCCTCTTGACCCCAGTGGAACCGAACCCCTTTAGATGTTAAAGCGTGCAGGGGTTTAGCAATTGTCGCAAAATCAGCAACAAACCGTCGATAATACGACGCGAACCCAATGAAACTCCTGACCTCTCCCACCGAGGTGGGAGTCGGCCAGGAGCTGACACACTGCGTTTTGGCGGGATCGGTAGCAATACCTGAGCGTCCCACGATGTGCCCCAAATAACGCACCGAATCACGCAACAAATGGCATTTTTGGGGCTTGAATTTCAAATTAGCAGCCCGCATCTTTAGGAAAACCGCCCGCAACCTCTGGAGATGTTCATCAAAGGTTTTTCCAAAGACGATAACGTCATCCAAATAAATGAGGCACGACTCCCATTGCAGTCCAGCCAAAACCAATTCCATTAAACGCTGGAAAGTTGCCGGCGCTGAGTGTAAGCCCATCGGCAACCGGTTGAATTGAAACAAGCCGTGCGGTGTACGAAAAGCAGTTTTAGGCTTTGACTCATCATCCAGAGGAAGCTGCCAGAATCCCGAAAGTAAATCGAGTGTGGAAAAGAATCGCGCTCCCGCCAAGGCGTCAAGCGATTCATCCATCCGAGGGAGCGGGTATGCGTCGGCAACCGAAATTTTATTAAGACGCCGGAAGTCAACGCAAAACCGCAACGAACCGTCCTGCTTTTTAACCAGGACGATCGGCGCTCCCCAAGGGCTGGTGGAAGGAGAAATGATGTCCGCGGCCAACATGTCATCAACAGCCGATTTGACATGGTCCTTTTCGGCGGGACTCAACCGAAACGGATTTTGGCGAATAGGCGCGCTGTCACCCGTGTCAATATGGTGACGCAGCAAGTGAGTGCAACCCAAATCATATTTATTTCGACTAAAAACGTCGGAAAATTCTCGCAGTAATGTTTTAAGTTGTTGACGCTCTGAATCGGACAGGTCCGTCGATCCCGCACAAAGCGCCTCGAGCCACCCTTCATCGCTGTCCGAATGCGGTCGCGACGCAGGGACAGTGTTGACGCAATTTACGGCGGGTTCCTCACACGGCACCGGCGTTGCGTGAGCAAGCACGGTCCCCTGTGGGATCACCACCGTCCGCGAGCCCACATTTAGGACCGCGATGAAGGGTTCACCATCCCCTCTCACTATGGTCTGGGCCGGTAGTAAGTCAGGTCCACTAACCCCGGCCCTAGACGGTCCCAACAGTACCCCTTGTGCCCCAGCACCCTTAACGAGGGGCCGCCGAAGTTTCAAGGGTACCAGCATTTGCGTCCCCGGAGGAACGCGTACCGTTCTTTCCACGAGCGCCGGCACCGTCGCGAACGCCGTCCGAGTCGCAACCGGCGATGGCAGAAACGCCATGCGTCTGCCCGATGGAAGCTCTATGCACCCCTGGTCGATCAAAATTACAATCGGCATTTTGGCCAGGAAGTCCGTCCCCAGCAGGCACGGAACCGCCAGCGAGGAAGAAACAAAAATCGGCCCAGACAATTTTATTTCCCCGATACAAATTTGGGCACGAATTTGTCCGATGATGCCAAGTGAGCCCCCGTTAGCCGCATAGAATGGTATGTTAACTGGCATCAAGGGACGACTCCGGACGGGGAGAATATTATAAATTAATTCCGAAATAATAGTCGCCGATGCTCCCGTATCGACCAGGATGCGCACTTCAACCCCGTCGATATACCCCACAACGGCTGACGACCCCGACGATGCGGCAACCACACGATCGGCCAGCACGGACCACTGGCCGGGTTCGATATGGGTACCCGGAGTGGTGCGTGATGGTGCGATGGTGCGTGATACCGGCCCCCCTCTCGTCGCGGTGTTTGAGTGCGTGACGGGTGTGTGCGTGGGCCAAACGTGTGGGGTGCCGCGACTCGCCGGTTTTTGATGGTGGAGCTTGGGATGAGGCCCGTCGTCCCGGTGAGGTGTCGTCCCGCGCTGACGAGGAGAGCGGCACCCCGAGGCGACGTGGCCCCGGACGCCGCAGTTAAAGCACCGCGGGAGCGACGTCGGAGGTGACGAATGGTCGGAACGGCCCGACCCGTCCTGGCCCGGCCGTGCACTCGTCGCCTGTTGCCGTCGGTGGTCGACGGCGTAGAGTTCCTCCGTCGGAAGGGTGGCTGCAGCCACCGCACGCCCCGCCGATGCCCTGCTGGCTTTTCGCCGGAGCGACAGGAGGTTTGCGTGGAGGAGCCGCGCCGCCTGGAGCGATGTCATTTCCGCGTCCTCCTGTGCGACGACAGCGATGTCAAGATCGTCAGCCAGGAGGAGTATTTTCTCCGTCACCATAGCGTCGATGCCGTCGTCATCCATACGGGGGAAGGCCGACTTGGCCATCGCCAGGAGGCTCGTTCGGTACGCCAGGGGCGACTCCTTTTCTCCCCGCTTGCGGTCGTAGAACTCCTGTCTGCATTCCGCCGATGGTCCGTAGACCCCTCCCAGCAGCTGCAGCGCCATTGGTAACGTAAAGCGCCTTTCCTTCGGTGCCGATGTTAGGGCGGCAAGCGCGTCGCCGTCCAGGAGCGCCGGCAGGGCGCTGAGAGCTTCTGCGTCTGTCCATTTAGCCATTTCTTGGTGGGCGAGGAAGCGTCTTCGGAAGCCGCTCCAGTCGCCCTCTGCGCCCACGAATTCTTTAAGCGGGGGCAGCCTTTGATGCAGCGCAGCAGTTGCCGTGGAGTCCCGTGGGCTGCTGTCTCCCCGACCCGGCTGCGTCTCGGCGCGAACGGCAGATGGCATCGCCTGTCGCAGCTTTGATGACGCGCCCTCCTCCGTCGTTGATGCGGCAGCCCCAGCGCGGCCGATGTCGGACCCCAGGTTGAGGTTGGCCACGCCCCTAGCGGTCGCCGCGTCGATGGCGGGAAATTCAAAATTTGAATCTTCAGAAATGGCGGGAAGGCGCTCCGGACGCCGGTTCCCCTCGCCCCGCGGTGGACCACCAGCCCCCAGCCGTGTGATGTTCTCCAGCGTAGCGGCAGCGGCGTAGAGCAGTTCCGCCAGCCTCTCGTGAGCCAGCCTCAGGTGGTCTGTCCGCTGCTCCTCTTCATGGCGACGCTCCGGCAAGAACGCGTCCGGCCCCGGCTGCACGTCGTCTTGTTGAGCCATCTCGGGCTCGACAATTTCAGCGGCGTCTTCCGTTTGCTGTTCCCTGGCTCGAGCTGTTTGGCGCGTGTCCATGTTCTTGGTTCTGACGCCAGATGAAGTGTTCTTGAAGACGCGTGGACAACGGGGTAAGGCACACGTATTTATTTGCACAATGTCTTACAATACTGGAGGGATGTATCGGCCCCCTCACCCGTACAACTGGGAATTCACCCCTAGCTAGCCTTCCTAGCCGAGTCCTCCGCTAACGGGCTAGGGGAGGCTGTCTGGCCCGACACTGGTCAGTCGGGCTACGGTACCCGGAATCCCAGAGGTCTGACTCTGGTTCCGGGACCACGCCACTGGCTCCAGCCTGTACTGCCCTTACAAGGGCGGCGTCCCAGGGGGAGTCCAGGGCCTATCTGGCCGGTCTTCTCTCTTCCCTTAACTACACTAAGACTGAGCCCCGAGCTCCCTGGCTCAACCCTTTTTATACCCCCCTAGAGGATCGAAACCCCCCTCACGCCGTCCAGTACGGACGTCGTTGCGGGCACCACCCCGTGTGCTCACGGAGTCCCCGCCCACTGTGTTTGTTATCCGTTAGCCCCTATGCAAACAGCCCTACACAAACAGCCCCTCTGTAACAGCCCTACACATGCATACAACAATCGTTACCGATAGGGAGCGAGGTGGCCGGTGGCTTAGAGGTCAGAGCGCTGAGCCGACACCGCTGACGTTCCTGGGTTCGAATCCGGGTTTCAAGGCGCTGCCTGTGATTAGATCGGGTCCTCAAGTACAGCGGAGTCAGCGGCGTCAGTCTCGGTCATCGGCGTCTGCACTTTTATTTGGCTAAATTCCAGGTCTGAGAATTTAAATATCGGCTGCGACCACTGCTACTCTTGAACGCAGAGCGAGCGGGGAGAGCGCCGCAGCCCACTGCGTGTGGACCGGAGGTCACTTCGAGAAGGTGTCTTAGCGGTAGTTCTGCGATATCCTCTTCCCTGGGGTTTGTTCTCCGACACGGCGGGTCAATGGCGAAATGCTTTCGCATGCAATGGAGGACAACAAAAAGTGAAACCACCGAATGGTTGTTGCCGCTACCACCACTTCTCTCACGGAAATTGAACGAGGGGCCGTGCGCAGTAAATGAACACCGCCGGGAGCGTTCAGCGCCTCCTCCCCTCTCGCCACCGAGTTTCAAATCGCACCTCTCGCACACCACGCGTCCGAACCCAACGCGGCACCACCCCCTCCTCACCTCTGCCCTGCTCTCGCAGCGATAATTATAGCCCCACGCTCGCCCTACCCCTCTTCTCCGTCTCCCCGTCGCCAGCCAAAATCGCAGTGGCCACGATGTCCCCACGTTCAATTTTCATAATTGGCAGGAAATTGATTTCAAGCGGTCGTTGTCTGCGAGCCACAGCAGAGGAAAGTTTCACGCAAGATTGGCAAAACGCGAGTGGATTCTTGAATCCATTCTGTGCGGAGTTTTGAGTTTGCATGGCGGGAGTTTTATGGAAACCTTGGTTCAGAATCAGTCGTGGAATTTGCCCAACACTTCCATAACAATGAACCATGACGCATAAAGGACACGGCTGTTAAACGGCAAAGTCAAAGATTCCCTGCTGCTCAAATAATAATTTAAACGGTGCTCATCTCCTGTTCACGGCCCTGCAATCAGTGGTGGAAATTCCATTTCTTTGGCAGGGGAAAGCCCATCTACAGGAAACTACCGTTAACTTCCCACCCACACACAAAATAGTACTCGTTTTATCGACCCCGCAGAAATTATGGGCCGAGTCAACTCTCCTAACCAGGTTTTGAAGTCGCAACCTTCTGATGCGCGCCGATCGCTCCCGCGAGGAGCCACCAGGGTCGGATCGCGAAAGGAAACCAAGAGCCTGGCAGCTCGCTTGTCACAAAAACTCACTTCAGTCGTACGCCACATGGTGCAACGTGGTGCCGGTTGCAATGGATAAGACAACAGAATCTTCCGTCACATCTTGAAAAGGCTAAAGTGAACTTTATTACACCGTTAAATATAAAAACAAAAAAACACATTGGCAATAAAACAATAACACAGTGTCCTGCAAGAGGCTCTGCCGAGCCAAGGGAGGACCGAGAAGTGTAACAGTGGAAGTGTGCATCGCAAAAGAGAAGGAACGGGGCAAGCGCGGCGGATGGGATGAAGGGTTTAGCAGCTGCCCCGACCGGGAGCCATTGCCCCCCCCCCCACCCCGGGTCGACGGCAATAACAATCCTAGCAATCGTCACGTGACCACAGAACCAGCACGTGACCAAGCAACGGCAATAGTCACGTGACCACCCAAGCGTGGTGGTGAGAGCGTGCTCCCATTCCTATGCCGCGACGTTTCCGCAGAGGGGAAACGGCAGTGAGTGGGAAGGTTGCGGGGGCGAGACTGCGCATGGGTGACTGTGCGTGCGAATCTGAGGGGAGTGTGTGAGGCTGCATGTGTGAATCTGTGTGAGGGTGTATGCGAGGGTGCGTGTGAGAGCGTGCGTGTAACGGAGTGTGCGTGCGAGCGAGTGTGCGAGTGTCTGCGTGAGAGCGAGCGTGTGAGTGTGCGCATGCGAGTCGGTGAACATAAGCTGCTGGATGAACAGCTTCCATACCCAGCAATTCTGCCGTGACACTGACCACCGAATGGAACCAGAACGTCGTAAAAACCCCGTCGGGAATTGTTCTGCCGAGAGAAGAGACTCCCAACGCCGCGGCTCCCTCCACGCTCCACTCTGGGCGATCGCCAAGTGGCACAAACGTGACGTCTATGTGGCAAAATGGCGCCGCGGACGCGTGTCACACCCCACCTGAGACGGCTAGACGCGCAGCAGTCGCGGACACGACCCGAAGGCTGCTCGGCGTGGCGACACCAAAAGTTGCCTGCGAGGAGGGAACCCGGTTGGAAGCGGCGCCCCAGGTTCAGTAAAACAAAATTACTTTAATAAAAATGAGTCTAAGACTTTTGTGCGCGACTCAGAAATCAGGAACCACGCACAAAACGCAATAAAAATGTGAACCAAATAAAAAAGAAATGTTAATAGTCACGCGTGCGTCTTGGCCACCGAAGTCAGAACGCAGGCCGAGGGGGCCCCTGTAACAGCAGCGCACGACAGTGGATTTGTCCGTCGCGTTGTTTCGCCAGCTGCCACGATCTCTCTCTGTGGGAATCGGTAGCGTGTTTATAGTTTCGTGAATTGGTCGATCGTCAATGCGGCTCGGCTCAAGTTCCGCCACTGCGGGTGGCACCGCGAAGCCAACCTGTGAGGGGGAGGCAGCGTGGATACCGTCATGGAGGTGATCTCCTCGCCAGTGATGGAGTGATGAAGTAGAGTCCGCTATCCGTTAATCAAACGAATGACAGAGACGGTCTGGGCAGTGCAGTGCATTGGTTTACAAAAACCCTGATGAGACATTGAATGTTGAAAACGGTGCAGATTATTTAGATTACTTTGCCGCTATAAATTTCCGGATTGATAAGCCACTTGGTTGAGCTATCATTTGTGGCCAGGTCACTTCTGAATAATAGGCTAATAGCTCAGTGGACTTTGCCTGGTAAAATAAAACTAGTTTAGTTGTATTTGTATATTTATTTAAGCGATTTGTTTACCTTTCCTATTCTTTTCACTATTGGTGTTTTTGTATCATTTGTTATTTTAACTTTCTGCCATCTGTGCAAAAGAGCTTTATAGCTCATTGGATTCCTTCAGTATAAATAAATATTCTGATTCTGATACACACAACCAGAAGGAATACCTCGTAGCTGATGGGATGTGTGAAAGCATTTGTATTGCTTGTGGAGAGAGCCGGATACGGGAAGGAGGCGAATTGTCCGGCGATTTATTATTGTTCCTCACGTTCTCCGTGATGATGCGGAAAGATCGTTTTGTATTACACACGGGACGGCCCGGGCACGGACAAACTCGTGATGGGAGGGTGGCTCTGGTAGAGAGAGTGGACGCGACACACCGACAACATCAGCTTCAGAGGGGTTCCCGTCATCTCCTGGACAAGGCCGGTGAAAGCACATCAACTCAGGAAGAACGGAACCAGCGACGGCTCCCGTGTCTCTCTCTGGCGTCTCTTCCCGACGCCTGCTGGTGTGAGACAGCCAGACGCCCAGGTTGAGTATTTCCCACGGTGCCGACGGACGCAAACTGGTGGGAGTTGGGAGGGCACAGGGCCCACTACAAATGGTGCTTTTTCTGGAAGATTTTATTGTTTTTCTAGCGGATGTTTCAATTTGCATACAGTAAATTTTAAATGTATCTTGTAATTTTATTGTTTGTTGCAGTTGCACCCGAGTCAAGAGCCAAATGGCTCACAGAGTTATTCCAAATAAATGAAACTGAACCACGTCAAGGCAAGAAGCGACCATGGATTTTCTCCACACTTATCCCGAACTCTTCCTCTGTCTTCTGCGGCGACTTTTCTCGAGACGTCGCTCGTCAAAACGAAGCGCTCTGACTCTTCGCGGCACTTTGCGCTCGGTCGGTTCGCGCTTGAAAAACGCACTGCGTCAGTTCAAGCTCCTGGGAGGGACGACTGCCGTGACCGCAATGGACGCAAAGGCGGCAGAGTGGCGGGTTCCGTAGCACGACACAACCGCCGCGCCTAGCAGCGGTTTCCCCCGCAAGGCGGCCGCCACCGTCGTCACTGCCGCCAAGTCTCTCGCAAACGCACGGCGACATGCCGCGAGTCCTGGAACCAGCCAGACATGGATGGGGGAGGGGCGTCTCGCCGCGTTGCCCAGGCCACTCTCGCAAACGAGTCTCTCGAGATCTCACCCGGCCAGTCGACGGAGAAGGCCGCGCGGAATTCAGTCGAATAAGAAGTTTTTTAGTTTTCTTTGTTCGACGCAAAGACGTGGAGGAGGTCGAGTCGAGCGGCGAGGGCGAGTGGCGAGGGTGAGCGGTGAGCGCCGAGGGCGAAGGCGTGTGGCGAGGCTACAGCTCGGAGTTGAGGCGTAGAAGCTTGGGACACACCGGCAGGAAGACGTGCTGCACGCGGTCCACATCGCAGCGGCACAAGGGGCAGGCCTGCGGGCAAGACAAAGATCCCCTGTGTAGACTCAGCAGACCGATGGGCAAGTGCTGTTAGCGTGCACCCGGTGCTTGTGTGGGCTAGCTTGCACTCCTGACTCAAGGGTCAGAGGTCAAAGCGCTGCATTGAGTCGGTGCTCATCTCTCGTCTATATCATTGGGCCAGTGGTGGAAATTCCACGTTCCTACAGCGGGAGTGATATCTATCCATAGGACAACTGTCGACTTCCTCGCAAAACGGTGCCAATTTTAGCGATCGCCCAGGGAGGGACGACGGGGCTGCAGTCTGCCCCACGACTCACACGGCCGCAGCTCAACTGGCCGACAGGGCTCTACGGGCTCACAATTGGAGGTCGCGAGTTCAAGCGGCCCATCATCACTCCATCGCGGGGTTCATACAAACGAGCGCCACTTGGCGGGGAAGTCGACGGGGAGGCTGCGCGCTCAATAGAATTCGTCCCCTGCCACAGGAATATGGAATGTCCGCCACTGACTCCGCAGGGCTGCGAACGGGAGATGGATCGCCGATGCCTCGGTGCTCATTTGAGGCATGGGACATTCCCCTCCGACCGTGACGAACGGAAAGGGGGTGGGGGGCGAGAGGCACTGACCCGGAGGCGCGCGGCACAGCCGCGACAGCACACCATGTGGCCGCAGGGGCAGAACGCAGCATCGATGTCCCCGTGGCAGCACGCGCTGCACAGCATCGCCTCCTGCAGCGCACGCAGCTGCTCCTCCAGCTGCACGCACGCACACAAACACGCATGCACACGCACGGGACCACACACGGCGCAAAGGTTACCCAGGTAGTGCTGCACTGTCGGGGTCGGTGGGTGTCGGCGAGCGCCGACTTTCATCCAAAATAGTTTTGCTCGGCCGGTCTTGCCGTGCCGGTGTTTTTGCCATGCGGCTGTCGTTACCATGTGCGGGCGTTGCCATGTGGGTGTGGCCACCGAAGCAATCTCCCACCTGCCGGATGTCGCAGCGGCGCTGGGCGGGCGTGGGGGGCGCAGACAGAGACTCCAGGGGGGAGGGACACGGCTCGCAGGTGCCGGTGTCCTCCACGGTTTTGGCCCCCGGGGAGCACCCTCTCGGTGTGCCCCTCCCCGGTGCGACCCCCCCCGCCGGCCCGGGTGTCCCCTCGTCGCCCACCACGGCAGTGTGGTAGAGCTGGCGCCGGCAATGGTCGTACACCTCCTGGTGACGGTGGTGGGGATCACACGCCGTATTACTACCATCACCACCACCATTATTTTCACCACGATCATCATTATCATCGCAATCACCACCTTCATCATCATCATCACCATGATCACCGCCATCTGAGTGCAGTCCAAAGCGTCAAATGGCCAGCAACACAAAGCACTATCAGAGTTGCAATTGATAAGAGTAGATAACTAATTTCTTGAGGGAAACAAGAGACGATGGAAAGGAATTCCAGAGGTGAGCAGTGTGAGGGAAGATGTACAAAGAGAAGTGGAGTGACCTGCAGCATAGTGAGCAAGTGGGTGAGTGTGTGAACGAGTGGGTATGTAGATGAATGGATGAGTGATTGAGTGGGTGAGTGGTTGAGTGGGCGAGTGTGTGAGCGAGCGGGTGATTGTATATTAATGGGTGGGTAAGTGATTGAGTGGGTGAATGATTGAATGGGTGAGTAAGAATATGAGCGAGAGGGTGGGTATGTGGATGGGTCGGTGCGTGAGCGATTGAGTGAGCGAGCCGATTAATGAGCGAGTTGCGACCTGCAGTATGGCAGTTAAGCACAGATATGTTTTAATCAGACACGATTCGTGAATCACAACCCCTCCCACCCCTCCCCTACCCGCCCCTCCACCCCCCGCAGGGAAAGCAGCCACACCTTGCAGGTTCGCCGGATGTCGAACACGAATCTCTTGCCAAGGTCGATGTCTTCGCTGAGGAGCAGCGAGGCCAGGTGGCCCTTGAAGTCGCGGCTGTACTGCGCTGTGACCGCGTCGTTCACCGTGTCGCACCTGGGGCCGCACACCACGCCGCGGTCACCTCGCGCGTAACCGCATGGCCAGAGACGCGGCCCTGCAACCACTTGCTTTGTTTTAGCCTTGCACGCTGCCCGGATGTCTTGGCAGAGGTGGAAGTACCCACGCTTTACCCCACCACACACGACATACCGACCAACTAACTGCAGTGAACCCATTTACACTCCTTGTTTGGGGGAGATTTGAGAAACGTTCCACGTTTCCACTGCCGAGCCAGAAGATGGTAGTCGAACCGGCAACCTCCGGATCACAAGTCCAGACGACTGGCAGATGCACTACCCGTGCTGCCTACTGTGCCAGCCGGTACACACGCACACACGCACACCTTGCACTTACACACAACGGGCGTCATTCATCACAAAGTGATGGTGAAGTCACCAGTGCTTGTGCTAGGCTAGGTCCACTTTGTCACAAACACAATGGCACTCGCACATCACGCTCACATCTCCCACACACGACACGCACGGGCGTCGCACTCACCGGTAGAAGGCGTGGGCCTCGGTGACGGCCCGGTACAGCCCGTTTGCCGCGTGGCTGCTCACGAGCCGGAACCTCGTCTCCTCTGGCTCGGCACCGTCGCCCAGCACCGAGAACACGACGCGCTTATTGGACTGCGTGGCTGCGTGGATTGTGGGGAACGGAATTCTGCACTGCGGAGAGGCAACCCAGAGTCGCACCGCAGAGTCACAATGCAAAGTGGCACCAGACATGTCTGAAGGTGGCATATCCACACTTTACCCCAGACATTTCTAGATTTGTGCGAATTTTTGACTGGGTGTGGTTCGTAAAAATGCATGCAGTGTGAGTTATGGATGCTAACGTGTGCGTACGCTCGTGTACGCTCGTGTACATGCGTGTGTACATGCGTGTGTACATGCGTGTGTGCGGAGAGCGGTAGCGTTGCGGTGCGGAAACATCGCCAGTTGGAAGACAAAGGCGGTCGGGCATGGTATTGGCCACCCACCCCATCGTGTGCCGTGCCGGCCTGCATTAGGTGCTCGCTCACAGCACGGCGGATCTTTGCGTGTGCATTCGTGCGATTACGTGTTTGACACCGGAGCGAGAAAAATGCCCCCTCCATCTCGAAAGATTTTCCAGCCAAATTATTCGAACCAGGTCAAAACCAACCGGCGTCATCAACGGGTGCCGCGCTGACGATTTTCACCGGGGTCGCTCACCGTCGCAGGGGGATGCGGGTCGCACCGTCGCTGCACAGCGCCACGCCGGCGTCGCACACCGCCACACCGTCGCAGCCCACGCCCAGCAAGCGACGTTGCCCGGCGTCGTCCCACGCAGAGTGCCACTCCACGCCGAACCCCGGCAGGGCGGCCGCTTCCTGCAGAGCGCGGTATTCTGCCGTGGCACGCGAGCACCCGACAAGGGCGCGGTGCGACTCGGACACGCTGCGGGAGAGCGGAGACAGGAAGAGAGAGGGACGCCGAGCGGTGAGCGCCCGGCCAAACCGTCGCGCGAGGGAGGAGAGGGAAGGTTTGGCAAGCTGCGCCGCAGACCGTCGAGCACCCTGTGTCTCACCTGGCAGGATCGGCGCCGCCCAGGCGGTCGTAGACCGCGGCGGCGTTGTCGTTATTACTGCCGCCGTGCGGGGCGCGGTAGTCGCCCAATTCGGCTTGCATAATTAACGCCGCCAGCTTCACGGCGCTATCGTCGCGGCACACCAGCCGGCCTAGCCGCAGCTCCTCTCGCACGTGCAGGTAGAACTGGTGCCTGCGCCGGCGTGGCAGGGAGGAGCGGGGGAGAGGTGGAGAGAGGTCAGAGCGATCGTCGCCAGCAACGGCCGCCGGTCAACATTTTTTACAGACCACGGGTGACCGTGGCAACTCAGCGGGCAACGGAGTGGGGCTAGGGCCGGTGTTAGTCGGCAGCTGACATTAATCTGCTCAAAAAGCTTACAGGCTTATCATGGCCATCACACCGCATGCGATATACGTACGCCGATAAATAATTTGGACGTACATACAGTGAGGGAAAAAAGTATTTGATCCCCTGCTGATTTTGTACGTTTGCCCACTGACAAAGAAATTATCAGTCTATAATTTTAATGGTATGTTTATTTGAACAGTGAGAGACAGAATAACAACAAAATCCAGAAAAATACATGTCAAAAATGTTATAAATGGATTTGCATTTTAATGAGGGAAATAAGTATTTGACCCCTCTGCAAAACATGACTTAGTACTTGGTGGCAAAACCCTTGTTGGCAATCACAGAGGTCAGACGTTTCTTGTAGTTGGCCACCAGGTTTGCACACATCTCAGGAGGGATTTTGTCCCACTCCTCTTTGCAGATCTTCTCCAAGTCATTAAGGTTTTGAGGCTGACGTTTGGCAACTCGAACCTTCAGCTCCCTCCACATAGTTTCTATGGGATTAAGGTCTGGAGACTGGCTAGGCCGCTCCAGGACCTTAATGTGCTTCTTCTTGAGCCACTCCTTTGTTGCCTTGGCCGTGTGTTTTGGGTCATTGTCATGCTGGAATACCCATCCACGACCCATTTTCAATGCCCTGGCTGAGGGAAGGAGGTTCTCACCCAAGATTTGACGGTACATGCCCCGTCCATCGTCCCTTTGTCTTGCCCCCTTAGCAGAAAAACACCCTCAAAGCATAATGTTTCCACCTCCATGTTTGACGGTGGGGATGGTGTTCTAGGGGTCATAGGCAGCATTCCTCCTCCTCCAAACACGGCGAGTTGAGTTGATGCCAAAGAGCTCCATTTTGCTCTCATCTTACCACAACACTTTCACCCAGTTTGTCCTCTGAATCATGTTCATTGGCAAACTTCAGACGGGCATGTATATGTGCTTTCTTGAGCAGGGGGACCTTGCGAGCGCTGCAGGATTTCAGTCCTTCACGGCGTAGTGTGTTACCAACTGTTTTATTGGTTACTATGGTCCCGGCTGCCTTGAGATCATTGACAAGATCCTCCCGTGTAGTTCTGGGCTGATTCCTCACCGTTCTCATGATCATTGCAACTCCACGAGGTGAGATCTTGCATGGAACCCCAGGCCGAAGGAGATTGACAGTTCTTTTGTGTTTCTTCCATTTGCGAATAATCGCACCAACTGTTGTCACCTTCTCACCAAGCTGATTGGCGATGGTCTTGTAGCCCATTCCAGCCTTGTACAGGTCTACAATCTTGTCCCTGACATCCTTGGAGAGCTCTTTGGTCTTGGCCATTGATTGATTGATTCTGCGAACAGGTGTCTTTTATACAGGTAACAAGCTGAGATTAGGAGCACTCCCTTTTAGAGTGTGCTCCTAATCTCAGCTCGTTACCTGTATAAAAGACACCTGGGAGCCTGAAATATTTCTGATTGAGAGGGGGTCAAATAATCTCAGCTCGTTACCTGTATAAAAGACACCTGGGAGCCTGAAATCTTTCTGATTGAGAGGGGGTCAAATACTTATTTCCCTCATTAAAATGCAAATCAATTTATAACATTTTTGACATGCGTTTCTCTGGATTTTGTTGTTGTTATTCTGTCTCACTGTTCAAATAAACCTACCATTAAAATTATAGACTGATAATTTCTTTGTCAGTGGGCAAACGTTCAAAATCAGCAGGGGATCAAATACTTTTTTCCCTCACTGTACATACAATCATATCACCTGATCACACCATCATACCATCTCATCACACCACACAACAGTCAAGCAAGTAGAATTCATAACAACTGCATAATAGCTGATATTGAAAACAGTGCTTACAACCTGACAATAATATTAAACAAAATACATTTCCTGTGACCAAACTTGGCTTGGTGAAATTATTACAGAACCATCACGTCCGCCTTCATGCATCCCAGTCTCCGACTGCTCCAGTTTCACCGAACCCCATGCCGGTTTCGACTTTTCCTGGGGCTTCTTCCGTCCATGGTGAGGGAGGCTCGAGTCCACGAGGCTCGGGGCCGCTCATTGTAAATAAACTCGGCTGCCACCGTGGCGGTGTCACGGTGCGCACGCCGGACAGCCAATCCAGGAGGTCGCCAGTTCGATTCCATCTCCCGGTGCGGCAGTTAAAAAACAGTGGTGCCGGGAACTTACATCCCCCCCCCCCTGCCTCAACGCCTCTGTCCACCCAGAAGAATCAAATCGGTTCTGCTTGACTGCTAAAACGCACGCAAACCCAGTCAAAACTGGTGAGCGATTTGCCACACAAGACAGAACCGGCTCCAGCAATGGACGAGACGTCTCTCTAGCTGAGAGATGCGGGCAGCTGCCCCAGCAGTGGTGTCATGGGCAGCAGTGCATCGGTTCACCGGTTCCATAGCCGGTACGGCAGCCGATACAATGGTGTGCATTATGCACTCCTAGAAATGCCGTGTGTGGCTCACGGGATGTGTTAAAAAATATAACTTTCATTTTCCATGCGGAGGGACCGACGATATGGGAAGGAGGCGAATCCTCCTCCCCATCTACGAAGTTGTTTGTGAACACTCCGCGTAGCGTGTTCAAGCCCGCGCGCACGGCGGTCCGTGCAATGCGCATTCGCCCTCGTTCCTCCCGCGTTCGCCCTCCGGCTACGGAAGTGGCGCCCCCGTGAGACGTGCATAACAGCGTGCATCCACGCTCGAACAAACGCCAAGCGGAGCTCGCGAACAACTGCCAACAACACCCCCGCCCGGCTCCAACAAGACCGTGCGTGTGCCGCGCGTGTCGTATGTGTGCATGTCGTGTGTGTGCGTGCCGTGTTTGTGCCGCGTGGCGCTGGGGCTAACAAACAAGGAAAGACAAAGACGGTGAGGACAAAGGGAGCTCGGCTCTTTGGTGGGGGCAGGTGAGCGGTTGTTTGTAAAATGCCACAGGGGGTAAGAGGCGGGAGAGGCGCACACACGCGCGCACAAATACAAGACAAAGACCTCTCCGCATAGCCTATTAGCAGACTGTTGGGGCAAAGTGCTGTTTGCGAGCACCTATGAAGGCCGGAACGATACACAAAGGCGTGGGTAGCCAGCACCACGCCCGACCGCCTTTGTCTCCCCAGTGGTGATGCTTATTCACCCCACCAGACACACACACATGGCTGTCGGGGTGGAACACAACCACGTGTTTATATTCCCACGTGTTTATATTCACGCGTGTGTCCACGTGTGTGTGTCTGTGCGTGTCGTGTGGTTGTGTGTGTGTTCAGGCGTGTCTTTGTCTGCCTCAATGGCCCGTGATCACAAATCGCTCTTTAATTCCATCAAAAAAG
Organism: Lethenteron reissneri; assembly: GCF_015708825.2. Classification (NCBI taxonomy): domain Eukaryota; kingdom Metazoa; phylum Chordata; class Hyperoartia; order Petromyzontiformes; family Petromyzontidae; genus Lethenteron; species Lethenteron reissneri. Next base: position 11,605,447 of record NC_083830.1, on the reverse strand, counting down.
TAACCTGCAGCACCACACCTATTACCATCATTAACGGAAAGAACGAACGGTGATCCAATCTCCAACCCCCAGGAACAGGTTTGCAGATTTGCTGAGCATTTCTGAGGTTCTGGGGGAGTGGAAATCCCTCAGCCTGGAAAACATCGTGGCACAAAGTTGGGATGACCCTGGTGAGGTTGCGATGCCTCAAATACTGTAAGAGGAAGTCACCCCCTGTGAGTGGCTGGCTGAGGTGCCATTTGTTGAGGAAGTACTGAAGGCGATCCAGAGCCTGAGACCAGGAAAGAAACCGGGCAGAGATGATCTCCCAAGCAAAATGCTGAGGGAGGGTGGCGTTTGTGCACAAACTGCCCTACATGACATCATAACAACAGTCTGAACCACTGGACGGGTTCCGCAGAATTGGAAGGATGCCCTGATGGTCCCCCTCTTTAAGAAGGGGGACCGCACAGACTAACAACTACAGGGCCATCTCACTCCTCAGTGTGCCAGGAAAGGTCCTGGCAAAGATTATTCAACATCGCCTTGCCAGGCAGGCTGAGGAGAGGCTTGCGGAGCCCCAATGTGGTTTCAGGAAAGGGCGGTCCTGCACAGATGCCATATTTTCTGTCCGTCTGTTACAGCAGCGGTGTCGGGAATTCCAACAAGACCTACATCTTTGCTTTATTGACCTGGTCAAGGCCTATGATACCATCAGTAGGCCTGGGCTCTGGGTTGCTCTTCGTGCTTTCGGAGTCCCTGACCCACTGCTCACGATCATTAAGGATCTTCATGATGGTGAGAGGGCCTGGATAAAACTATGTGGTTGGGAGTCGGAGCCATTCCCTGTTCACTTTGGGGTGCTACAGCGATGTCCTCTGGCTCCCACATTATTTAACATTTTTTTCGACCACGTAGTTCGTGAAGCCTTCAATAGCCGTACAGGAGGAATTTCCATCTGGTACAGATACAATGGGAGGCTGATCGATGCCCGGGTGCGGTCAAGGGATGCTGATGATCTGGTAATTGCTGCTCACTCTGAGGAGGAGTTGAAGGCGCTGCTGCTGACCCTAGAGCTTGCCACTAAGAGGTGGGGCCTTACCATCAGCTCCACCAAAGCTAAGCACCTGCCTGGGTATTTTGTACCATCGGACACTCCACCCCCACAACTCCCAATTGGTGATAGGGCAGTTGTGGAGAGCGTGGAGAGTTTCCCATACCTGGGCAGTCTGCTCATGACCGGCTCCGGTTTGACAGCAGAGGTCTCACTCCGAATCAGTAGAACGGTAATATCTTTTCATCGGCAGGCAAGGCTGCGGTTGGCAGGGTCATGTAGCCCGCATGCCCAGCCATCGCATGCCTAAACAGCTTCCGTTCAGGCCCGATCGAGGGGGCTAGAGAAGAGATGGAGTGATGTGGTACAGGAGGATGTGGAGCTGCGTGGACTTGCCGATGACTGGTACCAGCGGTGTCAAGATCGGCCTCTGTGGAGGAGACTCGTGAAGGACGCTACCGGGCAGTTGGAGGCAGTCGCCCTCCAACAACAACGGAGGGCGGAGGAGCGACGCTCACAACAATGAGTGGAGCGCCGGGTGACTAAAGCATAGCAAATTGGCACAGTAGGGGGCACAGGTGGTGCATCAGCCAGTCATCTCAGTCAGTCGACCCGTGGCACCTCGGTCTGCCCCGTGACCTCCTGCCAGGGGCGTTCGACACTTCACGTGGCCTCAGCATGCACATAGCCTGGCACAAGCGTCGTGGTGACGTCACCGCCACTTAGTGGCGAATGGCGGTTGTTGTCTTTACGTGCGTGTGGTTGTATGTGTGTGGGTTCTCGTGTGCGATTCTGTGTGTCGTGTTGTGTGTGTTCACGCATGTGTGCCTGTGCGTGTTGTGCGGTTGTGTGTGTGTTCACGCGTGTGTCTTTGTGTTCTTATCGTGTGGTTGAGCGTGTGTGGGAGAGACAGAACACCAGCACAAGCCTGTACTTGATTTTAATTTGATGATGACGATGAGGTTTTCAATCAGTGCGCACTACCGGCTGTGACACATGGTTACAAAACAGCGGTGGTCATGACCCAAAAATATGGAACACTGAACGGTGCACAAAGAAGAGTGGAGAGCTCCCAACTTGTAATTACACCGAGACAGAATGAGGAAGGCGCGGGCGGAGTAGAGAACAGAAGGAGGTTCATGACATATCCAAACTACGACGCAAAGCGAGTGCAGAATAACAGTGGGGTAAAGTGTGCACTAGTGTGTACGAGTGTGTACGAGTGTGCACGAGTGTGTACTGGTGTGTACGAGTGTGCACTAGTGTGCGCAAGTGTGTACTGGTGTGTACGAGTGTGTACGAGCGTGCACGAGTGTGCACTAGTGTGCGCAAGTGTGTACTGGTGTGTACGAGTGTGTACTAGTGTGTACGAGTGTGCACTAGTGTGTACGAGTGTGTACTGGTGTGTACGAGTGTGCACTAGTGTATACTAGTGTGTACTGTACGTATGTTTGGTTGGCTATGTCCGGTGCGAAAAAAGTTCAACAAGACAGTGCACACACACACACGTACGTGTTTTTGTGTGCCATCTGTCACAGAATGGAAGGGTGCATCACGTGCAGCAGCAGCCGTCGACGGGATTGAGTCATCGCTGTGACCGATAGTAACCCCCCCTCCGAGCCACTAGAGTTCACACGCAAGTCCCAACACACAAGCAGCAACAGCAGCTGCGGTGGCGGTGTTTGGGGCTTTCCTTTCATAAAACCCGGGGAAGTGCGGATCCACGGGCTCAAGCCGGGAAGCGGCCAGCAACTAACAGCACCATGCAAGTTGTAAACATGCACAGGGTGCTGCCGCCTTTCTTGACTGAAACAACGGATTATTGTTGTGAGAGGTTGGGATCGGGAAAGAGACGATGATGGAAGAGGGAGTTACAAAGTGGGGCAAGGGAAGTAGACAGATATAAGTGTTGTTGTGACCTGCAGTGTGGAGGATGAGCTGGTGGGGAGGTGAGTGGGTGGGTGAGTGTGTTGTTGTGACCTGCAGTGTGGAGGATGAGTCAGTGGGTAGGTGAGTGGGTGGGTGAGTGTGTTGTTGTGACCTGCAGTGTGGAGGGTGAGTCGGTGGGTAGGTGAGTGGGTGGGTGAGTGTGTTGTTGTGACCTGCAGTGTGGAGGGTGAGCTGGTGGGTAGGTGAGTGGGTGAGCGGGTGAGTGTGTTGTTGTGACCTGCAGTGTGAATGAGGAGTCTGGTGCCCCACGTCCTCAGCAAAGGGTGGTGGCTATACACAACACCCACCAACTGTGTAATCAGGTGTTATCCATTTAGTACGTACGCATGGAGGGGGAGGTTAACCAAAATGCGTACCGCTTGCGTATGGGGGGGGGGGGGGGGGTCTACTGACAATGTACGCATAGGGAATAGGAAACGGGGGGGGGGGTGAAGCCTCGATAATAATTTGTCTACATTGGCCTTCAAATGAGTTAGATAGTCCGGCGGTGGCCTATCTGATTGCTTAAACACGTTAATAATATTAATCCTTGATTGCTTCTGCGTGGATTAAATATCGGCCGTTCTATAGGATTCGGGGGGCGGGGGGGGTCAAGCGTACGCAGGTGGGGGGGGGGGGGGTAAAAAGTACGCATGCGTACAGGGAGGGGGGCATTGGTTAAGTTGACAGATTTTTGCGTACGTACTAAATGGATGGCCCCAAAGTGTCTCACGTTGGCGCTTAGTAACATGTGCAGCCCTTTGTTCATTCTGAACAGGCGTTAAACCGCGTCGTCGTGAACATGCCCAACATGCCCAACCCCCTGAGATCTGGGAAGCTCAGCAGATGTTGCACCTGGTGAGCCCGTAGACAGGAGACTGGGACCATCACGTGATCGTAGGCTTAGGCTACGAGGTAGCCAGAAGAGGGCAGCACAGCCATGGATTGTTGATACTATATGTGCGGAGCCGTGTCACTCATTCACATGTTGATGGGTGTTCTCCTGGTTCTCCTGCCACCGCTGGTGGAGGGGCTCCGCGACGTGAGCTCTGTCCCCTGGCCACACCACTCCGGTGCAACGCGACTACGCAGCGCGCGCGGGGGTTTACCCGCTTTGTGTGGCTGCGCGAAGATCGGGGACTGTGCTAGTGAGTGGTTGGGCTCGTGGTGGAAACAGGAAGCGCGCAGTGAGACTCTTCTGCTTGTCTCCCCACCGCCGCCATGTATTTCCCGTTGTGCGAGTGTAGGGAGCGGGCACCACCGTCGGCTGTGGATGGAAGTGGCCGCGTGGGGCAGCGGCACTCAAAATGGTGGTGCAGTGGTGACGCTCGCAACTCGTCAGCGAGTAGTGCCTGGGTTTGATTCCCGACTCCGTGCCTTTCTGTGTTCAGTTTCTATGTTCTCCCCCGTTCTAAGTGGGTTGCCTCGGGGTCTTCCAGTTTCCTCCCATAACAAATATCTATATATGTCATTGGCCAAACATCCCAAAGCTGAAAAATTACCTGCAGATTTTCAATTGGGATCACATCAGCAGTAGCAGCAACATCACCCGCCCCCCCGACTATAAAACACTTGGCAAGACCCTCCTGAGAAAGTATTTTGAGACTCAGCAGTGATGATTCGGTGGGAGTGAGCATCCCATAAAACTACCACTATTGACTTCCCAACATAAAAGTTGTACTCATTTATCGACCGCAGAGGGATGATGGGCAAAGCCAACCCACTCCAACCGGGATTTGAACTCGCAAACTTCCCAGTGCAAGCCTCCTTGCTCAAGTAGCCAGGTTCTGTGAACCCAACAACGTCCACAAACCCCAGCCACACATCTTCCTCCTGCGGATTTTATTAACACAAGTCGCATAGGCAGACAAGGCAGGCTTAAAGCTACTCTTTTTTTAATAAGTGTTTTCATTGTTGGCTAGTCAGGGGTCGGTGGTGGAGCGGCGTTGGTGGTGGGGCGGGAGAGAGAGGTGGAAGCCGATTGGGCAAGACAGCGGTTGTCTGTGTGTGGCTGTAGCTGGGCAGATTGTGGGGGATGGTGAGCGGCTGTGTGTGGGTGCATGCTGAAGTGTAGTGGTCAGCACGCTGCACTACAAACCCGGCAACCCGAGTTCGATTCTCGCTCTCGGACACCAACACTATCAGTGACGATTATCTGAACCGGTCCAGGGCCTCCACTAGGTCGACTCAGCCACAAATGAGTACCTGGGTATGGTGTGTAAACATCGCTACTGGGGAGACAAAGGTGGTCGGATGTGGTGCTGACCACCCCCTTGTGTACCGTGCCAGCCTTTATAGGTGCTACTCACTAATAGCACTTGCCCCAACAGTACGTCAAGGCTATACAGGGGATCTTTGTCTTTGTGGGTGCAGCCACTCGCAGAGTTGGCGATAGCAGCCGGGCTGCTATCGCCAACTCTGGGTAGATCCACAAAAGTTCAAGGAAACGTGGCCGAGGTCTCTAGGTTTTTTTTCAATAAAAATTCGTGGAAATATTGCAGTGCATTGCAGTCCATGGGAGAGGTGGACTTTACAGCGCGACTCCCAGCGCAAACGAGTCAACCGAGCCAAGCAGTAGTTGAACTCGCAACCTTCCGCTCGCGAGTAGCACGCTCGACCGCAAGGCCACCCTGAATGCATTACTTTCATCCATGGTCAATCCACTGCTGAATCAAGGTCCCCCCCAAGCCTCACAATCCTGCAATGCATCAATCCATCCGATATCCACTATACAGTACAGGGTGATTTGGCCAAACCTGTGGCCAATTACTGCTCATTACTGCTCTTCACTCTTAGATAATAATTCACAGGTTGGGTTTAAACTCAATGAAATAGTTCCTGTAAATAATAAAATAATCTTAACTGTAATCTTGCGGTGGTTAAATGCCTCAGCCACTCCAAGCGCCTTGCACCTCATCTCAAATATTCAAAGGGCACCCTCAGTGGCAGCTGTCCCTGTGTGGCACAAGGTGACTCCGCACCGTTTGCAAGCCGGCATTTAGTCTTGTTTTACACAATTGCTGAGCTCAGGCATAAAGACCCACAACATCAAGCGGCCAGCAACAAATATCACCATCAAAGTTGCAACAGATAAGACTTAACACGACTCTTGAATTGAGAAAGGTTATGAGAGCCTAGGAAAAATACGGTGGGAGGACTAACGAAGTAGAGTAACGTGAGGGGAGACGCAGAGAGAAGTGACCAACAGTGTGGTGGTAGTTAAACACAGTGTGGTGGTGGTTGAACACAGTCTGGTGGTGGTGGTTGAACACAGTGTGGTGGATGAGATAACAGTGTCTGGTCAAGACCAAGGCCTCAACACAGGTGGAGGAGGAATCAACGAGTGAAGTTCACGGGGACAGTAACCACAGTCGTAGTAGCGACAGAAGAGTGATAGGGAGGCGACTGACTGCTGATGAGTGAGTAAGCGAGCGAGTGGCTGGAGTGACTCAGCGAGTACTGGATCACCAATCACCACTGTATGTTGAATTCTGCCGAGTGTAGACATTCACGCACTCTCATACATTGTTTAAACGTCTTTCCCGTAAACAAAGCGGACTGCCCAGGAGACCCACAGGTTAAGAGGTTGTTTGTGTCTCTCTGGTTTCGTTTCACTTATTAAAACCCGCAGCTCATGACATCATCGAGCCTCGCTACACTCGCTCGGACACGCCTTGACACCCGCACGAAAGGCGCCAGCAGGGGGGGGAGGGAGGGGGGTTTCCCAAGAACCACACCAACTTCAAATAATCACTGGCGTCGCTGTGCAAAATACAACAAAATCAATAATCACCACAATCCACCTCCTTCACTCTCCGCTATCTCGACATCCCTCACCACCCACCCCACACGTACAAAATTTAAGTATTTTTACATATCCCATCAGCCACACACACGGCCTTCTGGGATCATAATTTCAGCAGTGTTTGTTCAACAGAAGCAAAACTCTGCACCGGTTTTGATATTTGGTATTTTGTCAGCAGTTAGCATTGGTTGGTTGAAGCAAGTTTGGCAGATGAGTCACCGAATGTCAAAACCGGTCGAGAGTTCGACTGTATTAAACCGCTCGGTGGTAGAGCGAGCGGCTCGCAATCGGAAATTGTGAGTTCAAATCCTGGTTGTGGAATGGCTCAGCCTATCATTCCTCTGGGGTAGATACAACAAGTACAACTGTGTGTGCGGGGAAGTCAACAGTAGTTGTACTATGGAGAGACTTGCACCCTGGAATCTCTGTCGCCGGCAGTATGTATGTACGTGCTAATCGGAGGTGCGGGGGAAGGACAACAAACTAAATACAAAAAGCAGTTCAAGAAAAGTTTTCACTTTCGATTTAAAAAGTGGATAGCTTCAGTGGCTTCCTAATATGGGAAGGAAGAGTGTTCCAGACAGCCTAAAAAGATCATTTGAAAGCCGCTGCTGCGAGGAGACCGAAGTTCGCGTGATGGTTTATGCTCCTGAACGAGATCAGCAAGGTATTGTGGTTCATTTGTGGCAAGTACTTTGTGTGTAACGAGTGCGACCTGATAATGTATTCGTTCGGCAACCAGAAGCCAATGCAGCTCGGTGAGCACCGAACAGACTTGGTCAGATCTTGCAGTACCCGTCAGGACACGTAACAAATAGTTGTGTACATGCTACAGCTTCGTAATTTTTTTGCCTGACGTCCCGTAGAGTAGTGAGTTGCAATAATCAAGCCATATAATGCTACATGCCACCGTGTTGGCTACGGCACGACTCAATAGTGGCCCAATGTATCGTAGAGCCCTGATATTAAAATTTCAGAATCCAACTATATTTTGCATGCGGTAATTAAACATTCTGGTAGAGTATGGACCCGAGGCTCTTTAGATGCAAGTTGAAAACCGAGCCCTGGAGTCTGCGATCGCCACACCTAATCCTCCCACAAATCTTTTTGCCTGAACCCGAGTTGCCAACCACCAGAACCTCCAATTTTTCTGGATTAAGCGCCATTTCGGTTCGTGAAAACCACACTGGCGCCACTCGCGTGCGAACGCCGGGCCGGCGTGCGTCACGGCACGTGGGGGCCTCACCTGGTCTCATCCTGGAGCAGCAGGTGAGGCTCCACGAGGAACTTGACTCGGAGGCGCAGGCGGTGCGGAGCGGCGCCGCTCAACTGCGGGCCGAGGCGGTTTCGCAGGTTGATCCACAGCGTCTCGCCCTTGGTGCCCTCGTACTGGAGGCCGAAGTAGTCGCGCTCGATGATGCGCAGGTGCCTACACACCTGGCGACGGTGGGGGGGGGGTGATCGGGACACCCGCGTAAGAGTTTATTTTGTGTAACCAGGTGAGAGAAGCGTTGCGCCCCCGCAGTGGGGCGAGTGGGAGAATGAGTTGCTGGTGCCTGGGTCTGCTCCGTGACGGCCTGCCAGCGGCCCTTCGACACTTCACGTAGCCTCAAAGTGCACCTAGCATGGCACAGGTGCCTTGGTGACGTCACCACCGCTTAGTGGCGAACAGCGGTTGTTGTTGTTGGGTGGATGAGTGAGTTGTTGTGACCTGCGGTGGATGAGACGACAGTGTCTCAACACGGGGGGAGGAATCAACGAGTGAAGTTCGCGTGAATAGTAACCATGATAGTCGCCATAGAGGAGTGATAGGGGGGCGACGGACCACCAGTAAATTAACGGCTGGAGTTAATGGGCGACAGTGGTGGTTCATAGGAACGTGGGAATTCCACATTCCTATGGACGGGGCGAGGTGTTCCATAGGACTACCACTGCTGGACTGCCACAAGGTGGTATGCATTTACATTAATCTCGGAGAATATCACGGTTGGCTTCGTAAGGTGTGAAAATAGTTAAACATGCATACATGACGTGGTCGACCCTTTAGATTTAAACTACTGTATTAAGCCTTCAACGTTATACCTGTGCCATGGTAACGTTCGAAATTCAACATTCCCATTCTGGGGACAAGTCGTACCATCGTCAAGACGCATGAGCAGCCTCCCGTGTCTCTTGTGCATTGTCGATGAGCAGGCTGAGCGCGACTGCACCAGTACCTGGTACCTGGAGGTGCCTCGCTCGTCAGTCAACGCCGCCGGGTTTATCGGCCACCTCGCACTGAGAAATCTGCGCAGCGCGGACAAGCGCCGCATTTCAATGCACGCTGCCGTTCTACTGCTGGATGGAGGCCTCCGCACGCCGCGTCAGTCTTCGGGATGGCTATGCGACCAAACCTTTACCCGCACCTCCGATTAGCACGGTTGTCTACGTACGGTGTGAAAGAAGTTCAACGTACGTACTGTACATACATCGCGCCGGTAGTGTGCGCGAGTGGTCCGGTTTAGTTCTCTGCTCAGTTATCAGTCGCCACTGACGGTGGCCGTGGTCTGGAACGGAGCACGAGTCGTCGTCGCTGCAGAGATAACCAAGCGGGTCGCCCATTAGACGCCACCATCTCCATCAATCGGACACCCATTGCCACTCGAGTTATATACAGTACTTTGTTTTTATCTGTGCTGTACTTATGTACTGTACTCGTACAGGGAGCGCATCTTCCGAGACGTCTGGTCAGCGTGGAAGAGTAGACCAAATACACTCGCCGCCCCACCCCCTCGAGCAGAGACCCTTTCGTCAGCAGTGGCGCGAGAAAGACATTGCAGGGATGCGCCTTTACCTCTGCGTCCGTACCCAAGTGTGCTACAGGCGTGGAGATGGCGCGACAAGATGAGATGTTGAGACTCGCTTGTACTCCGCTACATGGCGACGCCGCTGTTGTTGGCCCTGCTGCTGCTGCTGATGATGTTTACCTCATTCACGCAATCTTCCCCCTTCGCCTTCGCGTCCAGCTCCACCTCCATCACCACCGAGTCGGGCCGGCTGACGAGACACAGGATGGCCATGGCTGAAGAGGCCCCGGCCTTCACTTCGACAGGAAGCCGTCTCTCTCCGCGGGCTAATTGCCGCTAATGAATCGTCCGCCGCCTTGAAGCGCCGAGGACGTTGCGCAATCACCAGAGCGACGACAAAGTCTCTCGCCCAACGAAATGCGGCCCCGCCCGCGAGGGGCCCCATTTATATAGCGGGCGCAAGTCACGCCCCCTCAGCCGCTCTCAACCAATCGCGCGTCACGAGGGGGGAGGGGCTAGACTCAAGGCAGGTGGGCGGGGAGGCGCAGCTCTTGCGCCACATGAGCTCCAGGTGGTGATCGGGTTCGTAAACATCGCCACTGGGGGAGACAAAGACGGTCGGGCGTGGTGTTGGCCACCCACCCCCTCGTGTGCCGTGCCGGCCTTCATAGGTGCTCGCAAACAGCACTTACCCCAACAGTCTGTTCAGGCTATACGGGGGATCTTTGTCTTCGGAATAAACCTCCGTAAATCGGGGACTGCCCAAATCATTTCGGAAGTTCCCCGGGTCCCTGCTCGTCCAGTCCACGGCTTCTTCTTCTTCTTGTCGTAGTCGTCGTATGGCTGCTGATGTCGATGCAGAGCAACAAACTACGATGTCACACTCCCGTGGTCAAGCCCAGACAACCGCGTCAACAGCAGCAGCAGTAGCGTATCGCTGTTTCCTTAGAATGTTTGTGGATATGGGCATTGCGTCGTTGTTATGTTGCACTGTACGGTCTATGCAGACAAAACAAAATGTAAAGGCGCAGTCCTGCAAATGCTCGCTCACGACACTGCTCACGGAAGGGGCCCTCCCACTGAAGGCCGCTCTCTAGAGGGTATTTTTTGGGCCAACTCTTCCACGATTTTCAAACAGCTTGGAAAAGTTGGTAGGAGAGTACTCACACTTTACCCCACCACACGCGGCCTTGCCACATGTACTAACTGTAGCGGTGACGCCGATTACTTTGCTGGTTGGTCAGCAGTGTAATAAAGTAAAATCTGACAGAGCATAGATCCAAATACAAAGATCCCCCGTGTAGCTACATGACCCAGCCAACGCAGCCTTGCCCGCCGCAGGAGCTCACCGATGGAACTTTGCCCAGATCTTTCAAGAATTTGTGAGCTCCTCACACAATCCAGCCTAGTTAAACCCAGGATGGATCGTAGACAGGCCAGCCTAAATGTTTCTATCCTGGGTCCACGTTTCGCAAGCGTAGAGAAGGGAGGGGATGACCGTGGCCGAGAAGACCCGAAGCTTCCACACAGCGTTACGCAACCGACTAAAATATATTGCCGCTCGACTGATTCGGAGTGACACCTCTGCTGTTAAACAGGAGCCGGTCATGAGCACAGACACACACACACACACGCGCGCACTCATACACACACGTGCTGATATTTACCTTAAACGCGTTCCCGTATCTGCACGCGCCGCCAACAACAACTCGATAAACGTGCTTTGGCAGAAGAAATAGGCAGACATTTGCCTCCTTCCCAAATCCGTCCTTCCGCATTTTTTTACACATTCCATCATCCACGCGGCCCTCTGAGAGTGCACAACGCCAGCCACATTGGTTCAAACAAGCTTCACTGGTCTTCTTGGTTCTTTCGGTAAAGTCACGTAGAAGGGAAGTAATAAAATAATAAAACATAATAAAATAAAGTCACGTAGGTAAAACATTAAAATTAATAAAAGTAAAATAAAATAAAAATCACTTTTTATTAATATGTGCTTTACTTGGCCCTTCCCCTCTCCAACCATTATATATACGGAGTGGTAGCTCTTGTAATCTCTCATTTACTTGATACAGCTGTCGTGGCTGTGACGGTTCCACCTGAAGACGGAAGCTTGTGTTGCCTCCGAAACGTCGTGATTTTTATTTTAATTTTATTTTTATTAATTTTAATGTTTTACCTACGTGACTTTACCGAAAAAAACCTAAGAATATGAATCCTTGCAGTCACGAAAGCTTCAAATCTAGAAATAATAAAATAATTCTCACGACGTTTCGGCCACAACGCAAGTAGCCGTCCTCAGGTGTAGACCAGGTCTGTCGGGGAGACAGCGTCTGAATGAAACACCACCACGCTTGGAGCGTATATTTAAGCTGGGTTGGAAGGGGGGAAGGGCGCCTTGACAAAATAATTTGCATATAAAGAGGAATTTAGCATATTTATGGCAAATGCAGGTATGTGATTAGTACTACTTGTGAAATGCGTAGGAGGTGGGCGGGGGGTTTCAAAGTCATATTATGCCCGTGCATTATGCAGGATTAGCAGCATCAAAGGGAGGGGATAGGGGTAGCATTAATAAAGGGAAGGAATGTTAATAGTATGTAGCTGCAGTAACTAAACAACCACGTAAAAAACTAAAGTATAAACTACATAGTATCATCAGTATACTAAATATACTCTCCAATAAGCTGAGCTACTAACAGTAAGTAATACTTTAGTTTTTTACGTGGTTGTTTAGTTACTGCAGCTACATACTATTAACATTCCTTCCCTTTATTAATGCTACCCCTATCCCCTCCCTTTGATGCTGCTAATCCTGCATAATCAACGGGCATAATATGACTTTGAAACCCCCCGCCCACCTCCTACGCATTTCACAAGTAGTACTAATCACATACCTGCATTTGCCATAAATATGCTAAATTCCTCTTTATATGCAAATTATTTTGTCAAGGCGCCCTTCCCCCCTTCCAACCCAGCTTAAATATACGCTCCAAGCGTGGTGGTGTTTCATTCAGACGCTGTCTCCCCGACAGACCTGGTCTACACCTGAGGACGGCTGCTTGCGTTGTGGCCGAAACTTCGTGAGAATTATTTTATTATGTTTTCTTTTTATTATTTTATTACTTCCCTTCTACGTGACTTTACCGAAATAACCAAGAAGATGAATCCCTGCAGTCACGAAAGCTTTAAATCGAAATTTAAGCCTCACTGGGTCTCCTGATGAGACACTAAAAGTCAAAACCGGTCCAGTGTTCCTTGTGTTGAACCAATGTTGTCACTACGAGTATGCACTCCCAACAGGAAGGCCGTCTGTCTGAGTGTTAAGAAAATACTTTATTTTGTAATGTCGGGGGCAGATTTGGGAAGAGGAGGTTGTGGGACGCTATTGGCAGGAATTACGCTCTATAAAATGAAAGTATTGTTTTTGTCTGCAATTGTCTGCTTAAGCCTACGTGCTGTTATTATTATAGACTGCTTAGTTGTGTCGTCCAAGGATCCCCACTGTAGCAGGACCCTCGTAAACAGCATTAGCCTCCAGACTTCACAACCAACGTGGTCTTGCTTTGAACTGCAGTCACCCCTCTGGTATTGAGCTCGAGGTAAAGTCCTCCTCCTCCACCTCCTCCACCCCTCGAAATGTCGCGCGGCTCCACTGCGCCTCCTCCTCCTCGTCGTCGTTGTTGTCGTTGCGGGCACAGCAGCGTCCGGCCCCGCAGGCGACCGACTCAGGCGGTGTGGGGTTGTGTTGAACTATTTGGTGGCGCTGCAGAGTTGGCACGGAGTGCACGAGAACAAATAACACAACTAAATCCAACAACAACATTGTGGCCTTAAGAGTAAAACAATATACCTCGGCAACGTTTCAGACAACGGCCCTTCTTCATAGTGCAGTGAAAGAAGAGAGGCAGGGTGGCCAGTCAGCGCTGGATATTGCACTTACAACCGTGCGGCCTGATCACAATTACTGTACGTGTTAAATGTCTTTTTTTTAAAAGTATACGAAAAGTTACATTATTCGTAGATATTGAGTAACAGATAAACCCCTTCGACAATCACATCGTCACTACTAAATAAGCGCATATATACTGTACATAAAGTAAAATGGCAATGCTGCTGAAGCAATGCATTGTTGTGAGCAGGCATTGTTGTTGTTGTTGTTGTGAGCAGGCACCCCCCTGGCAGCGCATTCCCCGTGCCCCGCCACCATCTCAAGAGCAGCAGCCCCGGGGGTCCAACAGCCCTTGCGGCGGCCCGACGACATTCCCGAGGCAGAGGAGGCTTAGAAAGCAACGCGAGATGCCGGCGTGAAACTGACGTCTACACACAATGGGAGTGAATCGGGAGAGGGGTTGTAGAGAACTCGAGAAGGCGATGGCGTCGGTTCAATGCTGCCGCCTGAACGGAATCGATGGACACCGGACTTCTTTCCTTTTTGGTTTAGCACGTAATAATACCCATATAATAGAGGTCTTTGGGTTAGATCACGTAAATTGATCAATGTGTCGTTAAACCCGCCACCACCCGACACAGCCAATGAGGTTTATCACGTTAACAGAACATGCCAATTCGTCACTAGTACAGCCCCCCCGGTGTGTTGCAGAGCAAAGCCGCAACATTTCAACCCCATCAGATTTCGAGATCAGAGGCGGAGGTAATTATATAATAGACTAGCTGTACTACCCGGCTTCGCCCGGGACTTGTATCCACCACGGCCGGCCGCCTTTGTCTCCCCAGTGGCGATGTTAATACGCCACACCAGTTACTCGTTTGAGGCTGAGTCGACCTATGTGAGGTTCAAATAATCTTGATCGGTGGTGGCCATGAGCGGGAATCTAACTCGGTTCGCCGGGTTGGTAGCGCAGCGTAGCGTTAACCACTACACCCACCGCTCCTCACACACACAGACGCACACACACACAGACACACGCAGAAACACACAGACAGACACAGACAGACACAAAGACAGCACGCTAACCACTACACTACCGCTCCCCACACACCACACACGCAGACACACACACAGAACACACACACAGACAGACACACACACACAGACACACAGACAGCACGCTAACCACTACACTACCGCTCCCCACACACCACACACGCACACACAGACACACACACAGACACACACACAGACACACACACACAGACACACACACACAGACACACACACACACAGACACACACAGGCAGCACGCTAAGCACTACACTACCGTTCCTCCTACACACCACACACGCACACACACAGACACACACACACAGACACACACACACAGACACACACACACAGACACACACACACAGACACACACACACAGACACACACACACAGACACACACACAGACACATAGACACAGGCAGTACGCTAAGCACTACACTACCGTTCCCCCTACACAACACACGCGCGCGCGTCCATAGGTACACATACACGCGCTTGCTGCAGACACACACATACACACACATACATAACCGCACATACACACAAACACATACACACACATGCATACACACAAACATACACATACATACAAACACACACATACATACACACAAACACATACACAATACACACACACATACATACAGACACACACATACATACACACAAACACATACAGACACATACATACACACATACATACAGACACAGAGACATACACATAAACACATACACACATAGTCATGACCCGGCTTTGCCCGGGACTTGTATCCACCACGCCCGGCCGCCTTTGTCTCCCCAGTGGCGATGTTAATACGCCACACCAGTTACTCGTTTTGAGGCTGAGTCCCTCCCTCGCCACTCTGCCTCCCTCGCCACTCTGCCTCCCTCGCCACTCTGTAGAGGACGTGAAATTTGTATGAATTTACCTCAGAGTGGCGTGTTGGGTGTCGAGGCCTAGCACCGTGCAGAGCCTCCCGCCTTGCCTGATTTTCCCACCCGGCGAACGCTGGGTACGGGTGCCGGTCCCCCCCCCCCCCCCGCGCTATTAAAAATGGCGTCCACCCCGCGGAGAAAAGTTGCTACTCGTTGCCAGGGGCAACCGCCGTCCAATGAAAGCGGCGAAGGCGTGGCTAGCCGTTGCCAGGGGCAACCGCCGTCCAATGAAAGTGCAGTCCACACACACACACACAGACACACAGACATGAACGATTTTATATATATAGATTAGTAATCATCTTCATGGTTCTTTCGGTAAAGTCACGTAGAATGGAAATAATACAATATTAAAATAAAACATAAAATAATTATCACGACGTTTCGGCTACAACGCAAGCAGCCGTCCTCAGGTGAAGACTGCTTGCGTTGTGGCCGAAACGTCGTGAGAATTATTTTATTATGTATTATTTTATTATTTCCATTCTACGTGACTTTGCCGAAAGAACCAAGAAGATGAATCCCTGCAGTCACGAAAGCTTTAAATCGAAAGATTAGTAATCAGTTAATTAGTATGTGATTCCTCTATAATGAATTGTAATATGTATTGTGTACTAGCGGGAAGTACCCGGCGTTGCCCGGGGGGAAATATATATTTAAAAACGTCTCAACTTAAGAACATAACATATACAAATTAAAAAAAACTTTGATCATTGCCTTATCCATTAAAATAAACCCAACGCGCGGTGGAAAAAAAAACTTAGGCTCGCGCGCCAAGATTCGATTCTTTAAATCGCGCAAAA
Organism: Lethenteron reissneri; assembly: GCF_015708825.2. NCBI lineage: Eukaryota > Metazoa > Chordata > Hyperoartia > Petromyzontiformes > Petromyzontidae > Lethenteron > Lethenteron reissneri. The sequence continues at coordinate 11,589,206 of NC_083830.1, read as the reverse complement.
GGAATCGAAGGTTGTAGATTTCTTTAGAATCGAACTATTCTCGTTTAATCGATACCAAAAACGCTCACCAGATATCGATTCTCACCAGTCCTGGATGCGGGTTTTTCTACTTGTTGCATTCTGTACAGTCTGGAAGTTACCCACATGCCAAATTTAAAGTTTGTTGCATGTCGGGAAGTACGCTAAACATTTCGAGCAGACACACATTCACAAATTTCCCTTTTATATATATAAAGATGACTTAATACGCTTCCAGGCGGCGCTAAGTCTGTAGCTATCAGAGCAGTTAAAATTATTGGTATTTCGCTCAATTTCGATGGATTCTCGAATTAGTCTTGGCCAGTAATAATTAGTTTTAAATAACACTTCAATGTTATCAAAATCAATTGAGTGTCCTTCTTGGCAAGCATGTTCTGCCACTGCCGGCAGTTGTGTTTGAGAGAATTTAATGTTCCATTGGTGTTCTTTTAGTCTTATGCTAATGTTACATCCAGTCTGTCCAATATAGCATTACCGCATAAGCAATTGATACGATATACACCTTCTGTTGATAACTGAGGTAATTCATCTTTAGTACAAGACACTAGTTTTTGAATTTTGTGTACCGTACCAAATTTAACTTTCATGTTTTGCAAAACATTGTATAATTACAATGCCCCCCTCCCTCCCACCTCCGCCTCTGATCTTGAAACCTGATGGGCTTCAATGATGACGTCGTCCTGCACTGTTTAACACCGGAAGCAGGTGGGTGGCTTCACTATTCTGGCAAATCGCCGGAAGATGCTGGATGTAAGTTCCAGCGGAACGTCGTATTACTCAAATGCTAAATGTTGTGGATTCACTCTTCAAACACACCGGTGGGTTGAATAAGTAACTAATTGGCATCTTGTTAACGTGACATTTTTTACTGTTTGTCCGTGTCGGGTGGTAGAGGGTTGCGACACATTTATACTTATGCGATCTAACCCAAAAGCCTTTATTATGAATAATACTGGTCGCGAAAGCCTTCGTGTTAAATTGGACAATGGTCAAAATTATTCGGCCCACCCCACCAAGCAGTACACACGTTTACACCACGCGACCTGCCGATCAGTCGATCGGCAGGTCGCGTGCGGTTGGGTCAAGTGTGGGCACTCCCACCTCTTTTAAAGACTTGCATGGAAGTCTGGGCCAAAACTCCCTCTCATCGAGGCATTTTCGCCAGCACAATAGAGCATGAACTTTCTCTATTCGAGACACGTGTTGAACACAATGTTGAGTACAACTTTGATCGTGCTGTTTATAGCTGGCCGCTTTACGTTTGGGTCATTGCTCAGCAAACTGCTAATAAGAAAAAGTCCCACAAAGCCCTTACTTGGCCCATCCTCCTCGCCATCATCAGCCATGATCTATCCACTGCTGGATGAAGGACTGCCGTCACTGTCACTCTTCCTTACGGTCTTGCAATGCCACGATCCATGTCGTTCCTGAACATTAACTAATCTCTTCACTCCATTTCTGTGATGGTCGGACTCAAGGCTGCGTTTCTTCTTTGGCTGACATTCTGTCACCGTCCATCGGCCATCATCTTTCTTGTCGCACACCCAACATATTTCGGGCTCAGGCGGAGTATGCTTCAGTGTGCAAGGGAATGATTTGCAGCTAGAATAACCGCAGTTACTGTCGATTCATTAAACTACTGTGCATGTGAGCGCTGCTTGTCATTTCAATGTCACGAGATGTCCGCATACTGTGCTGTGGATATCACAACATGTTAGTGCACCACACTTTGCATTATTAGAGCGCCGAGCCTGGGTTCCAATCCGGAGTTGATGGTCTCAGCGCCGTTCACCAATGAATGCTAAAAAAAAATCTATCACACTAACTTTGGTTCTGTGATTAATTTGACAATAACTCCAGCTCTCAGAATGAAATATTGGTTTGACTGTCATGTAACGAACGTCACTTTTATGTGCAGAGCGAGTTAGAAAGCTCGACCGTCTTCTGTGTGGGGACCAGAGGTGTCACTTGAACAAGGGTTCTCAGAAGTAGCTCTGTGATATTCTCTTCCGTGGGCTATATTATCCAAAACAAAGCGTTACACTCCTCTGTGAGATGTTTCATAGGATTCTTCGTCTTTTGAATACGACGCCAAAAGGACAATCGCGATCACGTTTGGGAAATTAGCAAAAGGAGGGGGGACATTCAGATGTCAAGTTAAAGTTCTGAGAATACCATTAAGATGGAAATACTCGGCTGTTTCTGACTGTGATAATTTGCAATTGTGGCTGATGAGCGTGAACTTGAAAGTGTCAAAAAGATCTCATGCACAGTGAAGCAGGCCTCATCTCATGTTTACAACCTTAAGTGGTGGAAATTACATGTTCTTATGCCAGGGACTATAGGAAAAACTGCTATTAATTTTCCCACAATACCATGAGTAGAACTCATTTTATCGAACCAGGAGGCAGGGATGATAGGCCGAGTCAACCTACTAACCACGATATGAACTCGTAACCTTGCGATTGTGAGCCGCTCGCTCTACCGCTGAGCCACCCAGCCGCTTCAAGCAATGCCCACCTGCGATGCACTGCACTCTCGGGGGTATTGGGATAAAAGTGAAACTGTCATTGTAGAGCCACTTGGGGCTTCTTACAACCCTGGCTCACATACACGAAGGGAGCCCGCTTGGATGGCTGCAGCGGTCAAGACATTTATTGTACACATGCGTCAACCGCTCAAAATCACATGCGCCACTTTCAAGGCAAGCCCTCCGCTCGTCCATGGATGCAGACCAAAATATCGCTGGACAGTAGCACTTAAGGTGAACACATTCAGTTGTCTTGTATCAAATATATACAAAACAAACAGATGTGAATAATACTAAAAATAACCTTTTCATATGTAAACACAATAGTCGTTCTGGAGAATATCAGTAACAAGATTAGCTCAATAGTGTCTGCTTATTATTTTCTTACTTAAATTCTTCACAATTATGCTAAGGTATTTATAGTTTTGCATCAAACTAGGACCCATATGTAAGAGAGAGTATCCTTGCCTATAAACATCTGGCATTTCACCAGCATTGGTTCACCAGCATTGCCTGGATGCTGATAAGACAATGAATGTCAAAACCGGTCCAGATTTTTGCTCGTGTTAAACCAATGCTGGTGAAATTATGACTTCCCAGAAGGCTGTGCGGCTGATGGAATACAGTATTTAAAAAGTACTTGAATTTGGATGTCGAGGGAAAGATCTGGGAAGGAGGCGTATTGTCTTCTTGTTTATTTTTGCTTGTCATATGAAAAGGTTATCACAGCAGCATTCACTTCTATTGCTCATGAAGAGATCAGTATGATTAAGGCGTCACCATGTTCGGCTCTGACCCAAATATCCCAGTGGTAAAAAAAACATACCTGCAAAGTACTCAGTGGGTTTTACACACAACACAGCAACATCTCCTTCGTCTGTAGAATCTTGACAAGACTCTCCTCAAAACGGTGTTGAAACTCAGTAAGCCTTTCCTGGGAAACAAACGTAACAATAATATTCAAATCTCAATGTTTGGGGTCTCAAGGGGGTGGGGTGGAGGGTGATCAGCCCCCACGAGGGTTCGAGTGCTCAGGTCGGGGCAGACACCAGGCCAGCGGGGCCCCTCCCCAGAGTCTGCCCGGCCACCGACGTCTCCAGCGGCTTGAAGCCCAGCTCCTCCCGCGGGATGCCAAAGGCCTCCAGCTTGGACTCGTAGGTGCGCAAGAGGTCGTTGTGGGCCTGAGGGAATAAAAAATGGACTGTGAGACGTTGTTTACATTTACTTGAGGCATCCATTGTCTGCTAAGTTTCACAATTAAATAGGCATCCCCCCCCTCCTTAACAACATCATCGTTAGCGTCGTTGTGGGGATGATAAGCAACTAACAATGCTTTTGGACAGATGTGAGGAGGCATATTGTCTGCTTATTTATTTTGTACCTCAACAGCTATCAATATCCTCCAGCAATAACTTTGCTCATACAGCAAAGTAATATCCTTAAGCGTAGAAATTAGTAACAGCGTCTCTACAGATCACTGGAATATAATCGACACAATGACACAGCAATCAGCTGATAGAGTATTTAACAAAACTAACACTACCCAAATTAACAAATTTGCAAGACTGACGAACAAACAAAAATTATTTTTTTTAAAACAAAACGGTTATCAACATGACTAACGTTGGATTTTCCAGCGATATGGTTTCAGTCCTGTCTAAAGGTCTTAACTTTGCTGTTTCCCCACGTAGAATCCCTCTCGATTAGATCATTGCTGAAGTGGAATCAGCAGTTAGACATCTCCCCCATAATCAAGCTGAGATGACTAGGCATGAGGTTGCCAAAATTATTGAGAACAGCAAAAAAAAATAACTTCAGTGAAGCAAAAGCCTTACGAGAATTGAGAGCAAATAAAGATATGCAAATTCTTGTTGCTGATAAGGGTCGATCAACTGTTGTGATGCCCCGTGAGAACTATGATAATTAATAAAACAAAGATTTATTGGATGAAGGTACCTACCTTAAAATGAAATGAGACCCAACCAGCACCTTGGAACGTAAAACAATGGCAATCATTGCTAAGTCATCAATTCCCAAGGAAGAGCAATACCTGATCAAACCAAGGGCATCAAAACCACCAATACTTTATGGGCTACCAAAAATTCACAAACCTGATATCCCATTAAATGATTCCAAAGAACACAGGATGAGATGTTACTATCCTTTGTGCAAGCACTTCCAAGAGTTCATAAACAGTGAGACTGGTGAAATTTGGGGAGCGCATCGTCAGTAGTGACCCTTTGGTTCCTAGGGTGTTTCGGCCTTTCATACTATACACCCTCCCCAAAGGCGGCCAGCGACAGGGTGATCAATCCTACGCTTGCGTCCCATTCCCAATTAGTCATAGGAGTTGCCTTGTTGTTGGTAGCCAACATCCCATGGGACTATGCATGGCAGGGGCGTCCTCCTCCCTGAGTCAAGCATTGTTGACTGCATACCTCCTGGCCCTCTCACTTTGGGGCCCAGCTGGGGTCTTTCCTCTTCATCCAGAGCCACTGACTGCTGCCTTCTGCCGCCTCCGATACAGCTTTGATTGCCGAACGCTGGCTCTGGCCCTTAATTCCCAGGTCTCTAAGCAGTCTGGTTGTAGATGTTGCCATAAAACCTCTGCAGCCCACCTCCACTGGTCGGACTTCTGTGTTCCAGCCATGATGCTGTGCTTCGGCAGCTAGATCGGCATAGCGCAGATGTTTTCGCTCATAAGCCTCATCTACTGAGTCCTCCCAGGGTACTGTGAGCTCAATGATGAAGACCTTCTTGAGCGAACGGGACCAGAGCACCACGTCAGGTCTTAGGGTGGTGGTTGCGATCTCCGGAGGAAACACAAGTTGCCGGCCAATGTCAGCTAGCATTTTCCAGTCGCGGGCCAAGCGCAGCTGGTCTCGCTCTATTGGTGTAGAGCCGCTCTTCGGTGGTTTAGCCCCTTCGCGGACAAAGGTCGTCCGTAAGGGGTGTGATGCTGCTGGGGGTGGTAGGGAGTTGGTGGCAGCCTGCTTGTCCTCCAGGGCGGACGCAAGGTTTTTAAGGACTTGGTTGTGACGCCAAGTGTAGCGTCCTTGGGTGAGGCTTGTTTTACACCCTGTGAGAATGTGCCTGAGGTTGGCTGGCATGGAACAGAGGGCACAGTCCGGATCTTCACCATACCATTGGTGAAGATTAACTGGTGTTGGAAGGATGTCATATGTTGCTCTGATGGAGAAGCTCAACCGCCTCGCTTCCGTGGCCCACAGATCCTTCCAACTGATCTTCCTCTTCTCCACACTGTCCCATCGAGTCCACTGTCCTTGTTTGGCAAGAGAGACTGCCTTGGCCCACCTTGCAGCCTCCTCCTGATGGCGTACTTCCTGCACTACCATCTTCCGCCGCTCTGGTGCAGTGGCCTTACTCCAAGCAGCACGGCTAGTTAGCCCAAGGCCTCCTCTCCCTTGCTGAACATGACCCACAATGTCAGCATGTCTGAGGGCTGCTGTTGCCTCCTGGACTGCTTTTCCTGGCCTCCATTTGCGTCCAATTGCCAAGGTCGGCGCGTTGTTGCTCACCACTGGGTCTCGAGATTCATTCAGTGTCATCTGGAGCCTGGTTTTTGCACACTTGAATTCCTCGGTTAGACTGGTGAGGGGCAGCTTGAGGACACCATCTCCATAGAGGCCTATGGTGGTAAGGCATCGTGGAACTCCGAGCCACTTCTTTAAGTAGCTCGTGGCTCCTCTTTCCATCTTCTCCACTGTTGAGATTGGAACCTCATACACTGCTAGGGGCCACAACACCCGGGGTAGGAGACCAAACTGCAGACACCAGGCCTTTAACTTTCCAGGTAGCTGGGTGTTGTCGATGGACTGTAGGCTACTACTGATGTCTTTGCGCAGCTGTTGCACCTGGTCTTTGTCCTTCAGGCTTGCATCATACCACCTTCCAAGGCTTTTTACCGGCTGCTCAGACACTGTTGGGATTTGGTCATCTCCGATGAAGAATTTCAGGTCACAGAGTACTCCCTTCACAATCGAGATGCTGCGTGACTTGGATGGTTTAATCTTCATACGGGCCCAGCTGATGTTCTCCTCGAGTTTTCTGAGCAGTCTCCTGGTGCATGGGACAGTGGTGGTCAATGTTGTAATGTCGTCCATGTAGGCTCTGAGTGGAGGGAGGCGAAAACCAGAGTCGACTCGCTGTCCACCAGCAACCCATTTTGAGGATCTGATGATAACCTCCATTGCCATTATGAATGCCAATGGAGAAATGGTACATCCCGCCATTATACCTACATTCAGGCATTGCCATGAGGTGGTGAACTCTGAGGTGGTGAAGCAGAACTGCAGATCCTGAAAGTACGACTTCACCAGGGTTGTGATGGTGTCCGGTATGTGGAAAAATCTGAAGGCAGACCACAGGAGTTCATGGGGCACAGAGCCAAATGCATTGGCGAGGTCGAGGAAGACTACATGGAGGTCCCTTTTCTCCACCTTGGCCATTTGGATCTGGTGCCAGATCATGCTGGAATGTTCCAAGCAGCCAGAGAACCCTGATATTCCTGCCTTCTGTACAGATGTATCGACGTACGCATTCCTTTGCAGGTACTCGGCCATCCTCTGGGCAATGATCCTAAAGAAGATTTTACCCTCGACATTCAGTAAGGAGATTGGGCGGAATTGGCTGATGTTCACTGCATCCTTCTCCTTAGGGATCAGGACCCCGCCTGCCCTACGCCACACTTTGGGTATTATCTTCTTTTGCCAAGCTGTTCTCATAAGCCTCCAGAGGAACCTCAGGACGTCTGGTGCGTTCTTATACACTTTGTACGGGACTCCATTTGGCCCCGGGGCTGATGCTGTTCTTGCCCTTCGAACTTTGTTTTCCACCTCTTTCCATGTCGGAGGGCTGGTCTCAATATGATGTTCCGGGGGTTCAATGGGTGGGATATCTGATGGGATGGCCAGATGTTCATGTCGCTTTGAGTCAAAGTTTGTTGTTCTCATGTGCTCTTCTAGGTCTTTCTTTGTTGTTTTTAGAACTCCACTTTTTTCCTTCGTGAAGAGACTTTTAAGGAACTTGAAGGGATCTTTATAGAATCGAGTTCTAGTTTGTTCTTTCTTCCTTCTGTGCTTCCGTAGGTTCTCTGCTCTACGGAGGGATGCCAACCGGGTTTTGATGTCAGCCTGAAGTGCCTCTATGCCCTCCTTTTCCACTTCCGAGGCTTTCTTCCACTGTTTCTTAAGCTGTCTCCTTTCTTGAACGAGGCGCTTGATTTCTTGTTGCCTCCTGGAAACTGGTGGGGTTGGAACCTTTCTCCCGCCTTTTGCCTCTTGCACTCCAAAGCTTTCTGCCCCGTACTCATAGATGATGTCCCCCATCCTCTCCAACTTCTTCTCCACAGTGCCTCGAAGTTTCTCGAGGGTCAAGGTAAGGTCAGTATTCACTGTTTCCCACAACTTCTTGTCACTGGCGCCAGGCCACTTCACATACGGTCTGTGCCCTGGTAGTCTCCTCTCGATTGCAGGTCTCGGAGGCTGGGTGAGTTCCACTCCTGTTGTTGGTTCCACCTCAGTTGTTACTTCGGTGCTTGAGTTTACGTCCTCCATGACAGTGGTACTGATGCACTGCAAACTATGGTTTGCGTCCAGTTGCTGTGCTTCATTCGACTGATTTGATCGCTTTTGCAGAAAGTAATCAATGCGAGGCCTCTGTCTCTCTTTACCCAAACACCCCTTCTTCCCCTGGTGGATCCTCAACCCATGGTGTGATGTAACTTTCCTCCAACCACAGACACATACCTGCATCTGTTTGTGGCCTGCTGTTGCAGCGGAACTTGTGACAGTTGCTGTGGTGTTCTCTTGTGCTGTGCTCTCATTACTCGTAGTCGTTTCCGGTCCAGTCGTTACCATGTTGTCAGTCAATGAGTCATCTTCCGCCCCCGCTCTCGCAGACTCTAGGGGTATTCTCGTATGTTGACTTTCTGTAGCTAAATCGGGTGTTTCCAACATACTGCGAAGCATGGGAAACTACAGAAATGGGAAGCTAACCCATGACTGTCCCAGTGGGGTCTATTCCCTCCTGTCAGCCGTCTCTCCGTGCCGCCACAAGGACTTTCCCCTGTTGTCAGCTGATCTTTCTCAGCAGTCACTGGACAAGTCCAGATATTCAGATTCCAAAGAACACAGGATGAGATGTTACTATCCTTTGTGCAAGCACTTTCAAGAGTTCATGAACAGTGAGCCTGGTGAAATTGGGGGAGCGCATCGTCAGTAGTGACCCTTTGGTTCCTAGGGTGTTTCGGCCTTTCATACTATACACCCTCCCCAAAGGCGGCCAGCGACAGGGTGATCAATCCTACGCTTGCGTCCCATTCCCAATTAGTCATAGGAGTTGCCTTGTTGTTGGTAGCCAACATCCCATGGGACTATGCATGGCAGGGGCGTCCTCCTCCCTGAGTCAAGCATTGTTGACTGCATACCTCCTGGCCCTCTCACTTTGGGGCCCAGCTGGGGTCTTTCCTCTTCATCCAGAGCCACTGACTGCTGCCTTCTGCCGCCTCCGATACAGCTTTGATTGCCGAACGCTGGCTCTGGCCCTTAATTCCCAGGTCTCTAGCAGTCTGGTTGTAGATGTTGCCACAAAACCTCTGCAGCCCACCTCCACTGGTCGGACTTCTGTGTTCCAGCCATGATGCCGTGCTTCGGCAGCTAGATCGGCATAGCGCAGATGTTTTCGCTCATAAGCCTCATCTACTGAGTCCTCCCAGGGTACTGTGAGCTCAATGATGAAGACCTTCTTGAGCGAACGGGACCAGAGCACCACGTCAGGTCTTAGGCTCTGCCACGTACAAATTAGCACAATACGTAACGAAACAAATACAGCCCAACATCGGTAGGACTTCTTCATTCATGAAAAACTCTGAACATCTCATAAATATAATGAAAGATATTAAGCTTAACCTAAAGATATTCTAGTAAGTTTTGATGTAACTTCTCTGTTCACGAGGGTTCCGGTCAACCAGTCAATTAAATTACTCGACACTCTCGTAACGAACAAAGGTTTAGCCAAAGATATCCCAAGACTAACTGAACACTGTCTAAAGAACAAAAGGAAGGAGCAGCAATAGGCTCTCCTTTGTCTCCTGTGATAGCCAAGTTGTACATGGAAGATTTTGAAACAAAAGCAATAGCTTCAAGCACGCTAAAACCCTCTGCTTGGTTTAGATATGTGAATGACACATTGGTGGTCTGGCCACACTGCAAAGATACACTGAACGCATTTCGAAATCATCACAACTAGCAAAACCCATCCATCCAGTTCACCATGGAAGTGGAAGCTGACAGAACTCTACCATTTCTGGATATTCTGCTCGGACGGGGTCGAAATGCTAAAATAACACACAGTGTTTACTGAAAGAAAACACATACTGACGCCTATCTGAATGCAGTTACACCATCACCCGCACAGAAATCTGCTCTTATCAAGACGCTCATTCATCGAGCTAAGAAAGTGACAGATGGTGATAGTCTGAGAAGTGAAATTCAAAATGTTAAAGAAGCGCTGCAAATTAACGGTTACAATGATGCACAAATCAACAGGGCATTGAATGCCAAAACCAAATCAAATAACACGAGCATTGAAACTGCCCATGTAATTAAAACGATCAAAATACCGTACATTGCTGGAGTAACTGATAAACTAGCCAGATGTTTGGGGAAAAAAAATCAGTCAGATTTGGCACGGTACATAAAATACAAAAATTTATATCTGGTACAAAAGATGTATTACCGAAGCTATCAACAGAAGGTGTTTACAGGTGTAGTGACATCGCTGGATCTCACTATGCTGTGAGTGCAGTGCCGGCCCTAGAGGGCACGGTGTGTGTGTGCTGACCGAAGGGGAAGGTCGGGTAAGGCCATGACACTCTGGTTGACCTGGGAGGACACGTGACCGGTCTGAATGACAGAGGGGCCCCCAAGAGGGGGCTAGGAGCGTCACGTGATTCGAACCCAGGTTCTTCCTGACGGTTCTGGAAGGGGGTTATGGCCAAGGGCAGAGCCGGCCACGCCAGAGAGAATATAAGCCGAGTCCCGAGAGGGATCTGGGTTCTCAATCCCGGGCAAGAAACCCTTCTACTATGATCTCTGTTCTGCGAGTCTTCCAGCACGTGGACCCAGGCAGTATGTTGTTGTACCCGGGTCCAGAGCTAATAGTTACTCAGTAACCAGTGTAGTGAGCCAGGGTGGTCACCACCCTAGGTTGTTGTCTTGTTAAAGGGTGAAGTCACCCCGTTGCTACATCATGGGACCTCCTTTGCCAGTACCAAAATATGAGAATAGGTTTTCCCCTTTTTTCTGGCAACAAAACAGGTGTTACGATGTTAAAACACCAAACTGAAACCATTTACAAGGAATCATGTCTGGATTAACCACATATACTTGTGGTCAGAATGCAAACAAAAAACACCGTTTGAGACTAGGCTAGAATGAAAGCTGTCTCTGGTGTGGACCAATCAGTTTCTGACCAGAAGTATATGTGGTTAATGCAGACATGATTCCTTGTAAAAGGTTTTAGTTTTGTGTTTTAACACCTGAACACCTGTTTTGTTGCCAGAAAAAAGGGGAAAACTTATTCTCACCCCGTTGTTGGAACTAAATAAATGCGTTGCCTCCAAGTCTAAGAGTGCGACTCAGTTGAACCCACTGCAACTGGCGTCAGAAGTGGCCAAACGTTTTTTTGAGTGAGATAGGCCGAGTTAGGTTTAATGTTTACGGGACGCAAACAACCGACCAGGACGTTGTCGGACAACGAAGACGACGAGGGGATTATTCCCCAGACAGCCCTGGGGATGGCGACCCCGGAAAAAGGGAGTGGGGCGCCGCCGGTGGAGCAGCGTGATGACCATCATAGCGACGGCTTGCCGCCGGCAGGGAGAGAGCACCGATCGTTCCGCGCCCGCCTCGCTGAACTTCTCGAGGCCGTGGCCACGATGGTCGCCGAGCTCGACCATGAGGAGCCGGCGGTGGAGAAGAGAGCGCCGGAGTTGCGCGGAGCTGAGTCCTTCATCGCTGCTTCCCACCAGCGGGAAAGCTCCGTTGCGCAGCCTGCGCACGCGGCCGCAATTTTGTTCATCGAGCGGGACGGAAAGCGCGCCAAATCTGAAAGCCCGCCAAGTTCGCCTGTCGAGATCCCATGTCTCAGGCGCCGTCTACCGTTTGTAAAAGAATTCACGGCTGTGGCAGGCGCCTGAGTGGCCTTCAAGCGTCGCTTCCAGACGAACTGTGATTTGGCGGGATGGACGGAGGTGGAGGCGCTGAGAGCGCTACTCGCTGCTCTTGACAATGACGCCTTAGCGGCGTCCAAGCCTGCGCTTTGGTCCAAGGCTGAGGCTGGCGGGGAGATGGCATGGTGCGACGGGATGGACAACACCGACGGCGGGAGACCTTTCCTCGTCCAGGGAGTGGCCCCGTCATGTGCTACAACTGCGGCCTGCCGGGACACGTCTCGTCGGGTTGGCGCGCCCCGCGACGACGCCTCCCCGGACCGCCGCCGTAATCCGCCCGACCCGTCCTCAACTCCGCTAGGTCCCAAGGTTCCGAGCGTTTAACACCCCCGAACCGCAGACTTTGCCGTCTCCAGGAGCTCAAGGGGCAGAGCGCCTGTCTTCCCTGCCGACTGCTCCTCGTGAGGAGCCATGCTCGTCAGGACATTTTCGAATTCCCCCTGGGACCCCCAGGGAGCTTACGCCCACCTCGCCTGGGGGCCCGGTTACAAGGACTCGTTCCAAAACTGTCTGGTTCTCATGACCCCCACACACACACATTCCCACACCGTCGGTTGGATGTCGCACTCGTCAGTCATATTGGTCATTGGCTGAACCTAGCCGTTATTGTGCTCACGGGAGTTGTTACATGTTGAGGGTGGGTGATGCTGGTGCTGGGTTCCTGAGATTTTGTGTTACCGCCTGTTTTTCTCTTTGTCTATTGTGCTATTGCCCTATTGTTGTGTTCTGTCCCTCTGTTCCCTTCCCCCGTTCGTCACTATATATATGGTGTATATATTGTACATTCCGATTGTTGATTTTTATTTGTTGAGGCGCTAAGGGGCTTTTTTCTGCTTTTAGGGGGGAGTTGACAGACGGGACGGATGGGTTTTACGAAAGGGAGGGGGGGGTGTAGTGATATCCTGGATGTCATCATGCTGTGGGTGCAGTACCGGCCCTAGAGGGGCATCGTGTACGATGTAGCGACATCGCTGGATGTCACCATGCTGTGGGTGCAGTACCGGCACGAGAGAGGCACGGTGTGCAATGAAGCGACATCGCTGGATGTCATCATGCTGTGGGTGCAGTACCGGCACGAGAGAGGATTGGTGTGCGATGAAGCGACATCGCTGGATGTCATCATGCTGTGAGTGCAGTACCGGCACGAGAGAGGCACGGTGTGCGATGAAGCGACATCGCTGGATGTCACCATGTTGTGGGTGCAGTACCGGCCCTAGAGGGGCATGGTGTGCATGGAGTGACATCGCTGGATGGCACCATGCTGTAAATGCTGTGCTGGCTCCAGAGGGCACGGTGTGTGTGTGCTGACCTAAGAGGAAGGTCGTGAAAGGCAATGACACTCTGGTTGACCCGAGAGGACACGTGACCGGTTTGAATGACAGGGGGGCCCCCAAGAGGGGGCTAGGAGGGTCACGTGATTGGAACCCAGGTTCTTCCTGACGGTTCTGGAAGGGGCGCGTGGCCAAGGGCGGAGCCGGTCACACCGGAGAGAATCTGAGCCGAGTCCCGAGAGGGATCGGGGTTGTCCGTCCTGGGGAAGAAACCCTTCGTCTACGATCTCCGTTCTGCGAGTCTTCCAGAATGTGACCCGGGCAGTATGTTGTTGGTCCCAGGTCCGGAGCTAATAGTTACTCAGTAACCAGTGTAATTAGCCAGGGTGGTCACCACCCTAGGTCGTTGTCTTGTTAAAGGGTGAAGTCACCCTGTTGTGTTGGAGCTATATAAATGCGCTGCCTTCATGTCTAAGAGTGCGACTCAGTTGAACCCACTACACAAGATTAACTGCACGTGTGGCAAATGGGCAAACGGGACGAATGATAAGCACGAAACTAAATATTAAATACACCCAAATACAACTGTCAGCAGTAGCAGAACACGCGTGCCAACAAGGAAACTCAATTGATTTTGATAATGTTGAAGTTACGTGCAAAACTAGCTACGACTGGCCAAGACTAATTAGATAATCTATCGAAATTGAAAGAAATATAAATAATTTTAACCGCGTGGAAGAGAATCATCAAATAGTACATTATTTAAATGCATGCCAATAAAGGGCACCGTACTTCAATGAGGATTACCATTGGTACGGCTATTTTAATACACACAATGGACAGAAAGGACAAGATCAAAGGGCTCGCATAATGCACATGCATAATGTATGTTGACTCATAAATCCCCCCCCCCTGCTGCGCAAGAGCGCAGAAGTGTAGTCACCACATTTATGCCACTATATAAGGAACAAAAAAGTTAGACTTCTCCACAAATCTGGCTGTCGCCTGATGAAGCTAGTTGTAATTACTGGCGAAATGTCGTACTCAGATCGTAAATGTTGTAGCTTGGCTCTGCAACACACCGGTGTGCTGTACTAGTGGTGAATTGACATGTTCTGTTTAATCTTGATTTGAAGCTTTCGTGACTGCAGGAATCCATACTCTTTGATTCTTTCGGTAAAGTCACGTAGGTATAAAATAAAAGAAATCACGACGTTTCGATCGCAACACAAGCAGTCGTTCGCAGGCGGAAAAAAATATATAATCCAGCAGTAGAACTGCTGAACTAGCGAGAGAGCAGTGACAACAAGGTTATATATGTGGCGATGGGCCAACAAGCGGGGTCTGAGCTGGAAAGAAATTCCACCTCTGGACGCAAGCACGTCAGTTGTGTTAATGGGGGAGATTAGGGAGAGAGGGATTAGGGAGGGATATTAGCATGAATGAGCTTAGGTCACCGCATAAGAGTATCATGCCCGCATATGCGCAGAACAGCAGGGTTAATGAGCGATTAGCACCATGAGAGTGCAATCCAAACAAACACAGGATCCAGGTTCGTTTCAACACAGTACACAAAGGATGTGATTCCTGACATGCAATACCCTGGTGTCTACAAAGTGAGTTGTGGTTGTGACAGCAGTTACATTGGGGAAACGAAACGACATGTCTCGGACTGTGTTCGTGAACACAAGGTGGATCTGAAACACGGTAGGACCAAATACCTCTGCCGTTGCTGATCATTGTTTTAACGCTGTGGGCTCAGATTAAATTGATTTTTCCAAGATGGAGGTACTCTGCAAACCTACAGGCTACCTTCAGAAATTTGTTCATGAAGTCATCCAGATATATAAACACAGACACAACTTCAACCGAGAAGATGGGTACAAACTGAGCAATCATTGGAAGGACGTTATTAACCAGGTAAAGTCGTAACTGACTGTGATGTTTCCATCCTACCTGCCTATGTCAGCTGTTATTTCCGACTCTCTGTGTGTCTCTCTCTATGCCTCTCTATTATATCTCTCACATGTCCTTTGGATTGCATTCTCATGGTGCTAATCTCTCATTAACACTGCTGTTGTGCGCATATGCGGGTATGATACTCTTATTCGGCGATGGAAGCTCATTCATGCTAATCTCCCTCCCTAATCCCTCTCTCCCTAATCTCCCCCATTAACACAACTGACGTGCTTGCGTCCGGGGGTGGAATTCCTTTCCAGCTCAGACCCCGCTTGCTTGCCCATCGCAAGCAAGCGGGGGTCTGATTTCCGCCTGAGAACGACTGCTTGTGTTGCGATGGAAACGTGATTTATTTTATTTTATACCTACGTGACTTTACCGAAAGAACCAAAGAGTATGTTCTGTTTACGTGACAAACCTTACTAGTTGTCTGTGTCCAGTGGTGGCGGGTTTTAACGACACATTTATATATTTACACGATCTAACCCAAAAAAAACCTCTATTATGCACACATATTTGTGGTGAACATGAAAACAAACACATGCTCTGGTAATATATGCATTGTCTTTGAAACTGATTGGTCCACACCGGAGAACGCCAAAAGGCGAAGGGCACAAAGACAATGCACTATCAGGGCATTTATAGCTCGGGGTGAGCAGCTACATCATGGTACCTTTCTTTCCAGTATCAATAAAAACGGGTTTTAGGATGTTCAAACACCAAATAGATCGTCCTCGTCTCTAATTAAACTGCACGCGCACAACACGCGCCACTGATTCAGCTGTCGGCACATTGTGTACAAACTGGCGCTGTGCACCATCTAGAACTGTATGTGTTCATTCATTTATTTATTTGCATCGGATCGCTAAAACTGGCTGTGAGAATGGTTCAACTCACTGGTGAGGCTGAAACAATAACACTTGGCGCGTTAAACGCTTGTATATCTCATAATTTTATTTGCTTGGTTGAGAGGGTCACACGACGATAATTTGGTCAGATCATTACATGGTCTAACCAAAACATAAATAATGAATAATAATTAAATAAGTAAGTGTTCTGGCTTTCTCCGAATATGGATACCACGGAATTTGGAACCAGACCCACTCAGCCAGTTCAGAAGCCAAAGCCAGCGGGCTTCCTAGTGGTTGTGAAGACAGCAGCTGCTTTGGCCATGCATGTGTTACGGTTGACATAATTCACAGCAACAGCCCTGTTGGCAACACTCATCGCTCCTCCAGTTGTTTTGAAATAATTTCATGTCCAGGAAGGGCTTTTGGGGCTCAAAGGCACAAAACTTCAAGAGGTCGGGAGATTAAATCGAAGCAGTGACCTCTGGATTTAATTTTACCATGGCAGCTCCCGGTGTCGTTTTGTCAAAAATATTAAATGCAGAGGGACCGAGCATGCTGGCTGGACGGGTCACAATAACTTTCCAATAGATTTTGTTTTTATGCAAGGCAGATTGCCTGATAGGTATGCGCCAGCCTTATTTCATATTGATGTATGTTTGTGCAGTTAAAAAAATGGCTTTTGCTCCGATTAATATTTGCTTCCTTGCTGGACTTTGTTTTCACGTTATTGCTTTTGTCATGTTGGTGACCCAGGCCACTCTTGCAAATTAGCCTAATTTCTGGTCTCTGGAGTTCTCACCCAGTCACACAAATAAATTTGAAGCCTGAACACTGGCAGAAACACTGATGAAATAATGACAAAACACAGAGTATTGCCTTCTCACCTTGCACACACGCGCCAGCTCATACTGCAAGTCTTTTATGGCGTTGTTCTTTGAGTCCAGGACATCCTGCATGAAAAAAAACCAGCGCGACAATCGAGACGTGTACGTTGAGACAAGTCACTCACTGCCTTGGCTGCCACTGCTGTTGCGTCAACACCTGCACCACATTGCTAACACGTGAGAGCGTCTGCAGTGGCACGCAGCCAATGTCAATCACAACAACACTTATTTTATGAGATAATAAGTGAGCAAGTCTCCACTAAACATTCGACCTAGACACAAAATTTGCAGCTCAATAAGGTGTGTTTATTGGTGTTCTCATGTTGCGTTGTAAAACATCAAGATAGTAGTCTACTCAAAATTACTGATATAGAGTTTGTAAATGCATGAACACATATTGGACCATAAATAAATATTGGGACCATTCCTGCATTTCACATCTGGCAGTTCACCAGAATTGGTTCAAGCAAGCCTTATGTTAAACTCATTGCAGCTGAAACTATGCACTCCCAGAAGGAAGGCTGTGTGGCTAATGGGATGTGTAAATAAAGTAGGGAGCGGTAGTGTAGAGGTTAGCACACTGCGCGACAAAGCCGGTGACCTGAGTTCGATTCCTGCTCATAGCGAACACCGGTGAAGATTATCTGAACCGGTCCTAGGCAATATTGGCATGCTGAACAGGAGCCATGCAAGAGAGTTAATCATTCATGACAGCGCTGAACAAAATGCGAAGCTGGCCATCACGTGGCAACAGCATGAGGACAGACGTTTCCCTTAGCCGTGCTGCGTCCCAAACGCTGGCCCGCTTCATCACAGTGATGATAATGGTGATAATGCCGTTTCAGCAAGTTTTCTAGACAAACAACATCTAAAGATTGAGTTTTAGCTGACTGACAAATATTGCTCAATCCTTCAAACACATTTTAATCCGGAACATTAGCTCTGTATTTTTTGTCTGTTAGAAAGGAATGTAAATTAGGGTGGCAGGGTGATGCAATGGTAAGCAAGAAGGACCTGGGTTCAATTCCCGACTTGGGTGCTTTTCTCTGTTGAGTTTGTATGTCCTCCCCCTATTATGCATGGGATTCCTCTGAGTTCTCTGGCCTCCTCCCATAGCTAAAACAACACACAATGTTATTTGTACTGGCCAATCATCCCAATGCTGAAAAATTACCTGCAAATTACTCAAATTAGGATTACACACAGCAACAACATTGCCCCCTACTGCGAAAAACTCTAAACTAAAACTTGTTTTAATTTTACCAGGTAAAGCCCACTGAGCCATTACGAATTTCATGGCAGCCAAATAATCTAAACGTGTGATGTTGATTCTAAATGTGGAGGAAAAAACCAGAGGACCAGGAAAAAAATCCACACAAACTCCAAATATACAGGTGTCAGGGTCGGGATCGAACCCACGCTCTCCTTCATACTAGGCGAAGGAGATAACATCTCACCACCGCATCAGGACCTCCCTGAAAAAGAGTCTTGAAACTCGGCGAGGCTTTTCTGGGTAAACGAGCATAATTTAAACAATAATAATTTGACGGAGATGCGGCGGAGAGCCTGTTGTTACCTCCAGCTTGCGGGTGACAATGCTGAGTGCCGTCGGGTCGAGGCTGGAGGCAGACAGCACCTCATTGAGCTGCGCTTCCTTCTTCTCCATGGCGTCCGCGAGCGCCACCAGCTTCCGCTCCAGCAGCAGGCTCTTGAAGCCGCTCTTCTGCTGCACCTCGTGGACGGCCGTCACAAACTTGCGGTACAGCTCGTCCCGCTCGCTTTCCACCTGCAACACACGGTGGTGGCAACGACGTCTCCATTAAAGGTCATGACTGGTGGTTGCGGCATCGTAGAGACTGTAAGTAACAAAATAAACACCATACAATGCGCCTCCTTCACATATCGGTCCATCCGCATAAACAATAAAATAATTTAATTTGTTATATTCTGGACAACGACGATCATGATTATTTTGCGTTTTGCATTGTAGGGTTTCGTGTCAAACTAGGACCCATAACTAATAAGGATCTTGCATATAAACATCAGGCAGTTCACCAGTATTGGTTCAAGCGAGCCAGACTGATGAGACACTGAATGCGGAAAACGGTCCAGAGTTTTGCTTGTGTTGAATCAATGCTGCTATTATGCATTTCCAGAAGGGTAAAAGAGGGACTGATATAGGAAGGGGCAAATTGGCTGTTTCGTTATTTTATCAAGGGGCAGGACAACTTCACACACAGAATAGCTCCACGAGTTACCCCGAGATTAGTGGCTCTATTTTTTTTCTGCACCAGTTTTTTTTAAAACTGGTCAAGTCAGATTACCGTATCAGGAGCAGCGGAGTGTATCATCGCTGTAATGATGTCTCCTTTGTATTTGTGGTTCGGGGCATTGCGTCGTTATACGTTGTTCTGACAAGTTACATACTACTGGAGAGTTTTTAATATCCATTTGTGCATCAGGTATCCACATCTGATGCACAAATGGAAAATTAAACTCTTCAGCCTTCACGTGGCTCACTGTTAAGTGAGAAATCACGACGAATGCTATCAATCTGGTGACAACAAATATCATCGATCTCCCAGTCTCCAGAACGACAACACAATATGATGATGCAGCACTACTTGTGAATCCACTTGAATTCACTAGAGGCACGACCTGTACATGCCCTGCATGCATTGCCGATAACCAAACTATTCAAGTCTCACAACTGGAATAAGCCAAATGAAGGTGAAAACCTCTATGAATATAATTATCTTTTTGTTCAGCGATTGATGTCCGGGCTGACATCCAAACCCAGAAACACAGTTTCATTTCCGAATTTACACCCATGACCGAGCGTGTCGTGTGGCTGGCCCAGTGCTCTGACCTTTGCGCCACCTGGCCATCGCATAATCGCCACCCTTATCTATGCCCTTGCACCAGCGTGGATACCAGGGCCAACATCCTGTCAGAATTAAGAGATTCACCAGCATCTTTCCGCACATTACAACAGCGTCGTGTACAAAGGAGTCGTTACAACACCAGTGCCGCCCACCTAGGGCATCGACGATTCGTTTCCACATGACGTGTCAGGCATTATTGCATTTCACAGGGCTGAAGAAATTAAAATAGGAATTAAAATCTGCATTCTTTTAAAAATTAAAAGAATAAAATAATTGACAGATGACCAAGAACTTTAACTTTGCTTGAATTTAAATTAATTTTGGCTTAACTACTAC
Source organism: Lethenteron reissneri (assembly GCF_015708825.2). Lineage (NCBI taxonomy): Eukaryota > Metazoa > Chordata > Hyperoartia > Petromyzontiformes > Petromyzontidae > Lethenteron > Lethenteron reissneri. Next base: position 11,569,198 of record NC_083830.1, on the reverse strand, counting down.
GTAAGTATGTTGAACTTATTTCGCACCATACGTCGCCAACCATGCTAATTGGAGGTGTGGGGGAAGGACAGCAAATTCAATACATTTTATTGATTGTACTTTTGGAAATGGATGTATTCATCATTGATAATGAGAGATGAGAGTTCCAAATCTAGGTTATGCACTGGATGGGGCAACACAGCTCACCCGAACAATAGCCTCCGATGTTCTGAGGTTCACGTGTAGTCTGGTATTGTCATCGTCTGGCTTTGTCGTGTTGTGGAAGCTCTTCTGCCATCTGATAAATGCTTAATGCAATATATTGAATTATTGCAATTTCAATATATTGCGTGAATTATTAAATAACATTTCAACAAAATATATGAGCAAACAATACTTCACCTTCTCATATCTGTCCCTCCACATAAAAATATGAAAGCATTTCCTTCACATTCCATCGGCCACGAGGGGCGTACATCCTTTCAGTGGCCTTGGTTTATTACAAACAAAACTTTGGACTGGTTTCGACATTCAGTGTCTCATTAGCAGTCAGGCTTTGTTTGAAGCAATGCTGCAGGTGAACTGCTAGATGTTGATAGGCAAGATCCCTATTAGTTATGGGTTATAGCTTGATGCAATCTGATATAATACACAACACAAAATAATAATTAGTGGAAAATCTCTCACTCACCCCCAACCTTATCCCGTATAGTCTCCTTACCCCTCTCCCATTCTCTCTCTCCACCACCGCCCGATACTATTTGTTTTAATGTGTACTATTAACCACAAACATTGTTTCTCCATACAAAAGGTCACCACCTCGTGTGGTTAGAGGAAGCTCCAACCCAAAAAGCAAACAGCTCTTATCGTGTGCTATGTATCTAGCAGGGCATGCAAACATTCACTGTCAAAATTCAGGGTCATGATTCCATTCAATAATCTATTCTTGCTTAACTCCGTCCAACCGAAGTTGGAGGCATTCGTGCATGAGGACCGGGCATCTGTTGGTCCATACCGCGGGTGCTCGTGATGGTGCTCGTAAAGGTGAGCCCCCGTACAAACACGAGAAGGAGTCGTCGGCACACGCTGGGAATTAGCGTTGTGCTATTGGCAGCAGCAGCTGATGTTTTAAAACGTATATTTTTATTATATTTTTGCTGTACACAAGAACAAAGGCCCACTGCAGAACGTTGGGCAAAAAAACCAACCGCACGCACGAATATCCACCAGGCGCATGTACCCAACGCATCCTGGTTGATGAGGGGGGGACAGATAATCCGCGGAAGGGGTGGCGAGATAAACTATTGTCTCATTTAAATGGGAAATTTGCGCCGGTAGAACATCTGATGTAAAATTCGTGTAAGTCTTCCAAATTATGCAGAAATTGCACTGTCACCATAATGATGCAAATAATTCAAATAATTCCTGGTCAGAACTTTCACCACCAGCGGTGTACAACCCTGCATCAAAGAACATCCGTGGAAGATGACACTACAGAACTACATATTGACTTTTCTTGGTTCTTTCGGTAAAGTCACGTAGAAGGGAAATAATAAAATAATAAAAATAAAACATAATCAAATAATTCTCACGACGTTTCAGCCACAACGCAAGCAGTCGTCCTCAGGTGAAGAACAGGTCTGTCAGAATATTCTTTCTATTGAAAGATGTTTGGCCAATTCCTCAATTAGTATTTTGAGTACACAGAGAAAATCCATGATGACAATTGAAAATTACGTTGACTGGTCAGATGCTTGGTTTAGCAAAGAGTCAGTAATATAATTTTTTAACACAGTTGCTGAGCACAGGCCCCTTCTGCTGGGTGGACAGAGGAGGGCAGAGAGGGATTTGAGAAACTTGCACCATCGTTTCAACTGCCGCGCTGAGAACTGGAATCTATCTGGGGACATTTGCATGGCAAGTCCAGCATGCTAGTAACCACTACACCACGGTGGCAGCTCTCATCGTTTCTCAGTTAAAAAGCCAAACACGTTGTGTGTATCGCTCTCGAAGTGTCTACGTGTGCGGCAAAACCGGCAACTGTTTCCTTACATACTCTTTGGGTCTTTCGGTAAAGTCACGTAGATAGAAAAATAATAAAATTGTAAAAAATCATGACGTTTCGATCGCAACACAAGCAATCGTCTTTAGGTGAAAAAATACAGCAGGCGGACTGCTGAGGCAGGAAGAAATATAGCGAGAGAGCTACTGCAGCCAAAGGTTATAAAGGTTTTAGATGGGTACAACCCAAGGGTAAGTGGGTGGGGCTAGAGATGGAATTTGCAAGGAAATGTAAGATCGCAGAGCTAGGTATACCTCGGCTATTGTGTTGCTAGAGATGAGCATGTCAATCTGTTAATGTAACCCCACGGCTACGGTGCTGAAGAAGCCATTGCATTGCTCGAGATTAGAGATTAGCATGTTTGATGTGAGACGGCTCCCGAGCAGCGGCTGTGTTAATGAGAGACATTCAGCCTATTAAACAACGAGCGCCACCGCCGCATCGAGGAAAAGGGAGCAACAGCTATGTTAGTGAGACATTTAGCCTGTTAATGTGAAGACATTTAACAAGGTAATGTAACTCAGAGAGTCGGAAATAACTGCTAACACAGGCAGGTAGAATGGAAGCATCACAGCCAGTTATGACTTTACCTGATTAATAACGTCCTTCCAATGATTGCTCAGTTTGTACCGATCTTCTCTGTTGAAATTGTGTTTATGTTTATATATCTGGATGGCTTCATGACCAAATCTTTGTTGATAGCCAGTGGGTTTGCATAGTACCTTCGTCTTGGAGAAATTAATTTCATGTGTGCCCACAGCGTTAAAACAATGATCAGCCATGGCAGAGGTGTTGGTCCTACCGTGTTTCAGATCTGCCTTGTGTTCGCGAACACGGTCTGAGACATGTCACTTAGTTTCCCCAATGTAACTACTGCCGCAGGCACAGCTTCGTTTGTAGACGAGTTTATCTACGTGACTTTACCGAAAGACCCAAAGAGTATGAATTCCTGCAGTCACAAAAGCTTTAAGTCAATGTTTTCTTACAATTTATTTTATTTTTCCGTTTATTTAGCTGAGTGTGAGAGCTCACCTTGGCAAAGCGCTGAATCAGCACCTCGTGCTCCCACTTCAACTCCTGCATCTCCTGGTCCATCACCTTCAGTCTGGCCTTCGCACTCTGCAAAGTTTAGTCAGGATAAGGAGGTCAGGAGAGGTGGCATTTTATTCAAATATTTAACATGGAAAAATCCTAAAAGCTATTTGTAAGAGCATTCAAATTGTCAATTGACGCACACATAGAAAACATGTATTTATACTATGCAATTTAAAACTTATACACTGTGAATTTATATAATGAACATCACAGCCAGTCAAACACATGAATACTTGAGTTAAATAATTATGATTTTATGACCACAAAGGGCAGAGATATTGTTGGAATAACACGATAGTTGTCGATGTGAGGAAAGGGAGCGGCATGTTGATATACACGTGTCGAGAGGACGGATTCCCAGTGAGGTTATCTTCTTTTGGGAACCTGGTGACCTGAGCTCAATTACCACTCACGACCAACATCAGTGACGAAAATTTGAACCGGTGGTGAGTTTCTCCTAGGTCAACTCAGCCTTAAATGGGTACCTGGTTTAGTATGTAAACATCAGCCTTGGGGAGGAAGATGAAGGTGACTGGGCAGGAATGACGCTGCCCCCACCGCCCCCTCGTAGGTGCGCCGTGCCAGCCTTCATAGGTCCTCGATAACGGCACTTGCCCCAACAGCCTGCATGGGCTACACAGAGGACCTTTGTCTCTGAATACAAGGGGGGCTCACCGCGAGCAGCGTCTTGTCCTTGGTGTAGTTGGCGAGCTGCCGGTTAAGCTCGGCGACCTCCTCTCGCGCCCTCTGTAGAGGCTCCGTCAGACGCTTGTTCTGCTGCGCCGTCTCTGCCATCTCCTTCTCCAGACGCTCCTCCTTCTTCTTCATGTCCTCCACTTGCTCCTACGTGAGCGTGCATACATACGTGCTTGAGATGTGTGCGTGCGTGTGCGTGCGTGTGCGTGCGTGTGCGTACGCGCGAAGGGTTTGCCGACGACCGGTACCAGCGGTGTTTAGATTGACTTCTGTGGAGGAGGAGACTTATAAAGGATACTACTGGGCAGTCGGAGGCAGACGCCCTCCAGCAATAACGAAAGGCAGAGGAGCGACGCTTACAACAATGAGCGGCACGCCGGGTGGCTAGGATGCAGCAAGTTGGCACAGTAGGGGGCACAGGTGGCGCATGTGCCGATCATCTCGGTCAGTCAACCCATAGAACCTGAGACTGTCCCTTGATCTGCTGCCAGTGAACCTTCCACACTTCACGGGATCGCTTCAAAGTGCACCTAGCCTTGCACAAGCACTGTGGTGATGTTATTGCAACTTAGTGGCAAATGGCTGCTTTTGTTGTGTTTTAGGGGCTTGATTCTCCCTGAATATTTCCAATGGCACCAGCAGCAGCAGGCCTGGAGACAGCAGTAGGTTGGTGGGGGGGATTGTGCCTAAATTAGGGTGTCAAGGTAAAAAGTGCCGACTCGGTAATATAAGCGAGGCTTTCCTGGTTAATTTAAATACTCGGCAGTCAAAACAATTTCCTCTATAAATGAGCACTGAGGAAGTGCTCATTTTCCGTTTACAGCTCTTTAAAGCCAGCGGTCGAAATTTTGTGTGACTATGGCAGGGGCTCTCTCTCGAAATGACAATCGTTGTTAATTTCCTTCCCATTGTGCTCATTGTGTAGCTGCTAGGTGGATTGTAGCATCGCAGAGGAGAGATTTTAATATTTAATAGATATACTTATATTGGTGGGAGATGTATAGAAGCTTTAAAGCGTAATGCTTCCCCTGTTGCAACGACCCCAAAGCATAGATCGCTTATAATATTGTTAGTCAAATGAACCTATTCATCATTTAAAATCTGTTTGCATCTTATCTTAGCGTGCGGTGCGCGCAGCTCACCTTGAGCGAGTTGATGAGCGCCAGGTTGTTCAGCGTGATGTCGTTATAGTAGTTCTTGATGTCACTGAACGCCTTCTCGTGGTTGCGCATGAGGGCGTTGATCTGCCCGTTCTTCCGCTCCTCCACCTCATGAATCTCCGTCTTCCGGCGGAGGTCCAGTTCGTCGCGCAACGCTCGCATCTTCTTCTCATACTTGGCCTCCATCTCTGCAGGAAACACGGATGGGTGAACTCGCTTACCCGCACGTGCTAGGGTTGCTACCTTTTCCACTGTAGACCAAATGTAGACAGATTTCTCAGTAGGGCCCTAGGTCTATCGGAGCTGTGCAGTCTATTGTAATAAAGTTCAACACAATACCGGTGCCAGATCTCGGCACAGATCAATTCCTGCCACCCGACTACAGATGCCATTCCCTAGACTCTCTTCTAAGTGTAGTGACATCGCGGGATGTCACTGGTAATGCCGGTCCTAGCCTGGCACGGCGTGCGGTGTAACGACATCGCGGACACCTCTAGGATATGGGTGCAGTACCGGCCCTAGAGGGGCTCGGTGAGCGCTGATAAATAGCGCTGGATGGCACCACGCTTGGCGTACAGTGCCGGCCCCTACATGATAGGGTGTGGGAGTGCCGGCCATGGAAATGGGGTTACTAAGGGCCGTGGCACTCTGGTTGACCCCAGAGGACACGTGACCGGTTAAGTCTACACAGGGGCCCCAAGTGGGGGCTTAGGGGTGATCATGTGTCAGGGTCGAGATCCTGCTCGAGGATTCTGGAAGGTGGTCGTGGCCAAGGGCGGAGCCAGCCACGCCACAGAGAATATAAGCCGGGTCCCCCAGAGGGACTGGCGCTGTTGTTCATCCTGAAGAAACCTTCTTCTGCATCCTACAGAGTCTCCAACACGTGGACCTGGACTCAAGCTGTGGTCCGGTCCGTTGTAGCTAGTTACGGTGTTATTAGTGTAGTTAGCCTGGTGATCACCACCATAGGTTGTTATTCTGTTCAGGGGCAGTTACCCCTTGTGTTGGTGTTAATAAAAGTGTTGCCTCCAAGAGTACGTCTACGACTAAGTTGAACTCACTACATAAGTGATAGATATATGCATATATTTATTTTAACACAGGTGTTAAGCACATACCTGAAAGCTCAAAACGTCAGGTGGCCAACAACACACAGCACTATGAGAGTTGTAATAGATAAGAGATAGATAAGAGTAGATAACACATTTATTGAATTGAGCAGGGTATATAGCATCTTGGTGATATCTGTCTGCTTATATGTCTGTCTATAGTTTTCTGGTTAGATTTTTGTTGCTATTTCATTTATACCTGATGATGATTGCTTGTGTTGCAATCTAAACGTCGTATGCTATTATTTATTTTATTATTTTATCTTTATACGTGACTTTACCGAAAGAACCAAAGAGTTATTGAAAAAGCTTTAGGAAAAAGGGACGATGGGAGGGAAGAAGTATAGCAGTATGAGGTAAGAAGTACAAAGAGAAGTGGAGTGACATGCAGCGTGGTGAGCAAGTGGGTGTGTCAGTGAGAGAGTGGCTGGGTGTGTGGGTGAGTGTTTGTGGGTAAATGTAGAAGTGGAGAATGGTAGTGCAGTGAATAGCGCGCTATACTATGAACCCGGCGACTCGAGTTCGATTCCCGCTCATGGCCAACAACAGTGACGATTATCTGAACCTGTCGTGGGCCTCCCCTAGGTCGACACAACCTCAAATGAGTACCTGGTGCGGAGTGTAAACATTACTACTAGGAGAGAAAGGTGGTGGGGCTTGGTGCTGGCCACCCACACCCTTACAGTGAGAGAAACAAGTATTTCATCCCCTGCTGATTTTGTACGTTTGCCCACTGACAGAGAAATGATCAGTCTATACTTTTAATGGTAGGTGTATTTGAACAGTGAGAGACAGAATAACAACAAAACAATCCAGAAAAACGCATGTCAAAAATGTTATACATTGATTTGCATTTTAATGAGGGAAATAAGTATGACCCCTCTGCAAAACATGACTTAGTACTTGGTGGCAAAACCCTTGTTGGCAACAGGGTTGCGATTTCCGCATGGAAAATGCGGAAGGAGGGTTCAAATTTTCCCGCATTTTTGCTAAAGTCAACCGCAAACGGTGGAAAGACTACTCCTATGACCGCGCGCTTTTAACAACACGGTAATGCGTTCTATTGGAAAGGATACATGCAAGGCCCAGCATCACGTAGGGCTTTGAGTTACTGATTGGAATGAATATATGATTTCCGCATTTCCGCACAAGAACCACATACTTTATTCAAAAGCGGAGCCGTGATTACGAGCACATGTACATGATGTATCCTTTCCAATAGAACGCATTAACGTGTTGTTAAAAGCGCGCGGTCATAGGAGTAGTCTTTCCACCGTTTGCGGTTGACTTTAGCAAAAATGCGGGAAAATTTGAACCCTCCTTCCGCATTTTCCATGCGGAAATCGCAACCCTGGTTGGCAATCACAGAGGTCAGACGTTTCTTGTAGTTGGCCACCAGGTTTGCACACATCTCAGGAGGGAATTTGTCCCACTCCTCTTTGCAGATCTTCTCCAAGTCATTAAGGTTTCGAGGCTGACGTTTGGCAACTCGAACCTTCAGCTCCCTCCACAGATTTTCTATGGGATTAAGGTCTGGAGACTGGCTAGGCCACTCCAGGACCTTAATGTGCTTCTTCTTGAGCCACTTCTTTGTTGCCTTGGCCGTGTGTTTTGGGTCATTGTCATGCTGGAATACCCATCCACGACCCATTTTCAATGCCCTGGCTGAGGGAAGGAGGTTCTCACCCAAGATTTGACGGTACATGGCCCCGTCCATCGTCCCTTTGATGCGGTGAAGTTGTCCTGTCCCACTTAGCAGAAAAACACCCCCAAAGCATTATGTTTCCACCTCCATGTTTGACGGTGGGGATGGTGTTCTTGGGGTCATAGGCAGCATTCCTCCTCCAAACACGGCGAGTTGAATTGATGCCAAAGAGCTCCATTTTGGTCTCATCTGACCACAACACTTTCACCCAGTTGTCCTCTGAATCATTCAGATGTTCATTGGAAAACTTCAGACGGGCATGTATATGTGCTTTCTTGAGCAGGGGGACCTTGCGGGCGCTGCAGCTTTTCAGTCCTTCACGGCGTAGTGTGTTACCAACTGTTTTCTTGGTGACTATGGTCCCAGTTGCTTTGAGATCATTGACAAGATCCTCCCGTGTAGTTCTGGGCTGATTCCTCACCGTTCTCATGATCATTGCAACTCCACGAGGTGAGATCTTGCATGGAGCCCCAGGCCGAGGGAGATTGACAGTTCTTTTGTGTTTCTTCCATTTGCGAATAATCGCACCAACTGTTGTCACCTTCTCACCAAGCTGCTTGGCGATGATCTTGTAGCCCATTCCAGCCTTGTACAGGTCTACAATCTTGTCCCTGACACCCTTGGAGAGCTCTTTGGTCGTGGCCATGGTGGAGAGTTTGGAATCTGATTGATTGATTGCTTCTGTGAACAGGTGTCTTTTATACAGGTAACAAAGCACTCCCTTTAAGAGTGTGCTCCTAATCTCAGCTCGTTACCTGTATAAAAGACACCTGGGAGCCAGAAATCTTTCTGATTGAGAGAGGGTCAAATACTTATTTCGCTCATTAAAATGCAAATCAATCTATAAAGTTTTTGACATGCGTTTTTCTGGATTTTGTTGTTGTTGTTAAAGAGTGATAATATGCTAGACGAGTGCAATAATCACCCTAATTCCATTCTGATGTTTCTGTTTTACTATGAGCGGTTATCTGCCAGTAATTTGTCTAAAATTGTAAACAAATTTTCATTATAATATCGATTTATATTTCTGCGCCGTTTTAGATTTCTTATGTAACGCGGTTAATCTGTGGGAAAACCACAGTAGGCGGCAACCCTGCCAACACGAACAAACAAAGCCGGAGTTCACAGACGGAGCCAACACATCTTGCCCGACCGGTCAAACGCATACGCGACGTCACGCTCGTGGCGGCTTGTGCATTACGTGCACATGAATGCACAGTCGTAGGCACAGCAATAAAACACGATAAGCGGCTCGCAATCAAGAAGGTTCCAAGCTCAAATCTTGGTTGTGGAGTGGGGGGTTAACTCTGCCCATCATCCCCCAGTGGTTGATGAGCACCGCTTTGTAGGTGAGTCAACAGTTGGTTGTAATATGGAGAGACTTGCCCCGCGATATGAATATGGATCTCCACCACTGGCTCAGCGCTGTAAACAGATGAGCACAGCCTAAATACTCATTATAGAAAGAACTTCAACTCTGTTGAGTTTTTTTTAACACTATGGGTTTAGTTTCCTACACAAAGGGCAGGGAATAAGACACATTCTTGCAGAATGGTGAACGATGATAAAACGACTTCACCATCCGCCGTGGTATGTTGTGGAACGCCTATCAATCTAGTTTCCATGCTTCCCTCCAACGCCTCGCGTCATGCGCACAAGACGGACACATTTACGGCCAGCGCATGGCGCAGCCCACGCACAGAGTGGCGTGGAAGTAGCGGCAGGGAGCAGGCATGCTCACAAAAAACGCTGTCCACGTGGCGTGCGGTGGGGGGGCCGGGTACTTTTGTGGGGGTTTTATTTTTGGTACCTCGAACTTGTGTTTCGAAATCATCCCGCAGCTTAGTTATCATTTCATCGTTTTTCTGAAAAGGGAAAACGCAGACCACATCCCCACACATGAATTTCCCCAACAAGACACAATACCATAAGACGTTGCAAAGCAAAACTGCAGCCCTGATGTTGCTTGCTCGTGCCACTGCTGGTGGAAGGGCTTACCTGAGGGCAAACTCTAGAGGGTGTTTTATCCACTATTCCATGCTGATCAGATGTGTTAACATTCACCATAATGGCTAAGTGAAGAGCTTTATACACTCAACAGCAATGGCATCAAGAGCCATATAAACATTTTGTCTCTCACGTTGATGAACGGTTTGTACATTTTTGCTTGATTTTGATCACTTACTTTGGCTCAAATTTCATCTTTTAGAATTAAATGTATCAGATTGCTTGCCATGTGAAAAACATTTTTCTGTAAGAGGGAATGAATAAACCTCCTCGTGGTGTGATAATTTTTGTATTATTATTCCAACTGTTTCAAACATTATTTTCAGGAGGGTCCTGCTAAGGTTTCACAGGCGAGGACGGCGATTTTCTACGTTTTTCCCAGTTAATTAATTTGATTAAAAAAAAAATTACCATGATACTGGCACGCAATGGCCTACTCTTCTTCTAATGAAGTGGAAGGATGTGGCAAGACAGACATAGAGACACAGACAGACACTGAGACAAAGACACAACAACAAACGCCATTCGCCACTAAGTGGCGGTGGCGTCACCACGACGCTTGTGCCAAGCTATGCGCATGTGGAGGCCACGTGAAGTGTCGAACACCCACTGGCTGGAGGTCACGGGGCAGACCCAGGTGCCACGGGTCGACTGAGATGACTGGCTGATGCACCACCTGTGCCCACTATGCCGACTTGCTGTGCTTTAGCCACCCGGCACTCCGCTCGTTGTTGTGAGCATCGCTCCTACCCCCTCCATTGTTGTTGGGAGGGCGACTACCTCCAACTGCCAAATAACGTCCTTCACGAGCCTCCTCCACAGAGGCCGATCTTGACACCACTCGTACCAGTCATCGGCAAGTCCACTCAGCTCCACATTCTCCTGGACTCCATCTCTTCTCTAGCCTGTGCCGCGCCCGTTTAGCCCCCTCGATCTGGCCGAACAAAAGCTGTTTAGGCATGCGGTGGCTGGGCATGCGGGCTACATGACCCAGCCAACGCAGCCTTGCCTGCCGGAGGAGCTCACCGATGGGGCTTTGTCCGGATCTTTCAAGGATATGTGAGCTCCTCACACAATACAGCCTGGTTAAGGCCAGGATGTATCATAGGGAGGCTAGCCTAAATGTTTCTAACCGGCGAAGATGTTCCATTAGGGGGGGTCCACATTTCGCAAGCGTAGAGAAGGGAGGGAATGACTGTGGCGGAGAAGACCTAAAGCTTCATGTGGATTCGCAGACCAGGTAGTTTCCACACAGCGTTATGCAACCGATGAAAAGATAATGCCACTCGACTGATTCGGAGTGAAACCTCTGCTGTCAAACCGGAGCCGATCATGAGCACACTGCCTAGGTATGGGAAACTCTCCACTCTTTCCACAACTGCCCTATCACCAATTGGGAGTTGTGGGGGTGGAGTGTCCGATGGTACAAAATAACCAGGCAGGTGCTTAGTTTTGGTAGGGCTCATGGTAAGTCCCCACCTCTTAGTGGCAAGCTCCAGGTTCAGCAGCAGCACCTCCAACTCCTCCTCTGAGTGAGCAGCAATTACCAGATCATCGGCATACATAACATGGTTGAGCAATAGGGAGCCATGCCTTGACCGCACCCGGGCATCGATCAGCCTCCCATTGTATCTGTACCAGATGGAAATTCCTCCGGTACAGCTATTGAAGGCTTCACGAGCTACATGATCGAAATAGATGGTAAATAATGTGGGAGCCAGAGGACATCCCTGTCACACCCCAAGGTGAACAAGGATCCCGGCCACGCAGTTTTACCCGGGCCTGCTCACCATCATGAAGGTCCTTAATGATCGTGAGTAGCGGGTCAGGGACTCCGAAAACACGAAGAATAACCCAGAGCCCAGGCCTACTGATGGTATCATAGGCTTTGACCAGGTCAATAAAGCAGAGATGTAGGTCTTGTTGGAATTCCCTACACCTCTGCTGTAGCAGACGGACAGAAAATATGGCATCTGTGCAGGACCACCCTTTCCTGAAACCAAATTGGGGCTTCGCAAGCCTCTCCTCAGCGTGCCTGGCAAGGTGATGTTGAATAATCCTTGCCAGGACCTTTACCGGCACACTGAGGAGTGAGATGCCCCTGTAGTTGTTACAGTCTGTTGTTACAGTCTGTAACAACTAAAGAGCGGGACCACCAGGGCATCCTTCCAATCCTGCGGAACCCGTCCAGTGGTCCAGACTGTTGTTATGTCATGTAGGCCAGGCTGTGCACAAACGTCACCCTCCAACAGCATTTTGCTTGGGACATAATCTCTGCCTTTCCTGGTCTCAGGCTCTGAATCGCCTTCAGTACTTCCTCAGCAGATGGCACCTCGGGCAGCAACTCACAGGGGGTGACTTCATCTTCCAATATTTGAGGCACCGCAGCCTCAGCAGGGTCATCCCCACTTTGTCCCACAATGTTTTCCAGGCTGAGGGATTTCCCCTCCCCCTGTTCCTGGGGGTCGGAGATTGGATCACCATTTTTTCACCTAATGATGGTAATAGATGTGGCGCTGCAGGTTACTTTTTTATGGAATTAAAGAGTGATTTGTGATTGCGGGCCATTGAGGCAGACTCGATCTCCTCAGCAACCTGCATCCACCAACCATCCTTACAGTGTCTCACGGCTCTCTGAACCTCTGAGCGAAGGCTGTGGTAAGCCTCCTCATTCTTTGATGTGGGATGCTGTAGACAATGAGAGTGGGCTTGTCGCTTTTTCTCAGCCAGCCTGAACACCTCTTCTGTCAGCCAGGGTCTCTGAGGAGGTCTGAACCGTGTGCCCAAAGCAGCCATTGCAGCTGCATGAGCCACAGTCCTAAACCTCGCCCATTTCCCCTCGACATCAGGAGGAGTGGGGGACGATTGCAACCCCAGCTGCAAGCGATGATGAAATTCTCGCTTGCAACTTTTATCAGTGAGCTGAGACCATGCCACTATGGGTTTGAATTGGGTCCTGGGTGTACACTCACCACCGGAGTCGAAGAATGGTAGGCACATCTTACAGATGAAAAGTCTATGGTCAGTGGACAGATCAGCTCCACTGTAGGTCCTGGTGTCAAGGACATGGGCCCACATCCGCTGTTCCGTCACTATGTAGTCTAGCAGATATTCTTGCTTGGATCCCGGAATGCATCCATGATGTTGTGTGGATGTGCCGATGCCAGAACAGCGTGTTGGTAATTACAAGCCCATGGGCTGCACAAAAATCTAGCAGTCTCCTACCATTGTTATTGAGCTGATCTGGCCCATGTCTTCCAATCACTCCAGACCAGGTGCTCGCATCATGACCAACTCGGGCATTCAAGTCACCCAACAAGATTACTCTATCCCGAGGGGTCACTTTAGCCAGCACCTGTGACAGGAGGTCATAGAAGGCCTTGCCTGCATCCCTCCATGGATGTTTGTCTTCGGTCAGGGCATAAGTAACCACGACACCACTCCTCGCCTCTGGTTGATGGGAAGGCAAGCCCAAAGTAGCCTGGGGCTTACAGCTTCCCACACCTCACCGCCACACTCCTACACCCCCTTTATTCTTTTGTTCAGAGAAGAGCCACTCCCTGTTGTTTGGCAAGTCTCCTGCCCCGAGTAGAGGACTGTCCACCCCTCATGGTGGCAGGAGCCAGAGCCGGTTCACCGGACCTCCTGAATACCACAGAGATCCAGGCGGTACCGGTCCAGCTCCTGACAAAGGAGTGGCAGCCTCTCCTCCGCAGTAAGCATTCGAACATTCCACGTGGCCATCCGAAGTGGCTTTTTGTTGTTTCTGGAGGAGCCCCGAGGGTAAGGATTTAGTCTCCTGGCTCCACCAAATGGGGTTTGGCCAGGAGATGTCATAGACGTCTGTCCCCCCGGGCCTTCGGCACAAGCTTAATACGTTTTTTACATCGTAGTTTAGTGGTAGTTAATTGAAGGTGAAGGGTTTACCAGCCCTCACACTCGTTCAGAGCCCCCATTTGGCCGCTGTGGTGGTTACAAACGCCATGAGGGGAATGGACAATTTAATTCGGCCCTCCCCCCATGGCACTGCCCACCACAGCATTGCCGTCCGGCACCACGAGGAGGTAGGGGGTTGTTTTCATGTACAGGTGCTGGATGGATTGTTGTGTCGCAGTAACGTCACAGGTGGCAGTGGCTTGGGGAGGCCTTCATCGAGCAGTGGAGAGACCACGGTTGATGATAATGATGACTAACAGATGTTGGGGGTGCGCAGGCTGTGAGCGCACCAGCGTGAGGTTTCTGATGACGTCCTCGCTGGACAGCTCGTGCTCCTTCATATCGACGAGCAGCGAGCGCAAGCCTTGGCGCAGGCCGCTCTCCTTCTCACGCTGCTCGCGATGTGCCAGCGTTGTAGCCACCGTGCCCTCGGTGCGCAGCTCAGCCACTTTGTTCTGATGCTCGTAGAGCAGGTGCTTCACCTTCTGCTTGTACACCTGCACAAGATCAAGATCCAGATGTCATCGCGCCAAAAGACATTGATGCCACCACCATACCTTCTCCATCACACCTCCACCACCACACCTCCTCTATCACACCTCCACCACCACACCACCACACCTCCTCCATCACGACACCTCCATCACACCTCCTCCATCACACCCCCACCATCACAACAACTCCATCATACCTCCACCACCACACCTCCTCCACCACACCTCCTCCATCACACATCCACCATCACACCTCCACCACCACACCTCTTCCATCACGACACCTCCATCACACCTCCACCATCACACTTCCTCCATCACATCTCCACCACCACACCTCCTCCATCACACCTCCACCACCACACCTCCTCCATCACACCTCCACCACGCCTCCACCACCACGCCTCCTCCACCACGCCTCCTCCACCACGCCTCCACCACCACACCTCCACCACCACACCTCCTCCATCATGCCTCCACCACCACGCCTCCACCACCACATCTCCAGCACACCTCCTCCATCACACTTCCACCACCTCGCCTCCTTGCTGCCAACGCGTTCTCTCCCCTCTGCCAGATCACCAAGCTGCTGCACAGTCGACACGCGAACTTTAAGATCTGTATAAATCTTGACTTAAAGCTTTCGTGACTGCAGGAATTCATATTCGTTGGGTCTTTTGGTAAAGTTACGTAGATAGGTTCAAAGAAAATAACAACATAACAAAAAAAACTACGACATTCGATGGCAACACAAGCGGCCATCATCAGGAAAAGGGGGGTTAGCTTCTAACGACAACTGTTTATAAAGGTTTGAAATGGGCGTAGCCTGAATGTCAGCAGCCAATGTTAATGTAAGAGGTGGGCAAGCGACTGCGGCGGTGGTGGGTTTCCACTAATCAAAGGGCTGCCAGGTAAAAATTAGCATGTTAATGGGAGATCGCCAAACATCCTCCATGGCGAGCGTGCCAAGGTGGCTATGTTAATGTAAGAGATGAGCATGTTAATGTGAGAGATGAGCATGTTAATGTGAGAGATTGGCATGTTAATGTGAGAGATTAGCATGTTAACGTGAGAGATTAGCATGTTAATGTGAGAGATGAGCATGTTAATGTGAGAGACTAGCATGTTAATGAGAGATTGGCATGTTAATGTGAGAGATGAGCATGTTAATGTGAGATGAGCATGTTAATGTGAGAGATGAGCATGTTAATGTGAGAGATGAGCATGTTAATGTGAGAGATGAGCATGTTAATGTGAGAGATTAGCATGTTAATGTGAGAGATGAGCATGTTAATGTGAGATGAGCATGTTAATGTGAGAGATTAGCATGTTAATGTGAGAGATTAGCATGTTAATGTGAGAGATGAGCGTGTTAATGTGAGAGATGAGCATGTTAATGTGAGAGATGAGCATGTTAATGTGAGAGATTAGCATGTTAATGTGAGAGATTAGCATGTTAATGTGAGAGATTAGCATGTTAATGTGAGAGATTAGCATGTTAATGAGAGATTAGCGTGTTAATGTGAGATATGAGCATGTTAATGTGAGAGATTAGCATGTTAATGAGAGATTAGCGTGTTAATGTGAGAGATGAGCATGTTAATGTGAGAGATTAGCATGTTAATGTGAGAGATTAGCATGTTAATGTAAGAGATCAGCATGTTAATGTGAGAGATGAGCATGTTAATGTGAGAGATTGGCATGTTAATGTGAGAGATGAGCGTGTTAATGTGAGAGATGAGCATGTTAATGTGAGAGATTGGCATGTTAATGTGAGAGATTAGCATGTTAACGTGAGAGATTAGCATGTTAATGTGAGAGATGAGCATGTTAATGTGAGAGACTAGCATGTTAATGTGAGATTGGCATGTTAATGTAAGAGATGAGCATGTTAATGTGAGAGATGAGCATGTTAATGTGAGAGATGAGCGTGTTAATGTGAGAGATGAGCATGTTAATGTGAGAGATTAGCATGTTAATGTGAGAGATGAGCATGTTAATGTGAGAGATGAGCATGTTAATGTGAGAGATGAGCATGTTAATGTGAGAGATGAGCATGTTAATGTGAGAGATTAGCATGTTAATGTGAGAGATGAGCATGTTAATGTGAGATGAGCATGTTAATGTGAGAGATTAGCATGTTAATGTGAGAGATTAGCATGTTAATGTGAGAGATGAGCGTGTTAATGTGAGAGATGAGCATGTTAATGTGAGAGATTAGCATGTTAATGTGAGAGATGAGCATGTTAATGTGAGAGATTGGCATGTTAATGAGAGATGAGCATGTTAATGTGAGAGATTGGCATGTTAATGTGAGAGATTGGCATGTTAATGGAAGATCGCCGAGCAGCAACCTCGAGGATGGCGTGTGAGGTAGCTGTGTTAGTGTGAGAAATTAAATCTGTTAATGTAAAACATCAGAGAGCCCAAAATAACAACTAACATCGGAAGGTGGTAGGATGGGAACATCACAGCCAGCTATGACTTAAACTGGTTAATAACGTCCTTCCAATGATTGCTCAGTTTGTACCCATCTTCTCAGTTGAAATTAGCAATAGCAATAATTAACATGTTAAATGCTTGTAGACATGACAATTACATGTGTTGGGCTATGTCAGGTGGTGGAGGGTTTCATGACAAAAATGTAACCAGATCATTGCATGGTCTAACCCAAAAAATATATATTTAATGACTCAAAAATATTGGCTGCAAAATTCTACGTGGTAAGTATTCAAGTATTCGTGTATGTAAACATACACATATACTGTTATGACAGGAAAACTGCATGTGTATTAACCAAAATTGACTATGCGCCGCCTGCTTCACTCCCGTAGATGTTATTTAAATTGCAGCAAGCGGACTTTCCAGCTCACGGAGACCAGGGCTGGCCCTATTAGTCTGGCTAGCCGCGGTGGTTTCACTGCATCGCTTCTCAAACCCCGCGCCGCTGCCGTTCACGCACAGTCCCGTAGCAGCTCCGACCATCCTCGGGGAAGCACCCACCTTGATCTCCACCTGGTGTCTCTCCTCTGCGTCTTCCATCTCTCGGTCCTTGTTGCGGAGCTCGGCACGCCGTTCGTCAAGCTGCCTGCGCGTGATCTCCCAGAAGGTGTGGATCTTGTCGCGCTCCAGCTGGAAGTAGTTTCGCTCCTCGCGCTCACGGTCCAGCTCCTCGCGAAGGCGCACAATGTGCTCCTCCAGCTGCGGTTAAGCGCGCCATCGCACGCCCCACACACACCATGAGCGCGCCGGTGGATTCACACAATTTTGTTAAACTTCAAAAACTGGTGTCCTGCAAGGTGGGTGGGGTCATTATCTGTTATTACGTTTCGAACCTGTGTAATTTGCGGCTTATTATTTAATTAATGGGATGTTTGGCCAATAGCAGTTACATTTTTTTTCGCAATGGGGAAACAGGGGAACATTCAAACTCTATGCAAAAAGGCACCCGAGTTTTGAACCGAACCTCGGTACTTTTTCCTGTAAGGCACAGATGTTACTACTGTGCCACCCTACTGTCACGAGATGGCAGTACAGCAAGATGGCTCCTGCCCGATCTTTGTGGACCTTTCAGTGTGTCTTTTCTCACTTACTTTCCTTATTGAGAAAAAGCGACTTCAAAATCACTGTAAGGCAATTCACCACGGCGCTCTATTCATGACAAAGCATTGGGCGGCGAGTCTGGGTGATCGTTCTGTGTGAAGCAGTTCTGTACCTGAATGAGAGTTGCGCCTGGTCAGGTTTTTATTCTCGGGACGGTTACAACTTTGGGACCAAAGAGCATTGTTGGAGTAAATCGATAGTTGAGTTTAGGGGTGGCAAATACATGTATACCTCATGGAACCTCCTTTGCCAGTACTAAAATGTGATAATAGGGTTTTCCCATTTTTTCTGGCAACAAAACAGGTGTTAAGATGTTAAGATGTTATAACACCAAACTGAAACCTTTTACAAGGAATCATGTCTGCTTTAACCACAATGCTTGTGGTCAGAATGCAAACAAAAAACAGAGTAAAAGGTTTCAGTTTGGTGTTTTAACATCTTAACACCTGTTTTGTTGCCAGAAAAAAGGGGAAACCCTATTATCAAATGTATACCTTTAAAGATATGGATGCCCAGTGAGCCAGGCTTCTTTTGTCACCCTATGTCAACCAAAGCAAGATAAAGGCATCCCTATACCTTAAGTTCAAGGGAGTTGTTTGACTGAACTTCACCATGCTGGTAAGTGTGAGTGGGTGATGTGTGTGGTGGTGGGCACAGGAACGGTTCAAATATCACTCGCTACTGATATTAGTCGTGACCGGGACTCGAGCTCAGGTCGCCAGGAAACATGAGCCGGGCAGATTGAGTGGCGGTATCGAAGCCATCTCAAACACGGTGAGCCCCCGTGCTAAGGAGCAATGTACTATGTAATGCATAATAATAATAATAACGTGAAACAGAAACCACGGGGAGAGTGGGAAGGTGGAAGGGCAAAGTAGTGGGGAAATTGGAGAGTGTTCTCGGAGAAATAGTCAATGACAGAAGAGAGAAGGAAGGTCTTGAGTCTGTACACAAAGCGAGGGAGGGAATCGGCAGTGTGGAAGAGTGTAAAGAAAATTACAAACATCAGAGACGGAGCAGATGGTGGTCATTCACAAGAGTAGGGGGGCAAAATTGGCTTTTTAAACACAGCAGCCTGTTAGCTAGGCATGTAAACAAAAAGATGAAGATGCAGCCCTGCGATTGCTTGCTCACGCCTCTACTGACGGAAGCGCCTTCACAAGAGGGAACTCGAGAGGGTATTTGGTCTACTCTTCACCACTCACCTCTGCAGTGGGTGAGAAAAGATGGTAAAAATTGCTCGACACATATCGGACAGGGCCCAAATACAGGCTTATCGGTCGATGTCAGGAGCTGAGACCCCCTGAATGCATGGCGTCTTAAAGTGTTTTCTCAAGTTGAAAGTCGTTGGCGAACCCACACTTTACCCCCCACCATGTGCTACCTGCCAATCGAGTGTGAGACTGCGGCGTACCTAATTATATTGCTGGGTGGACAGTGGCGGCAGTGGGGGGGAATTTAGTAAACTTCACCATTGTTTCAACTTCTATGCCAGAAGATGGATTTGAATGGGTGACCTTTGCCTCCCAGGTCCAGTGTGCTAAACCATTACACCACGGAAGCTTTCTTGGCATATAACAATATATTTTTAGATTAAATTGTATTATGTCCACATAAGCCTATTAAATTTTGTGTTTAAGAATGAATAATTTCCATTTAAATGGAATATAGATAATACTGTTGTTATTTCTGTTACTTAAAAAGTACGCGCAAATTACTAAATTGGGATTTAAACGGAGGAACATCACCCCTACTGTAAAACTCATACCACTGACCATGTATGTGATATGCTGCAGCACCTTCCTTGCGCTATAAGAATGGCAAAAGTACCAAATGTACTGAATTCATGATCACGAATTCACGATCATATCTCAGCTACGTGATGTGGGGTGTCCCTGTCCCCCGCTGCTCGCCTGCTCCTTGCTCATCTCCTCCGTGGAGATCCCGTCCACCACCGTGGGGGTTTTTTTCGCCTTGGCCGAGCCCTTTTTCTTCTTCCCTCCTTTCTTCTTTCCCTTGGGAGGCTGCGAGATGCCGAGAAGGCACGCAGGCACGAGCAACATTCAAACATCGAACACCACACTTACACGTTGAATGAGCCGGACGTGGGGAATCACACTCAGGGTTGGTAGCTCACACAAATTTATAAGACTCCCAAAATCGGTGGCCTGTGAGGTAGGTGGACCATGAGAAAGTGGGTTCCTGCATAATCTGTGCAGACCTTTGCGTGTTATCCCCTCGTATGGATGACTTTCTTCGGGTTCCCCCTCCCCCCCCACACGCAAAACATTCCTGGCAGCAAATCTCACTCTCGAAATCAGCTCGTACATCATCTCTCAAGCTGTACTCGGCGAGTGTGACGATTTTTAACATCTCACTTCCTTTCCTAAATAACAAAACACAATTTTTAAGATCACGGTGAGGCGCTCCACCAGAGCCCTCTCTTGACGGTCCAGCACTGGGCGGTGACATGGCCCCAGGGTAGCGCCCGATGCAGAGGTTCGCAAATGACACCGGCGGACCACTGGTTAACACTACTACCAGTAAAGTAACTGTCCTCTGGTTCTTCCCTCGACATTTAGAAAGATGCGTTTATATTACTTAAAGTATTTGCTGCTATAAATTCCCACACTTCGTTGAGCTATCATTTGTGGCCATGTCGCTTCTGAAAAATAATCAAATATCTCAGTGAGCTTTACCTGGCAAAATAAAAAAAAATTGTTTAGCATCATTAGAATGTTGCACTCCTATCTATCGTGTTTTTGTACTGTTTGTTGTTGTAACGTCCCAACGGGACATTTGAACCTTATGGCAGGACCCCGGGGTTCCGAATAAACGGAAGTAAAAATCGCGTCCCACCTGGCGCGGATCATTCTGTTGTCATGTCGTTCAAGTGCAGCAGCGAGGACGAATGCGCAGAAAAACACTAAACTTTGAAACTTTGATTAGCGCATCGTGGAGAGCTCGTCGAGAGTAATAGATGCCGTACCGTTCGCCTTCAACAGACAGACATTAAATGACGTCGCAACGCAGTTTATGCGAGAGCCGGGGGCTTATGAGACGCCGGGGTCCCGTCAGAAGGTGCATTTGTAAAAGAGCTTCATAGCTCATCGGATTCCTCCAGTATAAATATTCTGATGCTGATCACTCCGCTTGTGAACACAGTATATTCGTGCCACTGAGTGCCACAATACTTTCAGCAACATTGACCCGAGATGCTATAGAACGTATATTACAATTAAATGAAACTGTACTTTATTAATATTTCCCTGGACACAGGAGGCGTCCGCTTAACTTTACGCGCCCGTAACCGGGGACGGAGCGTTCAGGAAATCCGCAAGGCTTTGAGGCCTAATGGCCCAAATTGCATTAAACACGTTAAACGAAAATCTAATGGGAACACTTCACGAGCCGATTGTTACTCGTGCATGTGCGTCGCGTTGTGAAGTACTTAGAGATAAACTCACCATCGCGTCGTGTGGATATTAAAGTCTTCGCTTGACGCCTTTAGAGACAGTGGCGACTGCTCGGAGTCGCTATGGTCGTTGCCGGGGCAACGCGCGCTGTGATGGCAACGCGAGATCTCGCGAGATCTCGCGAGAGCACGGCCGCTCGCGAGATCTCGTCTGGAGGTTGAAGCAAGAGGCGCAGCGCTGCAGTGTCTGACTGACGCCACTGCCAGAGCCTCCCGGGAACTCCCTCTCGGTATTTGGCCTACTCTTCCACGCTGGCCAAACCTTCCATTTTTACGAACAACACACTTTAAAATGTCCTGTTGTCCATCCTACTGCATTTGTGTCCAGATCGTGCCGTCCTTCTCATCACTGCCCGGTCGTCTTCTTCCACTTTGGGTCCGAGTTAGATGCTGCAGAATCCTCTGTAGCAACACATTCAGAGTGCCAGTAGCTTATCCCGATCGGTCTTCTTTTCACGTCCAAGTCTCACAGGCACACAAAGTTGTCCCTGAACCCGCATGCTTTCCTCATGTCCACTTTGGTCTTGTGGCCGATTTTCTTCCTTCTCCAGACGTGATCGAATCCTGCCATTCCTCCTTTCGCCTTCGCCAATCTCGCTCTTCTGTCCGCACACGCCAGCTCACCGCACGCGACCTGCCTGCCCATCACGGACCACCCGCCACGGACGCATTGACGCTGCTGGCAGGACAGCGGCGGATGGGGTCACATTCGGCATCGTCAGACAGGGCCTCTCTCCACTGGTGGATCAAGGCCCTCCAGACATCATCACAAGTTTCATAAGTCCTGCTATGGCAATCCATCTCGCGTCTTGCATGAGAGCCGGTGTCAGACTCATCCCGCCACAGCAAAGTGGAAATTCCGCCACAATGACTTGGCGCGCGTGAGGGGACTGTTGTACGTACGAGGGTTGCTTTGTAAGTGGATTATCGCATTGGTTTTGTCTAGAGTCCCCTAAGACTGAACAGCACTACTAACTCTGATCCTAATACAACTCCTACCCATCGCCTTATAGCATGAGGCGTCTACATTTTAGGACAGATTCAGAATAAGAATATTTATTTATACTGGCGGAATGCGATTAACTTTTAAACTATTTCTAGAGATGTATATCAGGGGCGGGTAAGAAAGTCACAACAAACAATACAAAACACGATAGTCGTGCAAAATACAGGCAAAGTAAACAAATAAATACAATTGAACCATCCCCATCCTACCAGGGAAAGTCCACTGACAGGCATATCCTGCACCCGGCGGTCAGTCGCATCCTTATCACTCATCTATCGCTGCTGCCGCTACCACCGTGGTCCCTGTGAACTCCACTCATTGATTCATCCACCCACGCTGAGGACTCCGCTCTACCAGGCCGTCGCTGTGTCGTCTCATCCACCAGACCAGGGGTCAGCAACCAAAATAACAACAAAAGTCCTTTTTTCTTTCCGAAATCGGTAAAAAGTTCAATGCATGTGAACACGAGACGGTCCTTAATAAATAACGTCAAGAAGCAGTCGTTAAAGAGCCGCATGCGGCTTCGGAGCCGCAGGTTGCCAACACCTGCGCCAGACTGTTCGGCAACGGTGTTGTGACCTACAGACACGAAGTCAGAACAACTCACCCACGCAACCACCCACCCACGCAACCACCCACCCACTCACCCACCCATTCAATCACTGACCCAACCACTCGGCCACTCGCCCAACCACCCACTCACCCACCCACTCACCCACCCACTCACCCACCCACTCACCCACTCACCCACTCACCCACCCACTCACCCACCCACCCACTCACCCACCCACCCACTCACCCACTCACCACCCACCCATTCACACACTCACACACTCACCCACCCACTCACCCACTCACCCACTCACCCCCCCTCCCGCTTATCCTCTCACCCACCCACTCACGCAACCACCCACCCACCCACTCACTCACTGACCCCCCCCCCCCCGCCCACACACCCACTCACCCACTCACCCACCCACTCACACACTCACCCACTCATCCACTCACCCCCCCCCCTCCCGCTTACCCACTCACCCACCCACTCACCCACTCTGGAATTCCCGTCCCCTATCTTCATGACCATCGTCTCTTTTCCCGGGCTCGTCAATTGTAATCTCACCGCTCAAATCAAGAAACATGTTGACGCCGAGCAATTACAACTATTGATGGTGCTGTTTGTTGCTGGCCGGTTCGTATTTTTTTTAGGACTTTGGGCCTGTACTCAGCAAGTGTGGTGAATATAAGGTGCTGTCCGTGGTGCTGAAGTGAACCCAGCTCTCCTCTCTCCACGCGTAGCGCGATACTCGGCAGCCTCGGAGTAATCAATCCATAGGACATTCACAATTGATTATACACAAAGTGGTTCGTGTTCCCACTTTATCGACCCTGGAGGGAGGGATGATGGGCTGAGTCAACCACCCCCCGCCTGCCCAACCAGGATTTGAACTCGCAACCTTCCGCTCGCTCTGCCGAGGGGTCACCAGACCGGTGAAATGGGCTCCACGTGGGGTAGTATCACAGACGATACCACAGCCGTCGTTTACCACGAAGTGGCGGTGACGTTACAACGGCGCTTGTGCCAGGCTAGGTCCACTGTGAGACCACATAAAGTGTTGAAAGCCCACGTAAAGTGTTGAAAGCCCGCTGGCAGGAGGCCACGGAACAGACCCAGGTGCCATGGGTTGACCGACTGAGATGCACCACCTCCGCTCCCCACTGTGCCAACTTTATGCGTTTTAGTCGCCCCGGCACTCCGCTCGTTGTTGCAAGCGTCGCTCCTCTGCCCCCTCGCTGTTGCTGGGGGCGACTGTCACGGCCACACACAGACAGACGCGCGCGTGGCATCGGCTCGCCAGCCGCCGTGGCCACACCACGTGCACCCCCCACAATATCACCATCGCCGTCCTTGTGGAGAACGCAGCGAACATTGTTGGGGAACTCGGCTCCGTCGCACATCTGCCCCTCCACAGGAGAGGACAAATTTATTTACACATCCCATTTTGTATTTTTGTATGTCGAGGGATAGGTATGGTAATCATGCGTATTGCTTGATTATGAACACGGAGGTATTGAGCTGCCACGCGCGTCCCTGTCACCGCTCCCTTAGCACGCCGTGCACAGCTGACTATCGCACTGCCCCTCCGCGCAAAACGGAGGTGCGAATGGTCGGGTCCGGATCATAGGGTGATGCGACTGATTGGACGAGTCCATGGCACTTTGTTGGGGGGTACACATATTGTGTACAGCCTTATAGATTAGCGACAACAGTAGCATTCATAAGGGGCGCTTGTATGTGCACTTTCGTGCGTGCATGTGTGTGTGTGTACTGGGGAGACAACGATGGCCATGCGTGGTACAAAGACGGTCAGACGTGCATCGTTCCGGCCTTCATAGGTGCTCGCTAACAGCACTTGCTCTAACAGCCCCATGTGTGCTGTACGAGCGATCTTTGTCTTTGTGCTCGCGCGTGTTTGTGTGTTCTGGGGAGACAGAGGCGGCCGGGCGTGATGCTGCACGTGTCTGTGTGCGTGTGATGCCCGATTATAGTTATTGGTTTAATGGGAGAGCGCTCTCACACACGCACACGCGTGTGTGTGTGTGTGTGATTCGCCGTGCATAGATCGACTTAGCTTCCAATGAGTACCTGGTGCGGTGTATAGTAAACATCGCCACTCGGGAAACAAAGGCGGCCGGGCGTGGTCCTGACCACCCACTCTCTCGTGTACTGTGCCGGCCTTCATAGGTGCTTCTCGCTCGCAGCACCTGCCCCAACAGTTTGTTGAGGCTATACGGGGACTATTTGTCTCTTGGTGCACCGTGCATAGCGCACGCACACGCGTGTGTGCATGGGGGCGTCATCGAAGCGAGGCACGGGCCAGTGAAGCTCTGGGCCGCGAGGTGACGAGGATATGACGGGGAGGAGGAGGCGACCATACGGGACTGGGTGTGAGCGCAGCGCAGCGCAGCCTCCCGGGACCACTGAGCGGACCTGGTGACCGGGGGACCTGGGACTGCGGACACGTGGCCACCTGGCGACATGGATGAGGCTCTTAGCCCAGGTAACACGTAGCTGTGTGTGTGTCTTTGTTTCGTGTCTGTGTGTGTGTGTGTGTCGTTGTATACATAGGTGCTCCCTAACGGCACTTGCCCCAACAGTCTGTTAAGGCTATACGGGGGATCTTTGTCTTTGTAGATATGTCGTGGTTGGCACGCTGCGCTCCGAACTCGGCGACCCCAGTTCGATTCCTGCTTACGGACACTGACGGAATCTCAACAGCTTCTGGATCCTCCCTTAGGTCGACTCATACTTAAAATGAGTACCTGGTGCGGTGTGTAGATATCAGCATTGGGGATACAAAGGCGGCCGGGCGAGGTTTAAGCGACATACCCCTTTGTGTACCGTAGCGGCCTTGACACTTGCCAACAGCACTTGCTTCCACAGTCTTTTGAAGGCCAGACGGGTTTTATTTGTCTCTGTCTCTCTCATAGCGGTTCGCGCGCTGCGCTACGAAACCGGCGACCCGATTTCTATTCCCGCACACGGCCAACAACACAAGTGACGATTATTTGAACCGGTCCTAGGCGCTCCCTTCGGTTGATTCAGCAGTGTTTAGGCATCGTCACTGGCGAGACAAAGGTGATCGGGAGTAGTGATGGCCACCCACACCCTCGTGTGCGTTGCCAGCCTTCATAGGTGCATGTGGACAGCACTTGCCCCAAAAGTCTGTTGAGCTATTCGGAGATCTTCGTTTGGTCTGTGCGTGTGCCCTGTGCTCTGTTATATCCTGATATTCAAATTCGCATGGAAATATCGCCGCGCAGAGACTGCGGTGGAAATTCCACATTCCTACAACGGGGTTGAGTTTCTCCATCATAGGACAACCGCTGTTGGCTTCCCTCGCAAAAGCGGCACTCGATTTGTATCGACCCTGGAGGGACGATGGGGTCGAGTTATACTGCCGGTCAAGCAGGGAACTCGCCACCTTACCGACTGACCCACGGGGTTGACCCACGGGCCGCTCGGAAGCTGACGGGATGGAGGAGGAGCCGGGGGTGGCGCCGCGGGGGGAGCCTGGCTCGTGGCGTGAACCGGACCGGTCCTCGAGGTGATGGTCGCGTGCGTGGTGTGAATCGCGGCTTCCAGACGAACTCCTCACCAATGCCGACAATTAACCACGGCTTTTCTGTCTGGTGACGCTGGTGCGCACGCACACTCTACAAACAAAAACCCAACGCGATCGTTAATGCCATCACCCCGTGTGTGTGGCTTCAGAAGGTAACATGCAATGGGCGACGTATCGGGCAATGGCCCCTTCTTCATAGCAAATACACGAAGGGCCATTGCCCGAAACGTCGGTGTTCTTGACGAATGTGAGTGGAGTTGAATGAGGACTGCTTGCGCAGTGCCGGTCACTCGCTCATCACGAATCGTTCGCTGCCCTCTGGCTGTGTTCGTGAAGCAGCGGCGACTACCGTAGTCATCAGCACTGCGAGCCACGGTCACTCCACGGCTGAAAGAAGGCCTCCCCGCTACTTCCTACGACCCCCTACGGTGCAACAATCCACTGAGCACCTGCTCGGCACACGAGCTGGTTTCATCACTCCGTCTCCTGGGTGGACGCCCTTGACTCTATTTGAGGACATCACCGATGAATTATCGTTTACGAAATCACATTTGTAATTAAATAATAGTTTACGTTTGGTTGGATTCATACAACCCGCCGTGCTTGATTGGAGAGCTGAGCATCGTCGCTTTACTCGAGAACGAAGTGGATATCACGTAACTATTTCTGAGATCCATTCAGCTGTCTAATTACCCAGACCAAACCCTGCGTCTTCTCGCGTTTTGAACACGAATGATGCTGTGTGATGATAATCGCGTGTTGGTGTGGGGAGAGAGAGAGGGACGGGGGGGGGGGGGATAATAGCGCGGTGCTCGTGTCACAGCGCCGGACTTTCACGGAGCTTTAGGAACAGAAGCTTCCGTGTGACCTTGAGTTCATATTGTGCGTGCAGAGGATGCGCGAGTAATCGTACAGACGTAGAGAGAGAGGGCCGCAGAGACACAGGAAGACAAACAGACACGGAGACAGACAGGGAGACACAAACGCAGAGAGGGATGCGATGAGAGACAGACACACAGACACACGCACAGCTCTGCCCCTGACTCCCCGCAATTCCCGTCGATCTGAGCCTCCACTCGGAGAGACGGGAGACGCGGATAAAAGAGGAAGCGCCCGGGGGGAGAGACGCGGGCAGACGCGGGGGAGGGTAGCAAGAGAGCGAGAGAGAGCGAGAGCGAAAGAGAGGAGACAGCGAGAGGAGAGCAAGAGAGGAGAAAGCGAGAGAGATAGTTTGAGTTTAAACTACTTTTATTGCTGCCAGCAGCAAAAGCATTGGAGCCGATTTCGATACAAGTCCTATCGAATACAGCATCACGTGTGTACGTCACAAACACTACCCGTGGCACATGCGCTGCACGTGCCACGCGCAACACAAATAGCACGTCGCTACACACGCCACGCGGAACAAATAAGCTCATTAAAAGTAAAATTTAGAATGACGTTTGCACTGGTGCAGAGGGCTTGACCGGCTCACCGCCATCCAAAAAACACGTGGGTGTCCCCGGCATTGGAGTGGTACGCGTGCTCCAGCTGGAGCCATGCATTGAGCAGGCCTCTAAACATTGGCACCACAGAGCAGCCGTCAGTGCCGCCTTGCAGAATATATTTTCCCTGGTCTTGTAAACTGCCATCTTTGCTTGGGCACAGATGGAGTTTTCAAGATCATGGCGCTTATTTGGCAGGTAAGTCGCCCCTCATGTGAAACTGCTTTTGTAAAAAGGCACCTCCAGTCTCCTGAAAATGGACCACAAAAACCGTAACATTGGGGTTGAGCCGCGGACACCCAAGTACTGGTGGGGCAGATCTTCCCTGGTTCTTATCAGAATGTACAAGAGTCTGATGCCCCTGGTGAGATTCGGCTGAGCCACCTCGGGAGGCTTGTACATCTGCGGCCACTGGGAGGACGGGGCTTAATTATGGGAGATAATGTTTCTCTCCATGTTGTGTCTGGTAGGTTCGCCACGTCCTAAAAACGCGGCACCTTCACGCGGCACGTTTAGAGCGCTTTCTTCACGATGCTCTTCAGGCACATGTCCCTGCAGCCTCCGAGCTGCAATCGCTTCCCAGAGTGATTGCGCCCAGGAGGTTGAGGGCAGGAGAAGCGCAACTCCGGGAAGAAGGAGAGGCGCCCGCCACTGTCCTCCAGCGCCTCTTGCATGGCTCTGGGCACGTCCCGCAGCAGCTTCTCCCCGGCAAGAAGCATGGAGCAGAGTCCTGCAGTGCTGGCGATCTCAGCTGACGAGTGGCCCTTCACTCGTCTAAGTGGAGAGGCCATTGTAGAACAAGGGCTCATTTAAGGAATGTTTGAGGTCATAGTGCATGCACGCCCTGCTCCAATCAAAGTTCCGCAACGCGTCCAAAAGGCTCTGGTCATAACTTGGCAGCCTCGTGTAGTTAATTTTAATGAGACTGGATGTGCCTGTGTACTGGAGCCTGTTAGAGATAAATGCCTGACCGAAGCCAACTGATGCCAGCAGTTTACCCAGGAACTCATGGCTCATTCTATCAAAGACCTTCTCTTGATTCAAGAAGAGGTGGCCTGAGTTCATGTCGTGCCTTTCTGCAAGCGGAATTATATCTCTGACCATATTGATGTTATCATGTATGCACTGGGCAACAATACAATAACTATTCAGGCTGGATCAGCTGACTCAACACCATCTTGGGACGGTTGGCCAGCACCTTGGAGAATATTTTGTAATTGGCGCACAAGAGGGACACGGGCTGCCAGTTTTCAATGAGGCGCAGATCCCCCCTCTTCGGCAGCAGGGTAACCGCCGCTCCCCGACAGCTCTGTGGGGGTTGACCTTTCGACAGGCTCTCTGTCAACAAGTCGAGTAGGCAGGCGCCCCGCGCTTCCTGAAGGTGGACTGCAGAACATGGTGGATCTCCTCGGGTGAATATTCACGATCGCCCTTGATTTGTGAGAAATGCTTCTTACTCACGTTGCCGTCTACATCGGATTTTGACAACTCGTCATCAGAGTCCTCGTGCACAATCGCTCGTGGCTCCGTAGACTCATCTTCTGCCGACACAAACGCCAAGGCCTTATCCGAATCGGGGTGCGTCTCCTCTACCGAAGCTCTATAGCTACCTGCTCGGGTGAGGTGAACTGGCTGGCACCCTCCAGCACCGTGGCACCGTCAGACGCTGCGCTGGCCTGTCGCCCCTCTGGCTCGGAGGCAACCGATGCAGCACCTGCTGGTCGTGCATCTCCCACCACGCCTACCCCCCCGAGGCCGCCATCAACTGCACTTGCTTGCATCGCTTCCCCCTCAGAGCCGTCTAAGATAGCGTCCCACTGGGGGTCGTTCCTCGGCCTGCACTGCGTCTGGTGGGTCGGGCTCATCGTCCGCGGTGGCTGCACTCTCGGGCCTCGTGGCAGCGTGCCCTCCTCCGGCAGGGCCACCCTTTGCCCGACGTTCTCGCGACTCGAGGGTGGTTGGTGGTTAAACCGTCCTCGCTTTCGGTAGACGGCTTGGCGCGGATGGCCACCGAGTCAGCGGCCTGCTGCTGCTTTTGCACCGTGTCTGGGACAGGCTTTTCAGCTTTATCTTTTGCCTTGGCCGGGCGGTTTCTCCGGGAATGGCCGACACGACCGCACCTGAAGCACCGCTGCACCGCGGCCGACGCGCGCACTACGTGGACGTGCCCGTCGACCGCGTATTTGAGGTTCGCGTCCAGTTCGACATTGTGGTCAATCAAAATCATGAACGTTTAGCGCTGAAAAGACGTTACGTGCGCTAACTTCTGCTACCGTCCCTGCAAGGGCACCATGATGATGTGGAAGACGATCTTCCCAAACCGCTGGAGATCTCGTTGCACATCGGCGTTTTTGAGGTAGGGTGTCGCGTTTGAGATGAGGACTTTAACAGCGGGGGAAGCCAGAGGAGTGCACCAGGGACTTGCGGTCAGGGGAGGCAGGGGAGGCAGAGCCTCACCTTTGTTATAAATGTCATTTCTGTACGATTCCAATCATTTTTTCTAGTCAAAATCGCCAAATTTGCGGAGCTTCGCTGCGCGTGCCTGTTACTACCTCTCTGTATGTCACCAATGTAATGTTTGTAGACCCCTTCATTACATGTCCCCGCCTTCCATAGTCCAGGTAACTTATTTCACGAATGTGTATAAAGATATTTAGGCTCGCTGGTCTCGTCATAAAACTGCAATGAAAAAGCACCAGGGGAGGCAGCTATCACATCTGCCTCACTCAGGGGGCGTGTCTTGAGCCCACGTAATTGACTCTCGCTCTCCCTCCACGTTAGCCAGCTCTCGCAAAAAAAATTGAGCAGCTGCAAAAATGGAAAACGTTATATCTAACCTTGAAAATGTCTTTAAATTGGACTTTCAATGAAAACAGGGTGTGAGCTTAAGGACCTACAACAAACGAAGGGACAGAAAATAACACGGTCGTTTCAAATGGAGTGGTACCAACGAAAAGACTGGCTGTGTGGCAGTGCTACGAAATAAATTGTCTTTGCTGCTTTCCCTGCCTTGTGTTCTCCACTACCGAGAACGTTTGGACTAACGCGGGATTTTGTGACTTCAAAAATCTACCAAGGAACTTCAACAAACATGAAAAATCGACAACTCACATTCAAAGCCAAATTTCTTTAAAAACTTTTGGAGCTTCAATGATAGCTCAGACTTTGAATGAACAGCGGAGATTAAATATCAGCATCCACAATGCTAAGGTAAAGGAAAACCGTGAGGTTTTAAAAGACCTTATTAATGCGACGTGCTTCCTAGCCAAACAGAAATCAGCATTTCGTGGTAACGATGAGAGTGCAAGCTCTTCTAATCGTGGCAACTATGTGGAGCTATTACAGTACATGCTTTTGCTGAGAAAGATGAAAAGTTATCTAGACATTTAGAGACATCCACTGTGTTTTCTGGCTTATCAAACAGAATACAGAACGATTTAATCGAAGCAGTCGATGATGTAATTAGAAATTATATCAAAGAGGAGATTAATGCAGCCCCATTTGTTGCAGTCGAAGTAGACGAGACAGCGGATGTCACAAACAAAGCCCAGGTCTCTGTAATTTTGCGTTATGTGACGAAAAGTGAGGTGACTTGTGAGGTGAGGGAGGCGTTCTTGGGATTTGATGATGTCATTGATGACAGACAAGCACCGGCTATTGCTGATGATGTTTTGGGAGTGTTGGGGAAATACAATTGCGTTGAAAAGCTGGTAGCTCAGACTTATGAACGGGGCCTCTGTGATGGCATCAGATCTTAATGGGGTGCAGGCCAATATTAAATAAAAGGAACCTGAAGCCACGTTTAGCCATTGTTATGCACACAAATTGAACCTGGTGCTCTCGCATTCAGCAAAATGTATGCCTGAGTGTAAAGCGATTTTTAAAACAGTTGAGGGACTTGCGACGTTTTTCAATAAGTCGACCAAGCGCATTCACCTCCTGGACGATGTGGTGAAGCGACGTTTACCGAGAGCAGCGCCCACGAGATGGAGCTCAAATTCTAGACGAGTTCAGACGATCAGCATGCACCAATCTGATCTGCGTGCTGTGTTCCGGATTATGAGCGAAAATCCCGATGGTTGGGACAATGATACCCTGATGATGGCCGTCGGATATGATCTCTGGCTGTCAAAAGCATCAACCTGCTTCTTCATAATGGCATATGAGGGCATTTTCAATGAAACCGATGCACTCTTTCGTGTGCTGCAGAATAAATGGACAGATTCTGCTGTGCGCGAATCCGCGACACAATGGGAGTTGTGGGACGTCAGAGACAAGAGTTTGACAGTTTCAGTGATCGATTTGAGCAGAAATGCGTCACACTTGGCCTGACAGACAATGCCCGAAGTAAACAGCCGATCGGAGAAGAGAGGAAAATAATGTTTTATAACATTCTGGACAACATCAGTGTTGAAATAAAAGCTAGGTTTGATCATTTCGGTGAGCTAACGTTCCTTGGTTTGGTTGATTGCACGAAATTTTATGAAATGTCACAACATTTTATGAAATGTCACAACATTTTATGAAATGTCACAACATTTCGATGACACCAAACTGCAGAGCCTATCACAATATGCAAGGTACTTTGACTTTGTTAGACTCAAGGCTGACCTCATCGGATTGTATAGTTCACAAATGGTGAGGAACGAATGCAAATGACCCGGACAGCTCCTCAGCTTTGTGGCCCGAGGCGACAAAGTCCCCCCAGCTGGTGGCGCTCACTGTGCCAGCTACAACAGCGTCCGTTGAAAGGTCGTGGTTCTCTTCTTTGAAACGACTCAAAAAAATAGTCGGAATCGGACTGACCAAGGACGACTTTCATCCCTGGCAATCATCTATTGAGACGGAGAGACTTTTAAAACTAAAATAGAATAGAGGACTTCAACAGAGTCACTGACATATTTGTCCAGAAGGATAAGCGAATGGACTTCATTTACAAGTAAAGGTAAGACCATGCAATATATATTTTCTCATTTGTGTTGAATGAGTATGAATAGTGGAACTGCATTCGCCTATAAAACGTGAATCGAATACGTAACTTACCTGTCTGTATTCGTGTGTTGTAAAGAATGCTGATATGAAATATGAAACATACGGCCGCCTAACCAATAATCATTGTGCAACCTGCCAAATTGAATGGTGAATTTAAGCTACCTCTATCGGGTTCATACGTGTGTAAATCTGGCTCTGATACTAGCCAGTGCCTCCCCAGCCATTCACCTCACGTCACTGGAGTGCACAAACAGCTCTCCCTTGATGCTTAAAGACCGTCTCCACGACGCGCGCCACCAAATCTTGTTGAGCCCAGAACAAGGCCACGTCAGGGTTCGTGCGTAAGGCGGGGAGACCGCTTGCCAGAACCCACACAGCCCTCAGCAGCCACAGCCACGGACTCCACACTGACCTCCACTGGGGGGAAGCACGTGAGGCCATTCTTCCAAGTGTAGAGGTGTTACGGGAGGGCGAACAAACACACCGGGGGTGGTTATGCCCGCACGCGGAAGGATGCTTACTTCCACGTCCGCACCGTTTAGCCTGGGGGGCTAAAACGGCGCTGGGATCCCCCACGGCCCCACCCCTCCGTGGGGGAGTTGCTATATAAGGCGGTGAGCCGGTGGGCTCGGGGTTCAGTGTTTAGCTTAAACCTGCAAAGAAAGAAGACTGGCTAGATAGGCCCTGGGACTCCCCTGGATCGCCGTCCTTCTAAGGACCGACCAGGGC
This sequence comes from Lethenteron reissneri, assembly GCF_015708825.2. Lineage (NCBI taxonomy): Eukaryota > Metazoa > Chordata > Hyperoartia > Petromyzontiformes > Petromyzontidae > Lethenteron > Lethenteron reissneri. Next base: position 11,535,542 of record NC_083830.1, on the reverse strand, counting down.
AAGCCAGTGGCGTGGCCCCGAGAGCCCAGAGCCGATGTTCTTGTAAGAGCCGGTCTGGGGACTCAGGGTGCCGTAATCCCAGCTTGACCAGAGCTGGGTCAGCTAGCCTCCCCTAGCTCTGTAGTGGAGGACCTGGGAGTAGACTAGCCGGGAGAGAGATTGTGGGATCTCCCTGTTAGACGGGTGAAGGGGCCGATACCCCTTCGAGTGTTGTATATCTCGGCCTGTGCCGTTATTGATAGAGGAACAGCACCAGTCAAACAAAGTGATTAGAAAAATAGATGGAAAAAAAAGTTACATTTGTTTTGAAGGGGGGGGGGGGGGATAGTTGCTGGAGTGGAGTGTTGCTGGAGTGGAGTGTTACTGGAGTGGAGTGTTGCTGGAGTGGAGTGTTGCTGGAGTGGAGTGCTGCTGGAGTGTTGCTGGAGTGGAGTGTTGCTGGAGTGGAGTGTTGCTGGAGTGGAGTGTTACTGGAGTGGAGTGTTACTGGAGTGGAGTGTTGCTGGAGTGGAGTGTTGCTGGAGTGGAGTGTTGTTGGAGTGGAGTGTTACTGGAGTGGAGTGTTACTGGAGTGGAGTGTTGCTGGAGTGTTGCTGGAGTGGAGTGTTACTGGAGTGGAGTGTTGCTGGAGTGGAGTGTTACTGGAGTGTTGCTGGAGTGGAGTGTTACTGGAGTGGAGTGTTACTGGAGTGGAGTGTTGCTGGAGTGGAGTGTTGCTGGAGTGGAGTGTTGCTGGAGTGGAGTGTTACTGGAGTGGAGTGTTGCTGGAGTGGAGTGTTGCTGGAGTGGAGTGTTGCTGGAGTGGAGTGTTGCTGGAGTGGAGTGTTACTGGAGTGGAGTGTTGCTGGAGTGGAGTGTTGTTGGAGTGGAGTGTTACTGGAGTGGAGTGTTGCTGGAGTGTTGCTGGAGTGGAGTGTTACTGGAGTGGAGTGTTGCTGGAGTGGAGTGTTACTGGAGTGGAGTGTTGCTGGAGTGTTGCTGGAGTGGAGTGTTACTGGAGTGGAGTGTTACTGGAGTGGAGTGTTACTGGAGTGGAGTGTTGTTGGAGTGGAGTGTTGCTGGAGTGGAGTGTTGCTGGAGTGGAGTGTTACTGGAGTGGAGTGTTGCTGGAGTGGAGTGTTGCTGGAGTGGAGTGTTGCTGGAGTGGAGTGTTACTGGAGTGGAGTGTTGCTGGAGTGGAGTGTTGCTGGAGTGAAGTGTTGCTGGAGTGGAGTGTTGCTGGAGTGGAGTGTTGCTGGAGTGGAGTGTTGCTGGAGTGGAGTGTTACTGGAGTGGAGTGTTGCTGGAGTGGAGTGTTGCTGGAGTGGAGTGTTACTCGAGTGGAGTGTTACTGGAGTGGAGTGTTGCTGGAGTGGAGTGTTACTGGAGTGGAGTGTTGCTGGAGTGGAGTGTTACTGGAGTGGAGTGTTGCTGGAGTGGAGTGTTGCTGGAGTGGAGTGTTGCTGGAGTGGAGTGTTGTTGGAGTGGAGTGTTGTTGGAGTGGAGTGTTGCTGGAGTGGAGTGTTACTGGAGTGGAGTGTTGCTGGAGTGGAGTGTTGCTGGAGTGGAGTGTTGCTGGAGTGGAGTGTTACTGGAGTGGAGTGTTGCTGGAGTGGAGTGTTGCTGGAGTGGAGTGTTACTGGAGTGGAGTGTTGCTGGAGTGGAGTGTTGTTGGAGTGGAGTGTTGCTGGAGTGGAGTGTTGCTGGAGTGGAGTGTTACTGGAGTGGAGTGTTGCTGGAGTGGAGTGTTACTGGAGTGGAGTGTTGTTGGAGTGGAGTGTTACTGGAGTGGAGTGTTGCTGGAGTGGAGTGTTGCTGGAGTGGAGTGTTGCTGGAGTGGAGTGTTGCTGGAGTGGAGTGTTGCTGGAGTGGAGTGTTGCTGGAGTGGAGTGTTGTTGGAGTGGAGTGTTACTGGAGTGGAGTGTTGCTGGAGTGGAGTGTTGCTGGAGTGTTGTTGGAGTGGAGTGTTACTGGAGTGTTGCTGGAGTGGAGTGTTGCTGGAGTGGAGTGTTGCTGGAGTGGAGTGTTGTTGGAGTGGAGTGTTGCTGGAGTGGAGTTTTACTGGAGTGGAGTGTTACTGGAGTGGAGTGTTGCTGGAGTGGAGTGTTGCTGGAGTGGAGTGTTGCTGGAGTGGAGTGCTGCTGGAGTGGATTGCTGCTGGAGTGGAGTGTTGCTGGAGTGGAGTGTTACTGGAGTGGAGTGTTGCTGGAGTGGAGTGTTGCCGGAGTGGAGTGTTGCTGGAGTGGAGTGTTTCTGGAGTGGAGTGTTGCTGGAGTGGAGTGTTGCTGGAGTGGAGTGTTGCTGGAGTGGAGTGTTGTTGGAGTGGAGTGTTGCTGGAGTGGAGTCTTACTGGAGTGGAGTGCTGCTGGAGTGGAGTGTTGCTGGAGTGGAGTGTTGCTGGAGTAGAGTGTTGCTGGAGTGGAGTGTTGTTGGAGTGGAGTGTTGCTGGAGTGGAGTGTTGCTGGAGTGGAGTGTTACTGGAGTGGAGTGCTGCTGGAGTGGAGTGTTGCTGGAGCGGAGTGTTGCTGGAGTGGAGTGTTACTGGAGTGGAGTGTTGCTGGAGTGGAGTGTTACTGGAGTGGAGTGTTACTGGAGTGGAGTGTTGCTGGAGTGGAGTGTTGCTGGAGTGGAGTGTTACCGGAGTGGAGTGTTGTTGGAGTGGAGTGTTGCTGGAGTGGAGTGTTACTGGAGTGGAGTGTTGTTGGAGTGGAGTGTTGCTGGAGTGGAGTGTTACTGGAGTGGAGTGTTGCTGGAGTGGAGTGTAACTGGAGTGGAGTGTTGCTGGAGTGGAGTGCTGCTGGAGTGGAGTGTTGTTGGAGTGGAGTGTTGCTGGAGTGGAGTGTTGCTGGAGTGTTGCTGGAGTGGAGTGTTGCTGGAGTGGAGTGTTGCTGGAGTGGAGTGTTTTTGGAGTGGAGTGCTGTTGGAGTGGAGTGCTGTTGGAGTGGAGTGTTGCTGGAGTGGAGTGTTGCTGGAGTGGAGTGTTGCTGGAGTGGAGTGTTGCTGGAGCAGAGTGTTGCTGGAGTGGAGTGTTGGTGGAGTGGAGTGTTACTGGAGTGGAGTGTTACTGGAGTGGAGTGTTGCTGGAGTGGAGTGTTGCTGGAGTGGAGTGTTACTGGAGTGGAGTGTTACTGGAGTGGAGTGTTGCTGGAGTGGAGTGTTGCTGGAGTGGAGTGTTACTGGAGTGGAGTGTTACTGGAGTGGAGTGTTGTTGGAGTGGAGTGTTGCTGGAGTGGAGTGTTACTGGAGTGGAGTGCTGCTGGAGTGGAGTGTTGCTGGAGTGGAGTGTTGCTGGAGTAGAGTGTTGCTGGAGTGGAGTGTTGTTGGAGTGGAGTGTTGCTGGAGTGGAGTGTTGCTGGAGTGGAGTGTTACTGGAGTGGAGTGCTGCTGGAGTGGAGTGTTGCTGGAGTGGAGTGTTACTGGAGTGGAGTGTTGTTGGAGTGGAGTGTTGCTGGAGTGGAGTGTTACTGGAGTGGAGTGTTACTGGAGTGGAGTGTTGCTGGAGTGGAGTGTTGCTGGAGTGGAGTGTTACCGAAGTGGAGTGTTGTTGGAGTGGAGTGTTGCTGGAGTGGAGTGTTACTGGAGTGGAGTGTTGTTGGAGTGGAGTGTTGCTGGAGTGGAGTGTTACTGGAGTGGAGTGTTGCTGGAGTGGAGTGTAACTGGAGTGGAGTGTTGCTGGAGTGGAGTGTTGCTGGAGTGGAGTGCTGCTGGAGTGGAGTGTTGTTGGAGTGGAGTGTTGCTGGAGTGGAGTGTTGCTGGAGTGTTGCTGGAGTGGAGTGTTGCTGGAGTGGAGTGTTGCTGGAGTGGAGTGTTTTTGGAGTGGAGTGCTGTTGGAGTGGAGTGTTGCTGGAGTGGAGTGTTGCTGGAGTGGAGTGTTGCTGGAGTGGAGTGTTGCTGGAGTGGAGTGTTGCTGGAGTAGTGTGTTGCTGGAGTGGAGTGTTGCTGGAGTGGAGTGTTGCTGGAGTGGAGTGTTGCTGGAGTGGAGTGTTACTGGAGTGGAGTGTTGCTGGAGTGGAGTGTTGCTGGAGTGGAGTGTTACTGGAGTGGAGTGTTACTGGAGTGGAGTGTTGCTGGAGTGGAGTGTTGCTGGAGTGGAGTGTTACTGGAGTGGAGTGTTACTGGAGTGGAGTGTTGTTGGAGTGGAGTGTTGCTGGAGTGGAGTGTTACTGGAGTGGAGTGTTGCTGGAGTGGAGTGTTGCTGGAGTGGAGTGTTGTTGGAGTGGAGTGTTGCTGGAGTGGAGTGTTACTGGAGTGGAGTGTTGCTGGAGTGGAGTGTTGCTGGAGTAGAGTGTTGCTGGAGTGGAGTGTTGTTGGAGTGGAGTGTTGCTGGAGTGGAGTGTTGCTGGAGTGGAGTGTTACTGGAGTGGAGTGCTGCTGGAGTGGAGTGTTGCTGGAGTGGAGTGTTACTGGAGTGGAGTGTTGTTGGAGTGGAGTGTTGCTGGAGTGGAGTGTTACTGGAGTGGTGTGTTACTGGAGTGGAGTGTTGCTGGAGTGGAGTGTTGCTGGAGTGGAGTGTTACCGGAGTGGAGTGTTGCTGGAGTGGAGTGTTACTGGAGTGGAGTGTTGTTGGAGTGGAGTGTTGCTGGAGTGGAGTGTTACTGGTGTGGAGTGTTGCTGGAGTGGAGTGTAACTGGAGTGGAGTGTTGCTGGAGTGGAGTGTTACTGGAGTGGAGTGCTGCTGGAGTGGAGTGTTGCTGGAGTGGAGTGTTACTGGAGTGGAGTGTTGTTGGAGTGGAGTGTTGCTGGAGTGGAGTGTTACTGGAGTGGAGTGTTACTGGAGTGGAGTGTTGCTGGAGTGGAGTGTTGCTGGAGTGGAGTGTTACCGAAGTGGAGTGTTGTTGGAGTGGAGTGTTGCTGGAGTGGAGTGTTACTGGAGTGGAGTGTTGTTGGAGTGGAGTGTTGCTGGAGTGGAGTGTTACTGGAGTGGAGTGTTGCTGGAGTGGAGTGTAACTGGAGTGGAGTGTTGCTGGAGTGGAGTGTTGCTGGAGTGGAGTGCTGCTGGAGTGGAGTGTTGTTGGAGTGGAGTGTTGCTGGAGTGGAGTGTTGCTGGAGTGTTGCTGGAGTGGAGTGTTGCTGGAGTGGAGTGTTGCTGGAGTGGAGTGTTTTTGGAGTGGAGTGCTGTTGGAGTGTTGCTGGAGTGGAGTGTTGCTGGAGTGGAGTGTTGCTGGAGTGGAGTGTTGCTGGAGTGGAGTGTTGCTGGAGTGGAGTGTTGCTGGAGTGGAGTGTTGCTGGAGTGGAGTGTTGCTGGAGTGGAGTGTTACTGGAGTGGAGTGTTGCTGGAGTGGAGTGTTGCTGGAGTGGAGTGTTACTGGAGTGGAGTGTTACTGGAGTGGAGTGTTGCTGGAGTGGAGTGTTGCTGGAGTGGAGTGTTACTGGAGTGGAGTGTTACTGGAGTGGAGTGTTGTTGGAGTGGAGTGTTGCTGGAGTGGAGTGTTACTGGAGTGGAGTGTTGCTGGAGTGGAGTGTTGCTGGAGTGGAGTGTTGTTGGAGTGGAGTGTTGCTGGAGTGGAGTGTTACTGGAGTGGAGTGTTGCTGGAGTGGAGTGTTGCTGGAGTAGAGTGTTGCTGGAGTGGAGTGTTGTTGGAGTGGAGTGTTGCTGGAGTGGAGTGTTGCTGGAGTGGAGTGTTACTGGAGTGGAGTGCTGCTGGAGTGGAGTGTTGCTGGAGTGGAGTGTTACTGGAGTGGAGTGTTGTTGGAGTGGAGTGTTGCTGGAGTGGAGTGTTACTGGAGTGGTGTGTTACTGGAGTGGAGTGTTGCTGGAGTGGAGTGTTGCTGGAGTGGAGTGTTACCGGAGTGGAGTGTTGCTGGAGTGGAGTGTTACTGGAGTGGAGTGTTGTTGGAGTGGAGTGTTGCTGGAGTGGAGTGTTACTGGAGTGGAGTGTTGCTGGAGTGGAGTGTAACTGGAGTGGAGTGTTGCTGGAGTGGAGTGTTGCTGCAGTGGAGTGCTGCTGGAGTGGAGTGTTGTTGGAGTGGAGTGTTGCTGGAGTGGAGTGTTGCTGGAGTGTTGCTGGAGTGGAGTGTTGCTGGAGTGGAGTGTTGCTGGAGTGGAGTGTTTTTGGAGTGGAGTGTTGCTGGAGTGGAGTGTTGCTGGAGTGGAGTGTTGCTGGAGTGGAGTGTTGCTGGAGTGGAGTGTTGCTGGAGTAGAGTGTTGCTGGAGTGGAGTGTTGCTGGAGTGGAGTGTTACTGGAGTGGAGTGTTGCTGGAGTGGAGTGTTACTGGAGTGGAGTGTTGCTGGAGTGGAGTGTTGCTGGAGTGGAGTGTTACTGGAGTGGAGTGTTACTGGAGTGGAGTGTTGCTGGAGTGGAGTGTTGCTGGAGTGGAGTGTTACTGGAGTGGAGTGTTGCTGGAGTGGAGTGTTGCTGGAGTGGAGTGTTACTGGAGTGGAGTGTTGTTGGAGTGGAGTGTTGTTGGAGTGGAGTGTTGTTGGAGTGGAGTGTTGCTGGAGTGGAGTGTTGCTGGAGTGGAGTGTTGCTGGAGTGGAGTGTTGCTGGAGTGGAGTGTTGCTGGAGTGGAGTGTTACTGAAGTGGAGTGTTACTGGAGTGGAGTGTTGCTGGAGTGGAGTGTTACTGGAGTGGAGTGTTGCTGGAGTGGAGTGTTGCTGGAGTGTTGCTGGAGTGGAGTGCTGCTGGAGTGTTGCTGGAGTGGAGTGTTGCTGGAGTGGAGTGTTGCTGGAGTGTTGCTGGAGTGGAGTGCTGCTGGAGTGTTGCTGGAGCGGAGTGTTGCTGGAGTGTTGCTGGAGTGGAGTGCTGCTGGAGTGTTGCTGGAGTGGAGTGTTGCTGAAGTGGAGTGTTGCTGGAGTGGAGTGTTACTGGAGTGGAGTGTTGTTGGAGTGGAGTGTTCCTGGAGTGGAGTGTTACTGGAGTGGAGTGTTGCTGGAGTGGAGTGTTGCTGGAGTGGAGTGTTGCTGGAGCAGAGTGTTGCTGGAGTGGAGTGTTGGTGGAGTGGAGTGTTACTGGAGTGGAGTGTTACTGGAGTGGAGTGTTGCTGGAGTGGAGTGTTGCTGGAGTGGAGTGTTACTGGAGTGGAGTGTTACTGGAGTGGAGTGTTGCTGGAGTGGAGTGTTGCTGGAGTGGAGTGTTACTGGAGTGGAGTGTTACTGGAGTGGAGTGTTGTTGGAGTGGAGTGTTGCTGGAGTGGAGTGTTACTGGAGTGGAGTGCTGCTGGAGTGGAGTGTTGCTGGAGTGGAGTGTTGCTGGAGTAGAGTGTTGCTGGAGTGGAGTGTTGTTGGAGTGGAGTGTTGCTGGAGTGGAGTGTTGCTGGAGTGGAGTGTTACTGGAGTGGAGTGCTGCTGGAGTGGAGTGTTGCTGGAGTGGAGTGTTACTGGAGTGGAGTGTTGTTGGAGTGGAGTGTTGCTGGAGTGGAGTGTCACTGGAGTGGAGTGTTACTGGAGTGGAGTGTTGCTGGAGTGGAGTGTTGCTGGAGTGGAGTGTTACCGAAGTGGAGTGTTGTTGGAGTGGAGTGTTGCTGGAGTGGAGTGTTACTGGAGTGGAGTGTTGTTGGAGTGGAGTGTTGCTGGAGTGGAGTGTTACTGGAGTGGAGTGTTGCTGGAGTGGAGTGTAACTGGAGTGGAGTGTTGCTGGAGTGGAGTGTTGCTGGAGTGGAGTGCTGCTGGAGTGGAGTGTTGTTGGAGTGGAGTGTTGCTGGAGTGGAGTGTTGCTGGAGTGGAGTGTTGCTGGAGTGTTGCTGGAGTGGAGTGTTGCTGGAGTGGAGTGTTGCTGGAGTGGAGTGTTTTTGGAGTGGAGTGCTGTTGGAGTGGAGTGTTGCTGGAGTGGAGTGTTGCTGGAGTGGAGTGTTGCTGGAGTAGAGTATTGCTGGAGTGGAGTGTTGCTGGAGTGGAGTGTTGCTGGAGTGGAGTGTTGCTGGAGTGGAGTGTTACTGGAGTGGAGTGTTGCTGGAGTGGAGTGTTGCTGGAGTGGAGTGTTGCTGGAGTGGAGTGTTGCTGGAGTGGAGTGTTACTGGAGTGGAGTGTTACTGGAGTGGAGTGTTGTTGGAGTGGAGTGTTGCTGGAGTGGAGTGTTACTGGAGTGGAGTGTTGCTGGAGTGGAGTGTTGCTGGAGCAGAGTGTTGCTGGAGCAGAGTGTTGCTGGAGTGGAGTGTTGCTGGAGTGGAGTGTTACCGAAGTGGAGTGTTGTTGGAGTGGAGTGTTGCTGGAGTGGAGTGTTACTGGAGTGGAGTGTTGTTGGAGTGGAGTGTTGCTGGAGTGGAGTGTTACTGGAGTGGAGTGTTGCTGGAGTGGAGTGTAACTGGAGTGGAGTGTTGTTGGAGTGGAGTGTTACTGGAGTGGAGTGTTGCTGGAGTGGAGTGTAACTGGAGTGGAGTGTTACTGGAGTGGAGTGTTACTGGAGTGGAGTGTTGTTGGAGTGGAGTGTTGCTGGAGTGGAGTGTTACTGGAGTGGAGTGTTGCTGGAGTGGAGTGTTACTGGAGTGGAGTGTTGCTGGAGTGGAGTGTAACTGGAGTGGAGTGTTGTTGGAGTGGAGTGTTGCTGGAGTGGAGTGTTACTGGAGTGGAGTGTTGCTGGAGTGGAGTGTTACTGGAGTGGAGTGTTGCTGGAGTGGAGTGTTGCTGGAGCAGAGTGTTGCTGGAGCAGAGTGTTGCTGGAGTGGAGTGTTGCTGGAGTGGAGTGTTACCGAAGTGGAGTGTTGCTGGAGTGGAGTGTTACTGGAGTGGAGTGTTGCTGGAGTGGAGTGTTGCTGGAGTGGAGTGCTGCTGGAGTGGAGTGTTGTTGGAGTGGAGTGTTGCTGGAGTGGAGTGTTGCTGGAGTGTTGCTGGAGTGGAGTGTTGCTGGAGTGGAGTGTTGCTGGAGTGGAGTGTTTTTGGAGTGGAGTGCTGTTGGAGTGGAGTGTTGCTGGAGTGGAGTGTTGCTGGAGTGGAGTGTTGCTGGAGTGGAGTGTTGCTGGAGTAGAGTGTTGCTGGAGTGGAGTGTTGCTGGAGTGGAGTGTTGCTGGAGTGGAGTGTTGCTGGAGTGGAGTGTTGCTGGAGTGGAGTGTTACTGGAGTGGAGTGTTGCTGGAGTGGAGTGTTGCTGGAGTGGAGTGTTACTGGAGTGGAGTGTTACTGGAGTGGAGTGTTGCTGGAGTGGAGTGTTGCTGGAGTGGAGTGTTACTGGAGTGGAGTGTTACTGGAGTGGAGTGTTGTTGGAGTGGAGTGTTGCTGGAGTGGAGTGTTACTGGAGTGGAGTGTTGCTGGAGTGGAGTGTTGCTGGAGTGGAGTGTTGTTGGAGTGGAGTGTTGCTGGAGTGGAGTGTTACTGGAGTGGAGTGTTGCTGGAGTGGAGTGTTGCTGGAGTAGAGTGTTGCTGGAGTGGAGTGTTGTTGGAGTGGAGTGTTGCTGGAGTGGAGTGTTGCTGGAGTGGAGTGTTACTGGAGTGGAGTGCTGCTGGAGTGGAGTGTTGCTGGAGTGGAGTGTTACTGGAGTGGAGTGTTGTTGGAGTGGAGTGTTGCTGGAGTGGAGTGTTACTGGAGTGGTGTGTTACTGGAGTGGAGTGTTGCTGGAGTGGAGTGTTGCTGGAGTGGAGTGTTACCGGAGTGGAGTGTTGCTGGAGTGGAGTGTTACTGGAGTGGAGTGTTGTTGGAGTGGAGTGTTGCTGGAGTGGAGTGTTACTGGAGTGGAGTGTTGCTGGAGTGGAGTGTAACTGGAGTGGAGTGTTGCTGGAGTGGAGTGTTGCTGCAGTGGAGTGCTGCTGGAGTGGAGTGTTGTTGGAGTGGAGTGTTGCTGGAGTGGAGTGTTGCTGGAGTGGAGTGTTGCTGGAGTGTTGCTGGAGTGGAGTGTTGCTGGAGTGGAGTGTTGCTGGAGTGGAGTGTTTTTGGAGTGGAGTGTTGCTGGAGTGGAGTGTTGCTGGAGTGGAGTGTTGCTGGAGTGGAGTGTTGCTGGAGTGGAGTGTTGCTGGAGTGGAGTGTTGCTGGAGTGGAGTGTTGCTGGAGTGGAGTGTTGCTGGAGTGGAGTGTTACTGGAGTGGAGTGTTGCTGGAGTGGAGTGTTGCTGGAGTGGAGTGTTACTGGAGTGGAGTGTTGCTGGAGTGGAGTGTTACTGGAGTGGAGTGTTACTGGAGTGGAGTGTTGCTGGAGTGGAGTGTTGCTGGAGTGGAGTGTTACTGGAGTGGAGTGTTGCTGGAGTGGAGTGTTGCTGGAGTGGAGTGTTACTGGAGTGGAGTGTTGTTGGAGTGGAGTGTTGTTGGAGTGGAGTGTTGTTGGAGTGGAGTGTTGCTGGAGTGGAGTGTTGCTGGAGTGGAGTGTTGCTGGAGTGGAGTGTTGCTGGAGTGGAGTGTTGCTGAAGTGGAGTGTTACTGGAGTGGAGTGTTGCTGGAGTGGAGTGTTACTGGAGTGGAGTGTTGCTGGAGTGGAGTGTTGCTGGAGTGTTGCTGGAGTGGAGTGCTGCTGGAGTGTTGCTGGAGTGGAGTGTTGCTGGAGTGGAGTGTTGCTGGAGTGTTGCTGGAGTGGAGTGCTGCTGGAGTGTTGCTGGAGCGGAGTGTTGCTGGAGCGGAGTGTTGCTGGAGTGTTGTGCTGCTGGAGTGTTGCTGGAGTGGAGTGTTGCTGAAGTGGAGTGTTGCTGGAGTGGAGTGTTACTGGAGTGGAGTGTTGTTGGAGTGGAGTGTTCCTGGAGTGGAGTGTTACTGGAGTGGAGTGTTGCTGGAGTGGAGTGTTGCTGGAGTGGAGTGTTGCTGGAGCAGAGTGTTGCTGGAGTGGAGTGTTGGTGGAGTGGAGTGTTACTGGAGTGGAGTGTTACTGGAGTGGAGTGTTGCTGGAGTGGAGTGTTGCTGGAGTGGAGTGTTACTGGAGTGGAGTGTTACTGGAGTGGAGTGTTGCTGGAGTGGAGTGTTGCTGGAGTGGAGTGTTACTGGAGTGGAGTGTTACTGGAGTGGAGTGTTGTTGGAGTGGAGTGTTGCTGGAGTGGAGTGTTACTGGAGTGGAGTGCTGCTGGAGTGGAGTGTTGCTGGAGTGGAGTGTTGCTGGAGTAGAGTGTTGCTGGAGTGGAGTGTTGTTGGAGTGGAGTGTTACTGGAGTGGAGTGTTGCTGGAGTGGAGTGTTGCTGGAGTGGAGTGTTACTGGAGTGGAGTGTTACTGGAGTGGAGTGTTGCTGGAGTGGAGTGTTGCTGGAGTGGAGTGTTACTGGAGTGGAGTGTTACTGGAGTGGAGTGTTGCTGGAGTGGAGTGTTGCTGGAGTGGAGTGTTGTTGGAGTGGAGTGTTGCTGGAGTGGAGTGTTACTGGAGTGGAGTGTTGCTGGAGTGGAGTGTTGCTGGAGTAGAGTGTTGCTGGAGTGGAGTGTTGTTGGAGTGGAGTGTTGCTGGAGTGGAGTGTTGCTGGAGTGGAGTGTTACTGGAGTGGAGTGCTGCTGGAGTGGAGTGTTGCTGGAGTGGAGTGTTACTGGAGTGGAGTGTTGTTGGAGTGGAGTGTTGCTGGAGTGGAGTGTTACTGGAGTGGAGTGTTACCGGAGTGGAGTGTTGCTGGAGTGGAGTGTTACTGGAGTGGAGTGTTGAGTGGAGTGGAGTGTTACTGGAGTGAGTGTAATGGAGTGGAGTGTTGCTGGAGTGGAGTGTTGCTGCCGTGGAGTGCTGCTGGAGTGGAGTGTTGTTGGAGTGGAGTGTTGCTGGAGTGGAGTGTTGCTGGAGTGTTGCTGGAGTGGAGTGTTGCTGGAGTGGAGTGTTGCTGGAGTGGAGTGTTGTTGGAGTGGAGTGTTGCTGGAGTGGAGTGTTGCTGGAGTGTTGCTGGAGTGGAGTGTTGCTGGAGTGGAGTGTTGCTGGAGTGGAGTGTTTTTGGAGTGGAGTGTTGCTGGAGTGGAGTGTTGATGGAGTGGAGTGTTGCTGGAGTGGAGTGTTGCTGGAGTGGAGTGTTGCTGGAGTGGAGTGTTGCTGGAGTAGAGTGTTGCTGGAGTGGAGTGTTTGCTGGAGTGGAGTGTTACTGGAGTGGAGTGTTGCTGGAGTGGAGTGTTACTGGAGTGGAGTGTGCTGGAGTGGAGTGTTGCTGGAGTGGAGTGTTACTGGAGTGGAGTGTTACTGGAGTGGAGTGTTGCTGGAGTGGAGTGTTGCTGGAGTGGAGTGTTACTGGAGTGGAGTGTTGCTGGAGTGGAGTGTTGCTGGAGTGGAGTGTTACTGGAGTGGAGTGTTGTTGGAGTGGAGTGTTGTTGGAGTGGAGTGTTGTTGGAGTGGAGTGTTGCTGGAGTGGAGTGTTGCTGGAGTGGAGTGTTGCTGGAGTGGAGTGTTGCTGGAGTGGAGTGTTGCTGGAGTGGAGTGTTACTGAAGTGGAGTGTTACTGGAGTGGAGTGTTGCTGGAGTGGAGTGTTACTGGAGTGGAGTGTTGCTGGAGTGGAGTGTTGCTGGAGTGTTGCTGGAGTGGAGTGCTGCTGGAGTGTTGCTGGAGTGGAGTGTTGCTGGAGTGGAGTGTTGCTGGAGTGTTGCTGGAGTGGAGTGCTGCTGGAGTGTTGCTGGAGCGGAGTGTTGCTGGAGTGTTGCTGGAGTGAAGTGCTGCTGGAGTGTTGCTGGAGTGGAGTGTTGCTGAAGTGGAGTGTTGCTGGAGTGGAGTGTTACTGGAGTGGAGTGTTGTTGGAGTGGAGTGTTCCTGGAGTGGAGTGTTACTGGAGTGGAGTGTTGCTGGAGTGGAGTGTTGCTGGAGTGGAGTGTTGCTGGAGCAAAGTGTTGCTGGAGTGGAGTGTTGGTGGAGTGGAGTGTTACTGGAGTGCAGTGTTACTGGAGTGGAGTGTTGCTGGAGTGGAGTGTTGCTGGAGTGGAGTGTTACTGGAGTGGAGTGTTACTGGAGTGGAGTGTTGCTGGAGTGGAGTGTTGCTGGAGTGGAGTGTTACTGGAGTGGAGTGTTACTGGAGTGGAGTGTTGTTGGAGTGGAGTGTTGCTGGAGTGGAGTGTTACTGGAGTGGAGTGCTGCTGGAGTGGAGTGTTGCTGGAGTGGAGTGTTGCTGGAGTAGAGTGTTGCTGGAGTGGAGTGTTGTTGGAGTGGAGTGTTGCTGGAGTGGAGTGTTGCTGGAGTGGAGTGTTACTGGAGTGGAGTGCTGCTGGAGTGGAGTGTTGCTGGAGTGGAGTGTTACTGGAGTGGAGTGTTGTTGGAGTGGAGTGTTGCTGGAGTGGAGTGTCACTGGAGTGGAGTGTTACTGGAGTGGAGTGTTGCTGGAGTGGAGTGTTGCTGGAGTGGAGTGTTACCGAAGTGGAGTGTTGTTGGAGTGGAGTGTTGCTGGAGTGGAGTGTTACTGGAGTGGAGTGTTGTTGGAGTGGAGTGTTGCTGGAGTGGAGTGTTACTGGAGTGGAGTGTTGCTGGAGTGGAGTGTAACTGGAGTGGAGTGTTGCTGGAGTGGAGTGTTGCTGGAGTGGAGTGCTGCTGGAGTGGAGTGTTGTTGGAGTGGAGTGTTGCTGGAGTGGAGTGTTGCTGGAGTGTTGCTGGAGTGGAGTGTTGCTGGAGTGGAGTGTTGCTGGAGTGGAGTGTTTTTGGAGTGGAGTGCTGTTGGAGTGGAGTGTTGCTGGAGTGGAGTGTTGCTGGAGTGGAGTGTTGCTGGAGTAGAGTATTGCTGGAGTGGAGTGTTGCTGGAGTGGAGTGTTTCTGGAGTGGAGTGTTGCTGGAGTGGAGTGTTACTGGAGTGGAGTGTTGCTGGAGTGGAGTGTTGCTGGAGTGGAGTGTTACTGGAGTGGAGTGTTACTGGAGTGGAGTGTTGCTGGAGTGGAGTGTTGCTGGAGTGGAGTGTTACTGGAGTGGAGTGTTACTGGAGTGGAGTGTTGTTGGAGTGGAGTGTTGCTGGAGTGGAGTGTTACTGGAGTGGAGTGTTGCTGGAGTGGAGTGTTGCTGGAGCAGAGTGTTGCTGGAGCAGAGTGTTGCTGGAGTGGAGTGTTGCTGGAGTGGAGTGTTACCGAAGTGGAGTGTTGTTGGAGTGGAGTGTTGCTGGAGTGGAGTGTTACTGGAGTGGAGTGTTGTTGGAGTGGAGTGTTGCTGGAGTGGAGTGTTACTGGAGTGGAGTGTTGCTGGAGTGGAGTGTAACTGGAGTGGAGTGTTGCTGGAGTGGAGTGTTGCTGGAGTGGAGTGCTGCTGGAGTGGAGTGTTGTTGGAGTGGAGTGTTGCTGGAGTGGAGTGTTGCTGGAGTGTTGCTGGAGTGGAGTGTTGCTGGAGTGGAGTGTTGCTGGAGTGGAGTGTTTTTGGAGTGGAGTGCTGTTGGAGTGGAGTGTTGCTGGAGTGGAGTGTTGCTGGAGTGGAGTGTTGCTGGAGTGGAGTGTTGCTGGAGTGGAGTGTTGCTGGAGTGGAGTGTTGCTGGAGTGGAGTGTTGCTGGAGTGGAGTGTTGCTGGAGTGGAGTGTTACTGGAGTGGAGTGTTGCTGGAGTGGAGTGTTGCTGGAGTGGAGTGTTACTGGAGTGTTACTGGAGTGGAGTGTTGCTGGAGTGGAGTGTTGCTGGAGTGGAGTGTTACTGGAGTGGAGTGTTACTGGAGTGGAGTGTTGTTGGAGTGGAGTGTTGCTGGAGTGGAGTGTTACTGGAGTGGAGTGTTGCTGGAGTGGAGTGTTGCTGGAGTGGAGTGTTGTTGGAGTGGAGTGTTGCTGGAGTGGAGTGTTACTGGAGTGGAGTGTTGCTGGAGTGGAGTGTTGCTGGAGTAGAGTGTTGCTGGAGTGGAGTGTTGCTGGAGTGGAGTGTTGCTGGAGTGGAGTGTTGCTGGAGTGGAGTGTTGCTGGAGTGGAGTGTTACTGGAGTGGAGTGCTGCTGGAGTGGAGTGTTGCTGGAGTGGAGTGTTACTGGAGTGGAGTGTTGTTGGAGTGGAGTGTTGTTGGAGTGGAGTGTTGCTGGAGTGGAGTGTTACTGGAGTGGTGTGTTACTGGAGTGGAGTGTTGCTGGAGTGGAGTGTTGCTGGAGTGGAGTGTTACCGGAGTGGAGTGTTGCTGGAGTGGAGTGTTACTGGAGTGGAGTGTTGTTGGAGTGGAGTGTTGCTGGAGTGGAGTGTTACTGGAGTGGAGTGTTGCTGGAGTGGAGTGTAACTGGAGTGGAGTGTTGCTGGAGTGGAGTGTTGCTGCAGTGGAGTGCTGCTGGAGTGGAGTGTTGTTGGAGTGGAGTGTTGCTGGAGTGGAGTGTTGCTGGAGTGTTGCTGGAGTGGAGTGTTGCTGGAGTGGAGTGTTGCTGGAGTGGAGTGTTTTTGGAGTGGAGTGTTGCTGGAGTGGAGTGTTGCTGGAGTGGAGTGTTGCTGGAGTGGAGTGTTGCTGGAGTGGAGTGTTGCTGGAGTGGAGTGTTGCTGGAGTAGAGTGTTGCTGGAGTGGAGTGTTGCTGGAGTGGAGTGTTACTGGAGTGGAGTGTTGCTGGAGTGGAGTGTTACTGGAGTGGAGTGTTGCTGGAGTGGAGTGTTGCTGGAGTGGAGTGTTACTGGAGTGGAGTGTTACTGGAGTGGAGTGTTGCTGGAGTGGAGTGTTGCTGGAGTGGAGTGTTACTGGAGTGGAGTGTTGCTGGAGTGGAGTGTTGCTGGAGTGGAGTGTTACTGGAGTGGAGTGTTGTTGGAGTGGAGTGTTGATGGAGTGGAGTGTTGTTGGAGTGGAGTGTTGCTGGAGTGGAGTGTTGCTGGAGGGTGTTGCTGGAGTGGAGTGTTGCTGGAGTGGAGTGTTACTGAAGTGGAGTGTTACTGGAGTGGAGTGTTGCTGGAGTGGAGTGTTACTGGAGTGGAGTGTTGCTGGAGTGGAGTGTTGCTGGAGTGTTGCTGGAGTGGAGTGCTGCTGGAGTGTTGCTGGAGTGGAGTGTTGCTGGAGTGGAGTGTTGCTGGAGTGTTGCTGGAGTGGAGTGCTGCTGGAGTGTTGCTGGAGCGGAGTGTTGCTGGAGTGTTGCTGGAGTGGAGTGCTGCTGGAGTGTTGCTGGAGTGGAGTGTTGCTGAAGTGGAGTGTTGCTGGAGTGGAGTGTTACTGGAGTGGAGTGTTGTTGGAGTGGAGTGTTCCTGGAGTGGAGTGTTACTGGAGTGGAGTGTTGCTGGAGTGGAGTGTTGCTGGAGTGGAGTGTTGCTGGAGCAGAGTGTTGCTGGAGTGGAGTGTTGGTGGAGTGGAGTGTTACTGGAGTGGAGTGTTACTGGAGTGGAGTGTTGCTGGAGTGGAGTGTTGCTGGAGTGGAGTGTTACTGGAGTGGAGTGTTACTGGAGTGGAGTGTTGCTGGAGTGGAGTGTTGCTGGAGTGGAGTGTTACTGGAGTGGAGTGTTACTGGAGTGGAGTGTTGTTGGAGTGGAGTGTTGCTGGAGTGGAGTGTTACTGGAGTGGAGTGCTGCTGGAGTGGAGTGTTGCTGGAGTGGAGTGTTACTGAAGTGGAGTGTTACTGGAGTGGAGTGTTGCTGGAGTGGAGTGTTACTGGAGTGGAGTGTTGCTGGAGTGGAGTGTTGCTGGAGTGTTGCTGGAGTGGAGTGCTGCTGGAGTGTTGCTGGAGTGGAGTGTTGCTGGAGTGGAGTGCTGCTGGAGTGTTGCTGGAGTGGAGTGTTGCTGAAGTGGAGTGTTGCTGGAGTGGAGTGTTACTGGAGTGGAGTGTTGTTGGAGTGGAGTGTTCCTGGAGTGGAGTGTTACTGGAGTGGAGTGTTGCTGGAGTGGAGTGTTGCTGGAGTGGAGTGTTGCTGGAGCAGAGTGTTGCTGGAGTGGAGTGTTGGTGGAGTGGAGTGTTACTGGAGTGGAGTGTTACTGGAGTGGAGTGTTGCTGGAGTGGAGTGTTGCTGGAGTGGAGTGTTACTGGAGTGGAGTGTTACTGGAGTGGAGTGTTGCTGGATTGGAGTGTTGCTGGAGTGGAGTGTTACTGGAGTGGAGTGTTACTGGAGTGGAGTGTTGTTGGAGTGGAGTGTTGCTGGAGTGGAGTGTTACTGGAGTGGAGTGCTGCTGGAGTGGAGTGTTGCTGGAGTGGAGTGTTGCTGGAGTAGAGTGTTGCTGGAGTGGAGTGTTGTTGGAGTGGAGTGTTGCTGGAGTGGAGTGTTGCTGGAGTGGAGTGTTACTGGAGTGGAGTGCTGCTGGAGTGGAGTGTTGCTGGAGTGGAGTGTTACTGGAGTGGAGTGTTGTTGGAGTGGAGTGTTGCTGGAGTGGAGTGTCACTGGAGTGGAGTGTTACTGGAGTGGAGTGTTGCTGGAGTGGAGTGTTGCTGGAGTGGAGTGTTACCGAAGTGGAGTGTTGTTGGAGTGGAGTGTTGCTGGAGTGGAGTGTTACTGGAGTGGAGTGTTGTTGGAGTGGAGTGTTGCTGGAGTGGAGTGTTACTGGAGTGGAGTGTTGCTGGAGTGGAGTGTAACTGGAGTGGAGTGTTGCTGGAGTGGAGTGTTGCTGGAGTGGAGTGCTGCTGGAGTGGAGTGTTGTTGGAGTGGAGTGTTGCTGGAGTGGAGTGTTGCTGGAGTGTTGCTGGAGTGGAGTGTTGCTGGAGTGGAGTGTTGCTGGAGTGGAGTGTTTTGGAGTGGAGTGCTGTTGGAGTGGAGTGTTGCTGGAGTGGAGTGTTGCTGGAGTGGAGTGTTGCTGGAGTAGAGTATTGCTGGAGTGGAGTGTTGCTGGAGTGGAGTGTTGCTGGAGTGGAGTGTTGCTGGAGTGGAGTGTTACTGGAGTGGAGTGTTGCTGGAGTGGAGTGTTGCTGGAGTGGAGTGTTACTGGAGTGGAGTGTTACTGGAGTGGAGTGTTGCTGGAGTGGAGTGTTGCTGGAGTGGAGTGTTACTGGAGTGGAGTGTTACTGGAGTGGAGTGTTGTTGGAGTGGAGTGTTGCTGGAGTGGAGTGTTACTGGAGTGGAGTGTTGCTGGAGTAGAGTGTTGCTGGAGTGGAGTGTTGTTGGAGTGGAGTGTTGCTGGAGTGGAGTGTTACTGGAGTGGAGTGTTGCTGGAGTGGAGTGTTGCTGGAGTAGAGTGTTGCTGGAGTGGAGTGTTGTTGGAGTGGAGTGTTGCTGGAGTGGAGTGTTGCTGGAGTGGAGTGTTACTGGAGTGGAGTGCTGCTGGAGTGGAGTGTTGCTGGAGTGGAGTGTTACTGGAGTGGAGTGTTGTTGGAGTGGAGTGTTGCTGGAGTGGTGTGTTACTGGAGTGGAGTGTTGCTGGAGTGGAGTGTTGCTGGAGTGGAGTGTTACCGGAGTGGAGTGTTGCTGGAGTGGAGTGTTACTGGAGTGGAGTGTTGTTGGAGTGGAGTGTTGCTGGAGTGGAGTGTTACTGGAGTGGAGTGTTGCTGGAGTGGAGTGTAACTGGAGTGGAGTGTTGCTGGAGTGGAGTGTTGCTGCAGTGGAGTGCTGCTGGAGTGGAGTGTTGTTGGAGTGGAGTGTTGCTGGAGTGGAGTGTTGCTGGAGTGTTGCTGGAGTGGAGTGTTGCTGGAGTGGAGTGTTGCTGGAGTGGAGTGTTTTTGGAGTGGAGTGTTGCTGGAGTGGAGTGTTGCTGGAGTGGAGTGTTTGCTGGAGTGGAGTGTTGCTGGAGTGGAGTGTTGCTGGAGTAGAGTGTTGCTGGAGTGGAGTGTTGCTGGAGTGGAGTGTTACTGGAGTGGAGTGTTGCTGGAGTGGAGTGTTACTGGAGTGGAGTGTTGCTGGAGTGGAGTGTTGCTGGAGTGGAGTGTTACTGGAGTGGAGTGTTACTGGAGTGGAGTGTTGCTGGAGTGGAGTGTTGCTGGAGTGGAGTGTTACTGGAGTGGAGTGTTGCTGGAGTGGAGTGTTGCTGGAGTGGAGTGTTACTGGAGTGGAGTGTTGCTGGAGTGGAGTGTTGTGGAGTGGAGTGTTGTTGGAGTGGAGTGTTGCTGGAGTGGAGTGTTGCTGGAGTGGAGTGTTGCTGGAGTGGAGTGTTGCTGGAGTGGAGTGTTGCTGGAGTGGAGTGTTACTGAAGTGGAGTGTTACTGGAGTGGAGTGTTGCTGGAGTGGAGTGTTACTGGAGTGGAGTGTTGCTGGAGTGGAGTGTTGCTGGAGTGTTGCTGGAGTGGAGTGCTGCTGGAGTGTTGCTGGAGTGGAGTGTTGCTGGAGTGGAGTGTTGCTGGAGTGTTGCTGGAGTGGAGTGCTGCTGGAGTGTTGCTGGAGCGGAGTGTTGCTGGAGTGTTGCTGGAGTGAAGTGCTGCTGGAGTGTTGCTGGAGTGGAGTGTTGCTGAAGTGGAGTGTTGCTGGAGTGGAGTGTTACTGGAGTGGAGTGTTACTGGAGTGGAGTGTTGTTGGAGTGGAGTGTTCCTGGAGTGGAGTGTTACTGGAGTGGAGTGTTGCTGGAGTGGAGTGTTGTTGGAGTGGAGTGTTGCTGGAGTGGAGTGTTACTGGAGTGGAGTGTTGCTGGAGTGGAGTGTTGCTGGAGTAGAGTGTTGCTGGAGTGGAGTGTTGTTGGAGTGGAGTGTTGCTGGAGTGGAGTGTTGCTGGAGTGGAGTGTTACTGGAGTGGAGTGCTGCTGGAGTGGAGTGTTGCTGGAGTGGAGTGTTACTGGAGTGGAGTGTTGTTGGAGTGGAGTGTTGCTGGAGTGGAGTGTTACTGGAGTGGAGTGTTGCTGGAGTGGAGTGTTGCTGGAGTGGAGTGTTACCGGAGTGATGTGTTGTTGGAGTGGAGTGTTGCTGGAGTGGAGTGTTACTGGAGTGGAGTGTTGTTGGAGTGGAGTGTTGCTGGAGTGGAGTGTTACTGGAGTGGAGTGTTGCTGGAGTCGAGTGTAACTGGAGTGGAGTGTTGCTGGAGTGGAGTGTTGCTGGAGTGGAGTGCTGCTGGAGTGGAGTGTTGTTGGAGTGGAGTGTTGCTGGAGTGGAGTGTTGCTGGAGTGTTGCTGGAGTGGAGTGTTGCTGGAGTGGAGTGTTGCTGGAGTGGAGTGTTTTTGGAGTGGAGTGCTGTTGGAGTGGAGTGTTGCTGGAGTGGAGTGTTGCTGGAGTGGAGTGTTGCTGGAGTGGAGTGTTGCTGGAGTGGAGTGTTGCTGGAGTGGAGTGTTGCTGGAGTGGAGTGTTGCTGGAGTAGAGTGTTGCTGGAGTGGAGTGTTGCTGGAGTGGAGTGTTACTGGAGTGGAGTGTTGCTGGAGTGGAGTGTAACTGGAGTGGAGTGTTGCTGGAGTGGAGTGTTGCTGGAGTGGAGTGTTACTGGAGTGGAGTGTTACTGGAGTGGAGTGTTGCTGGAGTGGAGTGTTGCTGGAGTGGAGTGTTACTGGAGTGGAGTGTTGCTGGAGTGGAGTGTTGCTGGAGTGGAGTGTTACTGGAGTGGAGTGTTGTTGGAGTGGAGTGTTGTTGGAGTGGAGTGTTGTTGGAGTGGAGTGTTGCTGGAGTGGAGTGTTGCTGGAGTGGAGTGTTGCTGGAGTGGAGTGTTACTGAAGTGGAGTGTTACTGGAGTGGAGTGTTGCTGGAGTGGAGTGTTACTGGAGTGGAGTGTTGCTGGAGTGGAGTGTTGCTGGAGTGTTGCTGGAGTGGAGTGCTGCTGGAGTGTTGCTGGAGTGGAGTGTTGCTGGAGTGGAGTGTTGCTGGAGTGTTGCTGGAGTGGAGTGCTGCTGGAGTGTTGCTGGAGCGGAGTGTTGCTGGAGTGTTGCTGGAGTGGAGTGCTGCTGGAGTGTTGCTGGAGTGGAGTGTTGCTGAAGTGGAGTGTTGCTGGAGTGGAGTGTTACTGGAGTGGAGTGTTACTGGAGTGGAGTGTTGTTGGAGTGGAGTGTTCCTGGAGTGGAGTGTTGCTGGAGTGGAGTGTTGCTGGAGTGGAGTGTTGCTGGAGTGGAGTGTTGTTGGAGTGGAGTGTTGCTGGAGTGGAGTGTTACTGGAGTGGAGTGTTGCTGGAGTGGAGTGTTGCTGGAGTAGAGTGTTGCTGGAGTGGAGTGTTGTTGGAGTGGAGTGTTGCTGGAGTGGAGTGTTGCTGGAGTGGAGTGTTACTGGAGTGGAGTGCTGCTGGAGTGGAGTGTTGCTGGAGTGGAGTGTTACTGGAGTGGAGTGTTGTTGGAGTGGAGTGTTGCTGGAGTGGAGTGTTACTGGAGTGGAGTGTTGCTGGAGTGGAGTGTTGCTGGAGTGGAGTGTTACCGGAGTGATGTGTTGTTGGAGTGGAGTGTTGCTGGAGTGGAGTGTTACTGGAGTGGAGTGTTGTTGGAGTGGAGTGTTGCTGGAGTGGAGTGTTACTGGAGTGGAGTGTTGCTGGAGTCGAGTGTAACTGGAGTGGAGTGTTGCTGGAGTGGAGTGTTGCTGGAGTGGAGTGCTGCTGGAGTGGAGTGTTGTTGGAGTGGAGTGTTGCTGGAGTGGAGTGTTGCTGGAGTGTTGCTGGAGTGGAGTGTTGCTGGAGTGGAGTGTTGCTGGAGTGGAGTGTTTTTGGAGTGGAGTGCTGTTGGAGTGGAGTGTTGCTGGAGTGGAGTGTTGCTGGAGTGGAGTGTTGCTGGAGTGGAGTGTTGCTGGAGTGGAGTGTTGCTGGAGTGGAGTGTTGCTGGAGTAGAGTGTTGCTGGAGTGGAGTGTTGCTGGAGTGGAGTGTTACTGGAGTGGAGTGTTGCTGGAGTGGAGTGTAACTGGAGTGGAGTGTTGCTGGAGTGGAGTGTTGCTGGAGTGGAGTGTTACTGGAGTGGAGTGTTACTGGAGTGGAGTGTTGCTGGAGTGGAGTGTTGCTGGAGTGGAGTGTTACTGGAGTGGAGTGTTGCTGGAGTGGAGTGTTGCTGGAGTGGAGTGTTACTGGAGTGGAGTGTTGTTGGAGTGGAGTGTTGTTGGAGTGGAGTGTTGTTGGAGTGGAGTGTTGCTGGAGTGGAGTGTTGCTGGAGTGGAGTGTTGCTGGAGTGGAGTGTTACTGAAGTGGAGTGTTACTGGAGTGGAGTGTTGCTGGAGTGGAGTGTTACTGGAGTGGAGTGTTGCTGGAGTGGAGTGTTGCTGGAGTGTTGCTGGAGTGGAGTGCTGCTGGAGTGTTGCTGGAGTGGAGTGTTGCTGGAGTGGAGTGTTGCTGGAGTGTTGCTGGAGTGGAGTGCTGCTGGAGTGTTGCTGGAGCGGAGTGTTGCTGGAGTGTTGCTGGAGTGGAGTGCTGCTGGAGTGTTGCTGGAGTGGAGTGTTGCTGAAGTGGAGTGTTGCTGCTGGAGTGTTGCTGAAGTGGAGTGTTGCTGCTGGAGTGGAGTGCTGACGTTTTGGGGTCTTCGGCGACATTCTGAGTGGAGGTTGTAGGTTCTCTCTCCCCATGTTCTCCAAGGGTTTCCTCCCGGACCTTCCATTTCCTCCTCCCATAGCTAAACCAACATACACTGTGGAACTGGTATCGGCCAAACCCACATCTCAGTGCTGAGAAATCACCGGCTCAGTACTCAATTGGGATCACAGAGGAGCAGCAACATCGCCTCCTGCTGAGAAAACTCCTGAAAATGAGCCAAGAGACTCGGTTGGCGATCCTGATCAAAACAAGCGGCATGTTGATGCTTCTACTGCAATAGTGAATCACTATGGACGAGAGTCGGATGCGTGAGTGGCTGCGCAACTTCCGTGCCGAGGTTTCCTCGCCCGTGCTGGGGAGACCTTCTTTAACCTCTGCCAGCAGGTGACCGTGACCTCGACGTGGCGGCCGCCGCGGTCACCTGCGAGTCGAAGGCCACCAAGGCGCAGGAGCGGCAGCGATTCCTCTTCTTCGAGGAGTCTTGCCACCAGCCGCACGAGGCGGACAACTTCCCCTCTCCGGGGCTGCTGCAAGTTGTCGGACGAAGAGGTGCGAGCGGTGGGGGTGGTGCGAGCGGTGGGGGTGGTGCGAGCGGTGGGGGTGGTGCGAGCGGTGGGGGTGGTGCGAGCGGTGGGGGTGGTGCGAGCGGAGGGGGTGGTGCGAGCGGTGGGGGTGGTGCGAGCGGTGGGGGTGGTGCGAGCGGTGGGGGTGGTGCGAGCGGTGGGGGTGGTGCGAGCGGTGGGGGTGGTGCGAGCGGTGGGGGTGGTGCGAGCGGTGGGGGTGGTGCGAGCGGTGGGGGTGGTGCGAGCGGTGGGGGTGGTGCGAGCGGAGGGGGTGGTGCGAGCGGTGGGGGTGGTGCGAGCGGTGGGGGTGGTGCGAGCGGTGGGGGTGGTGCGAGCGGTGGGGGTGGTGCGAGCGGAGGGGGTGGTGCGAGCGGTGGGGGTGGTGCGAGCGGTGGGGGTGGTGCGAGCGGTGGGGGTGGTGCGAGCGGTGGGGGTGGTGCGAGCGGTGGGGGTGGTGCGAGCGGTGGGGGGGGTGCGAGCGGTGGGGGTGGTGCGAGCGGTGGGGGTGGTGCGAGCGGTGGGGGTGGTGCGAGCGGTGGGGGTGGTGCGAGCGGTGGGGGTGGTGCGAGCGGTGGGGGTGGTGCGGCATTCAGTTGGGTGGGGTCCCCCCGGTATTGCGAGCGGCCTCTCGCACGGTGGCACCTCGAGGCTATTGTTGTAAACCGCGGCCTCCTCTCTGCCCTCGTCGCATCACGTCGTTACGAACATTTAAGGCTGTAGGGGGCGCGCCTTCTCGGCTAAATTCAGCCACTGCAGCGCTGCTCGTCTTACCTGGTTACACCGTGACGATGACGATGCTGGAGTGTTGCCGAGTCCGAGCGAGGGCGAAACCGGTAGTGGGCGATGGAGGCGGTCTGGTGTCGGGAAGCCGTTGTTAGTGCGGGTGGCAATAGGCGCTCGCAAACCTCGCTCTCAAGCTCCGGGCGTGGGAAACACCAACACGGCAGTCAGTGGGCATCATCAACACCGGCACAACTTGTGACCGTGATGTCGAGTTATCATTCGGGCATTATGATCATTCATTTCAAGTGCATTCTCCAACTCTACCGCACTCCATCTTTGTTGGCTTCTCGATTTACCGGTCCTGGAGGAGGACCATTGCCCGCAACGTCGCCCGTTGTGAATGGTTCCTGTTCGGGCAGCAGCGTGAGCGCCGCGCGATGAACCAGCCACCCGAGTTCGATTCCTGCTCAGGGCCACCAACACCATCACTCAAGACGGCTCGAGAGGAGCTGAGCACCCCGAGCTGCCACTGCTATTCAGTGGCCTGAAATCAAATGTATCATTCCGGATGACCGCTGCAAATTAGGATCTTGAGTTTTGATGATTGTGCTGATCTTTAAAGGTGTATTGAAAAATGTTGATACTCCTGCTATTATGGAGTGACTCATGCTGCCATCTATGACTGCAAAGTTTGGTCGTACATGTTATGTATATCGTTTGTTAACTTTTAATCACAGTTCCTGTGATCACTGTTACATTTTTCATGGCTTTATTTTGGAGATTTCGAAAACGTTTTGGTTTAGCCATATTTGTTTGTTGTAGTACAGAGTTAGACTGATAACTTTAATCTACATTGTCTTATGGTTGTTATTGTTTGACTTGCATCCCACTGGGATGTTTGCACACAGCGTTGATATACGGTGCTTCTTCTGGAAGACTGCTGTTTTTTCCTGAAATTTTCTGTTGCGCGTAGTCACTTTAAGATGTTCTTTGTTCATGTTTTTGTTTGTTGCGGTTGCACCTGAGTCAAGAGCCGCATAGCTCACAGGGATATACCTAATAAATCAAACAGAGAAAAAAACAATGACGATTATCCGAATCGGTCCTGGGCCTTGCCCTGGTCGGCTCAGCCTCAAATGAGTACCTAGGGCCACGTGTAAAACATCGCCACTGGGGAGACAAAGGCGGCCGGGGCGTAATGCTGGCAACGGACCCCTCGTGTGCCGTGGCTACGTTTCATCGTTGCTGCTCGCTAACAGCACTTGCCTCAACAGTCCGTTAAAGGCCACACGGGGGACCTGTGTGTGCGTGTCGCGCAGAGCCCATCGGCAGCATGTCCTCCATGGAGGTGAACGTGGATGCGCTGGAGCTGCTCGACGTCTCCGACCACGAGGTGTTCGCCGGCTCGGGCGGAGAAGACAACACCGAGGCCTCGCCCGTGCCCGGTGGGGAGGCGCTCGTTGCGTGACGCGGCGTATGCGGGCTGGGCGCAGTGCGGAGTTCATTGTATGACTGTGGCGTCGTGTGGTACGGTGTGGCCATGCCGTGTGCCCGTGCCGTGTGCCGGGCTGCGACCACGCCACCCGCAGAGGAGGAGCTGTGCCTGGCGGTGCCCGCGCTCCCCGGAGCGGCCACGCGCTCCCCGGGCCCAGCGGTGTCCGGGCCCAGCGGCGGCCATGCGGCCACCGAGGGGGCGCAGCCGCCCCGCGCGGCCGCTGGCAGCGAGGAGGGCGACGCCGGCAAGGGGCAGCGGGCGGACTAGCTGCGGAGAAAATCCAGAAACTGCGGCCCCCTCCTCCCTGCCAGACTCCCCGAGTTCCTATATCGGGGCTCATCTCCTGTTTTCCAGCCCTGCAGAGCCAGTGCAAATATTCCACATTAGCATGACGGGGGCGAGTCGTTCCAAAGGACACAAGCACTTGCTGCCGGCTTCCCGCCACGTAAAGTCGCGCTCAATTTCAATGCGACGTGAATTTACGAACCGGAATCTGGCGGCCTTAGCCGTACGCACGGAACCACCACCACCACCCAGCACCACCACGTCTTCAGGCGTGGACTGCCAAGTGGGCAGGGCGATGGCAATGACCTCTCGACTCCCGTCTGTGCGGAGCTGCCAGCGGTGTTCACGCGTGGTGTGGGTGGGGTCCCTCCCGGGGGGGGGGTCCCTCCCGGGGGGGGGGGGGGTCCCCCCCGGGGGGGGGGGGGGCCCCCCCCAGGGGGGGGGGGGGGGTCCCTCCCGGGGGGGGGAGTCCCTCCCAGGGGGGGTGGGGTCCCTCCCGGGGAGGGGGGGGTCCCTCCCGCACGCCGCTCGGCCACGGAGCGAGACGACCCCCCCCCCCTGACACCCACGTGGGACTCAAGACGGCTCACGCCTCCTCCGTCCTTCTGTACACATCGCATCTGATCAGGCTCAAGGTCTTACGCATCACGTGAGCGGCGTTGGTTGAGTACAAGCAACAAGTCAGTGTCCCGTGAGCACTCGGACGTGGAGAGCCGTGCGTAGCGCGGGACCCCTCTAGACCATGAGCCTCGAGACTGGGCGAGGCTGCCGAGGTACACCACGGGGCACGCGGAGGGGGGCGAGGGGGGTTAGAGGGGGTGGGGGATTGGGGGGGTGGATTTTAATGGGTGGGGGGGGGGGGGCCGCAGCAATGATCAGGAGGCGCCCAGAGTAAAAAAAAAAACCCAAAAACTTTATTTGGAAAATTCAATTGAACGCAACTCTCGCGGTTAAAATGCACGAAAAAAAATTACTTAAAACGTCTACTTAATAAAAAAAAAACTTCATCATCATCGTCACCATCGTCGTCGTCACCATCATCCGAAAAAAACACAAATCAGAAAATAAATAAATAAAACCGGCGTAGCCACTTCTTAAAACAGAGAGCAGGAACAGAGAGCTGGGAAGAGGCACAGCGAGCGGGGAGCAGGCACAGCGAGCGGGGAGCAGGCACAGCGAGCGGGGAGCAGGCACAGCGAGCGGGGAGCAGGCACAGCGAGCGGGAGCAGGAACAGCGAGCGGGGAGCAGGCACAGCGAGCGGGGAGCAGGAACAGCGAGCGGGGAGCAGGAACAGCGAGCGGGGAGCAGGAACAGCGAGCAGGGAGCAGGAACAGCGAGCGGGGAGCAGGAACAGCGAGCAGGGAGCAGGCACAGCGAGCGGGGAGCAGGAACAGCGAGCGGGGAGCAGGAACAGCGAGCGGGGAGCAGGAACAGCGAGCGGGGAGCAGGAACAGCGAGCAGGGAGCAGGCACAGCGAGCGGGGAGCAGGAACAGCGAGCGGGGAGCAGGCACAGCGAGCGGGGAGCAGGAACAGCGAGCGGGGAGCAGGCACAGCGAGCGGGGAGCAGGAACAGCGAGCGGGGAGCAGGAACAGCGAGCGGGGAGCAGGCACAGCGAGCGGGGAGCAGGAACAGCGAGCGGGGAGCAGGCACAGCGAGCGGGGAGCAGGAACAGCGAGCGGGGAGCAGGAACAGCGAGCGGGGAGCAGGCACAGCGAGCAGGGAGCAGGAACAGCGAGCGGGGAGCAGGCACAGCGAGCGGGGAGCAGGAACAGCGAGCGGGGAGCAGGAACAGCGAGCGGGGAGCAGGCACAGCGAGCGGGGAGCAGGAACAGCGAGCGGGGAGCAGGCACAGCGAGCGGGGAGCAGGAACAGCGAGCGGGGAGCAGGCACAGCGAGCGGGGAGCAGGAACGCAGTGGGAGTTGGTGCGGGGGGCGAGGGGAATGTAACGCAGCGACTGAAGCGAGCCTCCCAGACGGGGAAAGCACGTGACTCTCGCGCGACTTTCCCCCCCCCCGACCCCCCAAAATCCGTCGCGCCTGTTGCGCTATCGGCGCCGCGTCACGGAGGATCCCTCGGGAACTCTCGCGGTTTGGAGAGCGCCCCCCTGGGAAGCGGACATGAGAGAGCGGCCCCTTCCGAGCGCGTGCGCAGGGGCCGGGCTGCTGCCGTGGTGAGCGATGTTCGTCACGCTGCGCCTCGAGTGGCAGAATTGTGTCAGAAAGGCGCCTCTTGTTTCAGCAAAACAAAAATAAAATTGACGTGACAAGAGACCAAGCCAATTGCACAGATTCATTGAAGAGGCGACTTTCGAGAGCGACTTAAGCAAACGAAGCATCATGCCCTGTCGACTTTTAAACGAACCCCCCCCCCCCCCCCCCTTGTAACCCTGACGTCGGCTTCCACAGAGATAATCCGACTTTCAACAAACGTCAAGGAAAAGTAGTCCGACTGTTTTAAAGGAATGTTTTGGTTTTGCGAATCGGAGCGCGGTGGGGGGGGGAAAGAGGTTTTCGTTTAAACTCGGCACCATTTCCAACGTCCCCTAGAAATTCACGGCGTGCAGCCGCGCGGGACTCAGGGTCGCGTTTCTCGAGCCGCGTCTCTTCGTCACCACGGCGTCGCAACAGGGGAGAGCATCACGTCCACCCATCATCACGGCCATCAATCGGCGGTGAGTAAAATGGGTACACGCCCGAGAGATAGAAAAGGCTGTTCGTGTTGGTGCAGTGACACGCTCGTGGAAAGACTGGTCTCCGCCATGGGAATGTGGAGTTCCCACCACTGCCTCAGAGATGGGTACACATTTAATACCATCGTGTTTGCTACAACTAAGCTGACATTACCGAATCTTCGCCGAGGGTGCTTCACCGTGACGCGTCCACATCCACCATGTCTCATTCGGGTGAAGGAAAAAGGATCTCACTCATTCATCCGCTCTCTCAAACATGCAATCCAGTCTGGTTAAGCCCAGGATGGATCGTAGGCAGGCCAGCCTGAATGGTTTTCTAACCAGCAAATGTTCCATGGGGGGAGGGGGGGGCATGACTGTCAAGACCGAGAGGTTCGTGTGGAGCGACAGACCAGGTCGCTTCCACACAGCAGCGTTACACAGCCGATGAAAAGATAATGCCGCTCGACTGATTCGGAGCGAGACCTCCACTGCGAAACCGGAGATGGTCAAAAACACACTGCCCAGGTACGGACACTTCTCTACTCTCTCGACAACTGCCCCATCACTTATGGGATATTTAGGGGGGCAGAGTACAGGCAGACCTCGCTTAGCACTCAAGATACACTCCTGGAGAGGTGAGCGCTAATCGAATCAGCGTTAAAGGGGGTCGTTTTACCATTGTATGTATGGGGATGCATTCCCGACGGTGTCGTTTTCTATAAGCAATACACGAGGGCTTCATTGGGGTATTGAAAATAGCGCTAATAATAGCACAGGTGTTAAGACATTTCATAAGTATTTTTGTAAGTCCGTAAAGTCGTGTACTCACGAGTGCCTTCTACTGTCCTCCGCTCGGGCAGCGGAGACGAGGCGCGAGCTGCTGCACTCCCAGGCTGGAGACGAGCTCCAGGAAGTCTGTGATCTCAGCGATGCCCTCACTTAAAATTATTGTAGTGGGGGTTATTTTAGGCGGAGCCGAAGACCCCATCCTAATCGCACGAGATCTCACCTGGCAAAACTGTTACGTCGATTATTTTGTGAATGTAATCGCGGCCATGATAATGGCTCGCAGGGGGTGAGGTCTGGTTGGTCGAGGGCGTCGCTCTCATTCGCTGAGAGTCATGGGGGGCGGGTACGTTTCTTCGGCCATTCCTGCTGGGTCTTCTCTCGCTTGTCAGCAATTTACTTGTCGATTTTATGTATTCTTAGATCTTTAGAAGAAAAAATATCTCCAGGACAAAGAGCGCTGTAGCGAATCGGCGTTCTACGGGGTCGTGCTAAACGAGGTCTGTCTGTATTTGATAACACAAAATACCCAGGCAGGTGCTTAGTTGTGGTGGGGGTAATGGTGAGGCCCCACCTTTTAGTGACACACTCCAGGTTCAAAAGTCGTGCCTCCAACTACTCCTCCTCTGAGTGAGCAGCAACCACAAGATCAGTGTAAATAACATGGTTGACCGATACGGAGCCATCCCTCGACTGCACACGGGCATCGATCAGCCTCCCATTGTATCTGTACCAGATGGAATTCATCAAGTGCAACCATGGAAGTCTTCACGAACTACGTGGTCGAAATAGATGTTAAATAATGTGGGAGCCAGAGGACATCCCTGTCGCATACAGGGAATGGCTCCGACTCCCGGCCACGTAGTTTTACCCAGGCCCGCTCACCATCATGAAGGTCCTTAATGATTGCAAGCAGAGTCAGACTCCAAAAGCACGAAAAACAGCAAAGAGCCCTGGCATATTGATGGTATTATAGGCCTTGACCAGGTCAATAAAGCAAAGTTGTAGGTCTCGTTGAAATTTCCTACACCTCTGCTGTAGAAGGCGAACAGAGAATATGGTATCTGTGCAGGAAACCACAATGGGGCTCCGCAAGCCTCTACTCAGCACACTGCCTGGCCATGTGGAATAATCATTTCTAGGACCTTTCCTGGCCTCATTACTGAAGAGGAAGATTATCCGGCAGTTGTTACAATCAGTGCGGTCCCCTCTTCCTAAAGTGGGGGACATCACCAGGGCATCCTTCCAATCCACACACTCATTCACACTCTCACCCACCCGCTCTCAAGGCATGCGAGGATCTCTGCGCACAGCGTAAACCCAGCCCCATGTAGCACCACATCGTCTTGGGGGAGGAAGCAGGGGGGGCGGGGGCAAAGGCAGGCAACCCCCAACCCCTCAACCGATAAGTCGTTGTCGTCATCGTCGTCGTCTTCCTGAGTTAACAGAACGGACTCCTTCGCTCAGTGGCTTTGTAGCGTCTCGCGACTCGCTGTAGCTGCCTCCGGAGAACACTCGCACAGTGCACGCACAGGGTGCGACTCACAAGCAGGGCACGAGTTCAAATCCTGACCGGGGTTCGTCACCGTCATCGCATCCCCTTGAGGATGGAAAGCGCAAGACAACATTGGTTGACCTCATGCTCCACGGGGGAAAAAAACGAGTTCCCCGCCATGGGAATGTGGAATATGTAATTGCTTGGCGAGGATTTGCCCTGAACGGAGACGTTTGGAGTTGAGGGCGCGTTGGAGGTCAGGGAGTGGTGGACGCCATCAGGGCAAAAACAAGGAATGAGGAATCGGGGGAGAAGGTGGAGGGAAGGAGGACACGAGAGCAGCAGGGAGGGGAGGAGAGTGGATAATGATGGAGAGAGGAAGGTTGGGGGGGGGAGTGGTGATGGAAGGCTGAGGGAGGTGAGGGAGGGAGGGAGGAAGGTGAATGAGAACGGAGAGGGAGGTTGGGAGAGAAGTTGTCGAAAGATGGTGTAGTGTTTCATGTAGATGGGTCCTCGCAGTATCTCCCAGGACTTCAAGGTATCTCAGGCTATGGCCATGTGTGGAGCAACTTCTAAATCACCACAGTGAGAATATGACGGCCGAATGAAAGCTGCGTACGTATCAACATCACCAGCACCGCCGTCATCGTCATCGTCGTAATCATCACCGTTGTCATTGTGTCGGCGAAACGTCTCAATCTTAAGGCTTTGTTTTCACTTACAGAGAAATTCAAAAAGAAGGCATCGAGCGCGGGCTCTCCCGCAAGGCGCAGCGTCGCGCGGGCCACGCTGGTCACGAGAGGCGATCGCTGGCGCGAGAGGAGACAGCCGCCACCGCCGCCACTACCGCCGGAGGAGGCGCCGGCGGAGGCGGGATTCTCACCAAGCGGCGGTGCGGGAAGACGGCGGCTCGGTGCGCTGGGGGGCGCGTGAGTGGACGTTCGTCCGGCCCGGCGATTCTTCTTTGGGAAAAAAAACCACGGAAGAGTTCATTTTTGTTGTTTTGTTTCGAGCGTCCGTCGATTCGTGAACGTCCGTAAACTGACTCCTCGCCGAGCGAGCATAGTGCATTTCCCCAAGTCTGTGATTCTTGGATTTGCATTTTCACCACCGTCCACGTATCAGCGACAACGAAAACCTCAACGGCATTCCGCGCTCTGTCGCTTCTGTTTAACGCAAAAAAACCACAAAACCGAAACATTTTACAAATGAAAAAAATTAACCACAGACGAAGGGGGGGGGGGTGTTAACAGCGCAAGGCCCACACGTGCTGTTAACTCCCTGGGAGTGCACGGCAACCGCCACCACCGCTCTGCCGCATCCTCTTGCCTCTCCGACTTTCCCCAAAACCCAGTCACCGCAGCTGCTTTAAGGGACACGCTCTGCACACAGCTCCTCATGGCACGGGTGGCCCAGCGCACCCCATCGCTGGCGCTGCCCCCCAAAACCAAACCGCGGGGGCTCACCCCCACCCCCCTCGCTTTCCGTGCGCAGCGACCGCGCTCATGGTACCCGGCCGCTCCACCTAGCGGGGGGGGGGGGGCGCCACGCGGATTTGGAGTCCCGGTGCGAGACCGAGTCGTCCTACAGAGGCTGCCCCCCATTCACTGCCCCCCCACCCTCCCCCAATCCCTGCGGAGACATCGCGTTACTGCATAGGAACAGGAACCGTTTGGGAAAGTGCCCGTGTGACCAGGATTCACGATTGATGTTGTGGTTGGGCCCGGCGGCAAAAGCGCGTCATGGCCCACCAGCCGTGCGCCAGCGTGTCCCCCCCCCCCCCGTTGGCCGTGAGTGGCGCCTCCCGGACCCCCGATGGACTCGGCGGACAGCCGCCCTCCAGCGTGCCACACTGAAGGGCGGCTGCACGGAGACCTCGCCCTTGGTCGGAAACCCGTTCGGCGGGGCCCAGTGATGGCATGGCAAGTCAGAGCCGGCCAAGACAGACTGTGGGATCCGTGATAAGAAACTGGTTTGGTGTGGATTTTTTTCCCTCCGTTCCTCCTCGCCAGTTGGTCCCCCGCCAAACCAGTGCTGGCACGGCCGATCGCTCCGCAGCGGGCGTCGTGATGATGATGGAAGACGTGCGGCAGGCGGATTTTGGAGATGACCCTGAAAGACGCTGGACGCACTTCTCAGTTTCATCGCTGTTAAATTTGGTTGTTTGGCTGCGCCGGGTGGTGGAGAGTTACGAGACGAAAAGTTTGGCCAGATAGCTACGTGGGCCCAACCCAAAAAAATCAATCGTGAAAAATAAGCTTGGCTGTAAAAAAACCTAGGCGGTTAAGTTAGCCGGTATACTTGGTGTTTGAGAGGTGTCGGTACGTACGGCTACACCGGCACAAGTCACACCGCCTAACACCCGCAAAACACTAATGCTGATGAGGCTCAATAGCTCAACACGATGGCAACGTGTCGACGCAAACAGTAAACTGCCTTCTCCCATCACTCGAGAGGCGAGGAAGGCTTTTAAACAGTCACACAAAGGAATCACTCACAACAACAACGAGGAGGAGACGGGGTTAGGGTGGTTGTTGTTGTCTGTGCAGCTGCCAGAGGAATGGGGAAACAGGCTGCACGGGAGGCCGTGGCCACCCTGAGCAGCTCAACAAAGGCACTGGCTTGGGTCGGCGGTGCCCTCCGCCCACCGTCGCCCATCGGCAAAAACAGAACCCGAGGGCACGAGCGCGCCGCACCGGCTGGGTCGCGCACCACGCAGCGGCAGAGAAACGCGACATTCTGGTGGAAAAGGCGCCGGCACAGCGGGAATTGTGGGTAATTCTCATCCAGTTTTCAGCCGCCCCGATTGTCCCAGCGGGCACTGCGGCGTCACCAAGAACCCGTTCAGAAATCTCGACCCCCTTTCCGTGCCGGAGAACGGCACGCGGAAGCACATATCGCAGAGCTACCTCCGAGATCGTCTTCAAGCGACACCTCCGTTCCGCACAGAGGCCACACGGAACTAATGCTCCTCGCGTGACAGCCCAACTGGTATTTGATTCTGAAGAGCTGAATCTGGCCAATGTTGCTGGCAAACCAAATAAAGTACATGCCGCGTCTCCTCCGTGCGGTCGCTGGCAGCGCTTTAATCCCGGGCCGCGTTTTTACCAAACTGGGGCCGGTGATCGTCCCCCCTCCCCCTCTCCGCCGATTCGTAAACCCTCCCCCCCTCCCCCCGCCCCTGTCGAGCATGTCTGAATCGCCGACCGCTGAGGACGCGTCGGCAGATCTAGCGGCGAGCGCCGCTTCGTTGCTCTGCACGGCGGCTTTGACTTTGAATGAAAATTGGAAAAAATATTTCAATATACAACAGAAGGGCGAGGCGAAGAGTCGGCGGCATGGGCTAGACACACGGGAACGCCGCCGCCGCGTCTGGAGTCATGTCAACCCGACGTATCCCAGCCAAGGGCGATTCCAAGTCATTCGATTACATCGTGAGGATGCCGAGCAGAGGATCAACTCATTAAGTAACTTCTGAAATGTCAAGTAATCAGTAATCACACCGATTCATTTTTCACTCCCCACGCACGGGGACAATCGCAGATCCTCACCGTTCCAGTCGGCAAAACTAAAACGACGCTAATCGGCGAACGTGCGACGTACGTGGAGCCTACAAATGTCGCGAGCATGTCGGTGCATCACCAGGAAATAAATAAAGCATTTCAGCAAAAACACTTCAGAGTTAATTCCATAAATAAAAGCGAAGAGAGATAAAATCGCAACGCGCACACCGCCACCCACTCCACCCCCTCCACCCCCCTTCCCCACCACCGCAGGGAATCTAACTCCGGTCAAGTTCACGTCGACACAACCCCCAGGGAGACTTGAAGCTAACGAGGAGTTGACGTGGACACGGGGAGCTCCGCTTCACACCTCCGAGGACTCGAGTGCAACGCCCCCGCAGTGCGGCACAACGGCGAGACGGCGGCGCACCGCACTGCCGTCGCACGGCACCACCCCCCTGCCCGCACGCACACGGACACACGCATACACGCACGTGGACGCACGTACACACGCACACGGACGCAAGCACACGGACGCACGCACAGGTCGACTAACAAATGACCAATCATTGTCAGCGACTTGCGACCAGCCTCGCGGTGGAGAAGGCCAGACGCACAGAGTGCCCCAACCCACGGGCTGCCAGGGCGGCTCGCGGGCAGCGCCTGCGAAGGTCGCCGCGGCACGTGTGGGCGCCGAGCGCCCGAGCGCCACGCCTGCTGCCCGCCTCCGTCTCGCTGGTGCCGATGTCTGCATGCTCACCGCACCGGGTAATCGTTTAAGGCCGAGTCAACCCTACGGGAGGGCCCAGGGCCTGTTTAGATGTTAGTCACCGGTATTGGCCGCGAGCGGGGAACTGAACTCGGGGTGGCCGGGGCTCACGACGCGCTGACCACCGCTCCCCACGCGCACGCACGTGAACGCACGCACGTGAACGCACGCACGTGAACGCACGCACGTGAACGCACGCACGTCAACATGTGCGCGAGCCCAAGGCATACGTGAGCATTGCAGCTCGTGCGTTTCTGCTGTTCCGTGACCGTGGCATTGTCCTGGTTTAAGGGCAAGCACCATGTTTGTTTCTCAAGCCCAACAGTGGCATGAAGCCATCACACGTCGCAAGCACCATTGTGAATCGTGACGTCACCGCCGCTCAGCGTGACGTCATCGCCATCATCATCACCACGACTACTGGGGAACTGCGTCGTTCTCACCTTGAATGGCTTTCAATTTTAAACAAAACACAATATCAATGTAATCAAGAAAGCAAAAACAACCATTGCCTAGACCTGAAATACTTTCACACTCACTAGGTAATTGTCTACAACATCTCAAGAAACGTCCCTCCAGGGGAACATGACACCTTAAAGACCCAGAGAAGAATGAGGATTATCCAGAGAAATGCGCAGCTCCGAGATCACCCGTGGAGACATTGTCGTGGCCAGAGCCACTGCTGATGCCACCGCCACGCCGCCTTCTCCACCACCACCACGATCGCCACGATCGCACCTCCTCACTACCAACGCATTCTGCGCCTACAGTCACCCACTGTCCACTCTTAGACTTGCACCGAGACCCGTACACTCGCACCGAGACCTACAGAGTCACAGAGAAACCTACGGACCCGCACAGAGACCCGTAGATCCGCACCAAGACCCGTAAACCCACACCGAGACCCGTGGACTCGCACGGCACCTGTCTCGGCGACTGCGGCCCGAACCGCCAACACGGTCGCGGTCAACGGCGCCCGAACCACGTGGGGCAGAACAGCCGACATTAGGACTTCCGCCTCAACCGCT
Source organism: Lethenteron reissneri (assembly GCF_015708825.2). Classification (NCBI taxonomy): domain Eukaryota; kingdom Metazoa; phylum Chordata; class Hyperoartia; order Petromyzontiformes; family Petromyzontidae; genus Lethenteron; species Lethenteron reissneri. The sequence continues at coordinate 11,500,277 of NC_083830.1, read as the reverse complement.
CCTCACGATGAGATCGGCATGGCGGCCCTAACGCTCTCCTCCCGCTGCTGCTCCTCGTGCGGTCGTCGTGCAGCGGCGGCGGCCTGGCTCAGGAGAGGCCCTGGAGGCGCTTTGAGGTGGCAAGCGGCGGCGGCGGCGGAGACGGTGCCGGCGTCGCGAGCTCGGGGGAGTCCCGCGTACGAGTCAGCGGCGCCGGCGGCGTCGTCGTTGCGTTGCCGTGGCGAGTGCGGCGCGAGCTTCTCTTGGGCCGCGATGGCGACGCGGTGGTGGCGGTGCCGTCGCCGTGCCGTGCGGCGCCCGACGCCACCGCCGTGGTCACCCGGTACACCAGGCTGTTGATCTGCTCCTGCCGAGAGAGAGAGCAGGGGGAGAGTGTCAGAGTGACAGCGTGGGGAGAAAGATGGGGGCGGCATTGCAAAACACCGGCCCTCACCGCGCGCCTCACCTCAAAGTACGGGGGGGGGGGGGGTGGGGGGCGCGGTGATAATGGTGGTGGCGCACTGTGCTACGAACCTGGTGACCTGAGTTCGATTCCCACTCATGGTCAACACAAGTGACGAATATCTGAACTGGTACTGGGCCTCCAACTAGTTCGACTCAGCCTCAAATGAGTACCTGATGGGGTGTGTAAACATCGCCACTGGGGAGACAAAGGAGGCCGGGCGTGGTAATGACCACCCACCCCCTCGTGTGTCGTGCCAGCCATCATAGATGCTCGCTAACAGCACTTGCCCCAACGGTCTGTTAAGGTTACATTAGGGATCTTTGTCTTCGTCTTTTGGTGGTGGTGGTGGTGGTGATGACGGTGGTGTTGATGGTTGTGGTGATGCTGTGTTGATGGTGGTGATGGTGGTTAGTTTGTTGTCCTTTCGCTCGCACCTTCAATTCGCACATTTGGCTACATACGGCGGAAATTAATTAAACGTACACACACACACACGTGCCTCGTCGTAGCGGTACATCATCTTCAGACCACGGCACGTCTTCTTTTCCTTGACGTGGGCCAGCACGCACTCCAGACAGAACACGGTGCCGTCGCTCTCCTGCACCACCTGACACATGGTCGTCGTCAACACCATCATCGTCAACACCATCATCGTCAACACCATCATCGTCAACACCATCATCGTCAACACCATCATCGTCAACACCATCATCGTCAACACCATCATCGTCAACACCATCATCGTCAACACCATCATCGTCAACACCATCATCGTCAACGTCGTCGTCATCAACATTGTCAATATGGTCGTCGCCAACATCGTCAACATCGACGTCATCAACATCGTCAACATCAACGCCATCAACATCAACGTCGTCATCAACATCCTCGTAGTCATCATCATCGTCATCGTCACCACGATGGTACTCGTGAGGATTGGTGCAGGCTGCTGCTGGGTGGCGCTATGAGCGTTGCTCCTGACCACAGCAACAAGAACCATGGTGGTGCTACAAACACAGGTGATAGTAACGATGGTATCAACAAAATGATTATGGTGATGATTATGAACACGATAATGACGATGATATATATACTATTTTATGTAGATGCTGAAAAAAGGCCCCATGAGATAAAAAATAATAAAGTTTGGTGAGTAGGCGAGTGAATGAGTGGGTGAGGGGGATTGAGTGTGGGTGGGTGAGGGGGGTGAGTCCTCTGGCTCCCACATTATATAACATCTATTTAGACCAGGTAGTTCGTGAAGCCTTCGATGCCTGTACTGGGGGAATTTCCATCTGGTACAGATACAATGGGTGGCTGAACGATGCCCGAGGGCAGTCAAGGGATGGCTCCCTATTGGTCAACCATGTTATGTATTCGGATGATCTGGCAATTGCTGCTTACTCAGAGGAGGAGTTGGAGGTGCTGCTGCTGAACCTGGAGTGTGCCACTCAGGGGTAGGGTTCTACCATCAGCCCCACCAAAACTAAGCACTTGCCTGGGTATTTTGTGCCATCAGGCACTCCACCCCCACAACTCCCAATTGGTGATGGTGTAGTTGTGGAGAGAGTGGAGAGTTTTCCATGCCTGGGCAGTGTGCTCATGACCAGCTCCGGTTTGAGAGCAGAGGTCTCACTCCGAATCAGTTGAGCGGCATTATCTTTTCATCAGCTGCGTAACGCTGTGTGGAGGCGAGCTTGTCGGTTGCACCACACGAAGCTTCGGATCTTCTCGGCCACGGTCATGACCTCCGTTCTCTACGCTTGCGAAACTTGGACCCCCCTAATGGAACATCTTCGCCAGTTAGAACCATTTAGGCGGGACTGCCTATGCGCGATCCTTGGTTTAACCAGGCTGGATTGTGAGGAGTTCACAAATCCTTGAAAGATCTGGACAAAGCCCCATCGGTGAGCTCCTCCGACAGGCAACGCTGGGTTGGCTAGGTCATGTAGGCCGCATGCCCAGCCACTGGATAGAGGGAGCAAAACGGGCGCGGCAGGGGCGAGAGAAGAGATGGAGTGATGTGGTACAGGAAATTGTGGAGAAGGGTTGTGAAGGAAGCTACTGGGCATCGCTCTTCTGGAGGCAGTGGCCATCCAGAAGAGCGACGCTCACAACGAGTGGAGCGCCAGGTGGCTAAAACACAGCAAGTTGGCAGAGTAGAGAGCACAGCTGGTGCATCGGCCAGTCATCTCAGTCAGTCAACCCATGGCACCTAGGTCTGTCCCGAGACCCCTGCCAGCGGGCGTTCGACACTTTACATTGTCTTAATGTGCATATAGCCTGGCACAAGCGCCGTGGTGACGTCACCGCCACTTAGTGGCGAATGGCGGTTGTTGTTGTTGTTGTTGTGTGGGTGAGTCAATGTGCGGTGTGGTGAACACCGTGTGCATGAGCTGTCACAGTATGCAGAGCGATGGCGACAAGGACGGTAAAAACTCAAACTAAACAATTTTTTTATATTTGACCAGGTATTGCCCACTACTGAGCTATGTAGCTCTTTATCAGAAGCGACATGGCTATCAAAAATAATAGTTCAACGAAGTGACTTATCGTGTGGAAATTCATATCAGCTAAATACTATAAAATGCTTGATGTTGATTCTAAATGTCGAAGGAAAAACCAGAGGACCCATAGAAAAATCCACGCAACCACGGGGAGAGACACATCCAAACTCCAAATATACAGCAGCAGGCGTCAGGGTCGGGATCTAATCCACGATCTCCTGCATACCAGGCGAGCTAGTTAACATCTCCTAGCCACCGTGGCACCTCAAGCCGTACCATGGAGAGGTAGCAGAGCTGCCGGCACGTCTGGCAGCGTCTCTCTGGTGACTCGGGCTCGCCGGGGGAGCGCCGCACGCGCTTACGCACCACCATGGGGCTGCCCGGCGCGTGGGGACCCTCCGGGGCGGCGCCGTGCCGCGCCGAGAGTCGCAGGCCGGCTTCAAAGAGACGGCGTCGCCGCCGCAGCTCCACGTCCCTGCGGCCGCACGCACCGAGATCCAGACGTCACGTTGGACGTTGTGATGCCACCACCACGCAGACTCACACAGAGATCCAAAGACTCACACAGAGATCCACACACACACAGTGACCCAGACTCACACAGAGATCCAGACTCACAGAGACCCATAGACTCACACAGAGATCCAGACTCACACAGACCCATAGACTCACACAGACCCATAGACTCACACAGACATCTATAGACTCACACAGAGATCCACACACACACAGTGACCCAGACTCACACAGAGATCCAGACTCACAGAGACCCATAGACTCACACAGAGATCCAGACTCACACAGAGATCCAGACTCACACAGAGATCCAGACTCACACAGAGATCCAGACTCACACAGACCCATAGACTCACACAGAAATCTATAGACTCACACAGAGATCCACACACACACAGTGACCCAGACTCACACAGAGATCCAGACTCACAGAGACCCATAGACTCACACAGAGATCCAGACTCACACAGAGATCCAGACTCACACAGAGATCCAGACTCACACAGAGATCCAGACTCACACAGGGATCCAGACTCACACAGACCCATAGACTCACACAGACCCATAGACTCACACAGAAATCTATAGACTCAAACTGAGGGAAGGAGGGTGGGAGCAGAGGCAGGGAAGGAGACAGGGAGGGTGGGGGAGGGTGGGAGGGAGGGGGAGGAGGGGGGAGGGGGCACCGGAGGGTCTGCAGGAGCGGGGCGACGTGTCTGAGTGCCGCTGCGTTCTCCCTCTCCAGCTCCGCTACGGCTGCCAGGTAGAGGAGCTTTTCCACCGCAAACAGGTTGGGGGAGCGCCGCTCCCTCAGCGTCTACACGGGAGACACAGGGGGACATGGGGGATACAGGGGAGACACACGGGGAGACACACAGGGAGAGTGAAGGCGTTGCACGTTACAAGCGTTTAATTTGCCGTGGCAAGGCACCTAATCAGCGCGCCGCAGTGCAGTGAGTGTCGCGCGTGGTGGTGGTGAGTGTTGTGCGTGGTGGTGGTGAGTGCCGGTGAGTGGCGGTGGCTAGCGGTGAGTGGTGGTGAGTGGCGGCGAGTGCCGATGAGTGGCGGTGACTAGCGGTGAGTGGTGGTGACTGCTGGCGAGTGGTGGTGAGTGGTGGTGAATAGCGGTGAGTGGTGGTGAGTGGCGGCGAGTGCCGGTGAGTCGCGGTGACTAGTGGTGAGTGGTGGTGAGTGACGGTGAGTGACGACGAGTGGTGGTGAGTGGTGGTGAGTGACAGCGAGTGGTGGTGAGTGGTGGTGAGTGGTGGTGAGTGACAGCGAGTGGTGGTGAGTGGTGGTGAGTGGTGGTGAGTGGTGGTGAGTGGTGGCGAGTGGTGGTGAGTGGTGGTGAGTGGTGGTGAGTGACAGCGAGTGGTGGTGAGTGGTGGTGAGTGGTGGTGAGTGGTGGTGAGTGGTGGTGAGTGGTTGTGAGTGACAGCGAGTGGTGGTGAGTGGTGGTGAGTGGTGGTGAGTGGTGGCGAGTGGTGGTGAGTGGTGGTGAGTGGTTGTGAGTGACAGCGAGTGGTGGTGAGTGGTGGTGAGTGGTGGTGAGTGGTGGCGAGTGGTGGTGAGTGGTGGTGAGTGGTGGCGAGTGGTGGTGAGTGGTGGTGAGTGGTTGTGAGTGACAGCGAGTGGTGGTGAGTGGTGGTGAGTGGTGGTGAGTGGTGGTGAGTGATGGTGAGTGGTGGTGAGTGGTGGCGAGTGGTGGTGAGTGGTGGCGAGTGGTGGTGAGTGGTGGCGAGTGGTGGTGAGTGGTGGTGAGTGGTGGCGAGTGGTGGTGAGTGGTGGCGAGTGGTGGTGAGTGGTGGTGAGTGGTGGTGAGTGGTGGCGAGTGGTGGTGAGTGGTGGCGAGTGGTGGTGAGTGGTGGTGAGTGGTGGTGAGTGGTGGTGAGTGGTGGCGAGTGGTGGCGAGTGGTGGCGAGTGGTGGCGAGTGGTGGCGAGTGGTGGCGAGTGGTGGTGAGTGGTGGTGAGTGGTGGTGAGTGGTGGTGAGTGGTGGTGAGTGGTGGTGAGTGGTGGTGAGTGGTGGCGAGTGGTGGTGAGTGGTGGTGAGTGGTGGCGAGTGGTGGTGAGTGGTGGTGAGTGGTGGTGAGTGGTGGTGAGTGGTGGCGAGTGGTGGTGAGTGGTGGTGAGTGGTGGTGAGTGGTGGCGAGTGGTGGTGAGTGGTGGCGAGTGGTGGCGAGTGGTGGTGAGTGGTGGTGAGTGGCGACGAGTGGTGGTGAGTGGTGGCGAGTGGTGGTGAGTGGTGGTGAGTGGAGGCGAGTGGTGGTGAGTGGTGGTGAGTGGTGGTGAGTGGTGGTGAGTGGTGGTGAGTGATGGTGAGTGGTGGCGAGTGGTGGCGAGTGGTGGCGAGTGGTGGTGAGTGGTGGCGAGTGGTGGCGAGTGGCGGTGAGTGGTGGTGAGTGGTGGCGAGTGGCGGTGAGTGGTGGTGAGTGGTGGTGAGTGGTGGTGAGTGGCGGTGAGTGGTGGTGAGTGGTGGCGAGTGGCGGTGAGTGGTGGTGAGTGGTGGTGAGTGGTGGTGAGTGGTGGTGAGTGGTGGTGAGTGGCGGTGAGTGGTGGCGAGTGGCGGTGAGTGGTGGTGAGTGGTGGTGAGTGGTGGTGAGTGGCGGCGAGTGGCGGTGAGTGGTGGTGAGTGGTGGTGAGTGGCGGTGAGTGGTGGTGAGTGGTGGCGAGTGGCGGCGAGTGGTGGTGAGTGGTGGTGAGTGGTGGTGAGTGGTGGTGAGTGGTGGTGAGTGGTGGCGAGTGGCGGTGAGTGGTGGTGAGTGGTGGTGAGTGGTGGCGAGTGGTGGTGAGTGGTGGCGAGTGGTGGCGAGTGGTGGTGAGTGGTGGCGAGTGGCGGTGAGTGGTGGTGAGTGGTGGCGAGTGGTGGTGAGTGGTGGTGAGTGGTGGTGAGTGGTGGTGAGTGGTGGTGAGTGGTGGTGAGTGGTGGTGAGTGGTGGTGAGTGGTGGTGAGTGGTGGCGAGTGGTGGTGAGTGATGGCGAGTGGTGGCGAGTGATGGTGAGTGGTGGTGAGTGATGGTGAGTGGTGGTGAGTGGTGGTGAGTGGTGGCGAGTGGTGGCGAGTGATGGTGAGTGGTGGTGAGTGGTGGTGAGTGGTGGCGAGTGGCGGTGAGTGGTGGTGAGTGGTGGCGAGTGGTGGCGAGTGGTGGTGAGTGGTGGTGAGTGGTGGTGAGTGATGGTGAGTGACGGTGAGTGGTGGCGAGTGGTGGTGAGTGGTGGTGATTGGTGGCGAGTGGTGGTGAGTGGTGGTGAGTGATGGTGAGTGGTGGTGAGTGGTGGTGAGTGATGGTGAGTGGTGGTGAGTGGTGGTGAGTGATGGTGAGTGATGGTGAGTGGTGGTGAGTGATGGTGAGTGGTGGTGAGTGATGGTGAGTGGTGGTGAGTGGTGGTGAGTGATGGTGAGTGGTGGTGAGTGATGGTGAGTGATGGTGAGTGATGGTGAGTGGTGGTGAGTGGTGGTGAGTGATGGTGACTGGTGGTGAGTGATGGTGAGTGATGGTGAGTGGTGGTGAGTGATGGTGAGTGGTGGTGAGTGATGGTGAGTGGTGGTGAGTGATGGTGAGTGGTGGTGAGTGATGGTGAGTGATGGTGAGTGGTGGTGAGTGGTGGCGAGTGGCGGCACACCTGCGCGGCGCGCCACGCCGTGGGCAGCCACCCGGTGGTGGCGAAGGGCACGGCCTCGGAGACGCTGTAGCCGCAGGAGACGTTGGCCGTGCAGGCGCCGGGGAAGACCACGAGGAACTCGCCGCTGCGCTGGACGGCGCGGTGCACGCGCACGCCGGCGCGGCGCAGCGCCTCTGGGGAGACCTGCCAGGGCCCTCGTCGTGAGACACGCGGCACCCACCCCCCCCCAACAACCATCACCACCCCCCCCCACCCACCCCCCCCCCCCCCCCCCCCCCCGAGTCCCGCCGACAAACCCCGACACACCGGAACCAGAAGCCGTGACCGGGAGCGACGTGCGCACTCACGATGTTCTGCTGCAGCAACTCGAGCGCCGGCTTCCCGTTGGCCGGTGACAGCGAGAGCACCGCTCTCTCCAGCGCCTCCTGCTGCCCCGCCGGGATGCTGTACCTGCAGCCCACGGCACAGCGCGGCACGCCGTCGCAAAACCTCCGGCATTCTCGCTGCGAGTGCGGCCATCGCACCGCAGCCATCGAACCTCGCCCCTCTCACCACACTCCTCGCCCAGCTCTCACCCCCTGCATCATGGAGGACGACTCACCATATTTTGTCGGCGCCCGTGTGCAGGAAGTCGATGGAGGGGAGGAGGTGGGGGTCCTGGGCCCACGACGAGGTGGAGTAGATCATGCCGATGTTCAGCCATGGCACAGTCACTCCTGCACGCAAATGCACGGGCAAAGGTGCCCCGTGTAGCCACACGCTGCTGAGGCAAGTGCTGTTAGCGAGCACCTATTAAGCACGGGCCTAGGTGCCCAAAATGTGTAGCGACCAGCAACAAATAGCACTAATGCAGAAGTTGTGACAGGAAGAGTGAATGGGCTTTGTGGAGCGAGTGTGGTGATTGTCGAAAGACCTCGGGGGGGAACGGGACGATGGTGGTGGTGACGAGATGGTGAGTGGTGATGATGATGGTGAGTGGTGATGATGGTGAGTGGGTGAGGAGATGGTGAGTGGTGATGATGATGGCGAGTGGTGATGATGGTGAGTGGGTGAGGAGATGGTGAGTGGTGATGATGATGGCGAGTGGTGATGATGGTGAGTGGTGATGATGATGGTGGTGATGATGGTGGTGAGTGGTGATGATGGTGAGTGGGTGAGGAGATGGTGAGTGGTGACGAGATGGTGAGTGGTGACGAGATGGTGAGTGGTGATGATGGTGAGTGGGTGAGGAGATGGTGAGTGGTGATGATGATGGTGAGTGGTGGTGATGGTGAGTGGGTGAGGAGATGGTGAGTGGTGATGATGATGGCGAGTTGTGATGATGGTGAGTGGGTGAGGAGATGGTGAGTGGTGATGATGATGGCGAGTGGTGGTGATGGTGAGTGGTGATAATGATGGTGGTGATGATGGTGAGTGGGTGAGGAGATGGTGAGTGGTGATGATGATGGTGAGTGGTGATGATGGTGAGTGGGTGAGGAGATGGTGATTGGTGATGAGATGGCGAGTGGTGATGATGGTGAGTGGGTGAGGAGATGGTGATTGGTGATGAGATGGTGAGTGGTGGTGATGGTGAGTGGGTGAGGAGATGGTGAGTGGTGATGATGATGGCGAGTGGTGGTGATGGTGAGTGGGTGAGGAGATGGTGAGTGGTGATGATGATGGCGAGTGGTGGTGATGGTGTGTGGGTGAGGAGATGGTGAGTGGTGATGATGATGGTGAGTGGTGGTGATGGTGAGTGGGTGAGGAGATGGTGAGTGGTGACGAGATGGTGAGTGATGATGATGGTGAGTGGGTGAGGAGATGGTGAGTGGTGATGATGATGGCGAGTGGTGATGATGGTGAGTGGTGATGATGATGGTGAGTGGTGGTGATGGTGAGTGGGTGAGGAGATGGTGAGTGGTGACGAGATGGTGAGTGATGATGATGGTGAGTGGGTGAGGAGATGGTGAGTGGTGATGATGATGGCGAGTGGTGATGATGGTGAGTGGTGATGATGATGGTGAGTGGTGGTGATGGTGAGTGGGTGAGGAGATGGTGAGTGGTGATGATGGTGGTGAGTGGTGATGATGGTGAGTGGGTGAGGAGATGGTGAGTGGTGATGATGATGGTGAGTGGTGGTGATGGTGAGTGGGTGAGGAGATGGTGAGTGGTGATGATGATGGTGAGTGGTGGTGATGGTGAGTGGGTGAGGAGATGGTGAGTGGTGATGATGGTGGTGAGTGGTGATGATGGTGAGTGGGTGAGGAGTGCAGCAGTGCAAGGGAAGAGAAGCGATGTGACCTGCAGTGTGGCGAGTGGACGGGTGAGCGAGTGCGGGTGAGCGAGAGGGTGAGTGTGTCGTGGTGACACTGCAGTGTGGTGAGTGGGCGGGTGAGCGAGAGGGTGAGTGTGTCGTGGTGACACTGCAGTGTGGTGAGTGGGCGGGTGAGCGAGAGGGTGAGTGTGTCGTGGTGACACTGCAGTGTGGTGAGTGGGCGGGTGAGCGAGAGGGTGAGTGTGTCGTGGTGACACTGCAGTGTGGTGAGTGGGCGGGTGAGCGAGAGGGTGAGTGTCGTGGTGATACTGCAGTGTGGTGAGTGGGCGGGTGAGCGAGAGGGTGAGTGTGTCGTGGTGACACTGCAGTGTGGTGAGTGGGCGGGTGAGCGAGAGGGTGAGTGTGTCGTGGTGACACTGCAGTGTGGTGAGTGGGCGGGTGAGCGAGAGGGTGTGTCGTGGTGGTTGTAAAGAAGCCATATCACCAGCCGCCTCTGCCCAAATAGTCCACACTGAGCCCAGCCAATCGGAGGGCTCTGGCGCTAGCGCGGGCTCGCCACCAGGGGGCGGCCGGGACCCACACCACCCCGCCGCCGCTCACGGCACAGTCGCGTTCTCGTCGACAAGGCCAACGACGATGTTGGGTCACCTTCAATGGCGCAGCTATCGAGTACGCAGGGGGTGCAACTGCACCGGGCCCCTCGGGATATGTAGAGGGGTGGGGGGCAGGGGGGAGACATTGGACGAGGGCCAATCCCCTCCGATTCATCCCGTGCACCAGGGCCCACAGCGGCCTCGCGGGGTTGGGAGGCGATCAAAGTAACGCTGGTGACGAGTGGTGATGATGAGCGATGATGAATCTAAGACGACGATGACGTCGATGACGTACCAGACACGGTGCCCAGGTGACGCAGCACCGAGGCCGGGTTGCTGGGGAGAACAGTCAAGTTCCAGCCGTGCCTGACGACGCACAGCGACGCAGCACCACCACCATTATCATCAATCAGCACCGCCAACAGCACCACCAACGTCATCAGAAACTTCAGGAATATCACCATCACTACGACCATAATCGGCACCACCACAATCATAATCACCACAACCACCAAAACCATAATCACCACCACCACTCACCTGGAGAAAGAATCCGATTTGGAGACTGGAAATCCACTCCCAGAAGTCTTTGTGTCGACCTTCCCACAGTGCACTGCGACGTGCGCATCGCGTTCCTCCACGAGCTGCCAGAACCGTTGCTGCAACGCCACCACACAAATAAAGCACCACGCTCAGCTGCCTTGTTCTCCCGAGTGGCAATGTTTACACACCGCACCCATACACCTCAACCCCTTTTTTCAGTGCCCTACCTTATTACAGACCAATTCAGACCTTATTGGGCACCCTGCGACCTTATAAATCTCAACGTTCATCCTCCAAAGTCCCATCACAAGGGAGAAACACAAACAAATAGACAATTTAAAAAAAAATTGTATCCGTATTGAAACGGCTGTACGCCGTATAGACCTGAAAACTCAATTCCCCCATGCAAGAATATGGGTAAACCATATGGGTTCATAGAGGCATGCGCACCGTGTACTCATTTAAGGCTGAGTAAATCTAGGGGAGGCCCCAGGTTGGTTCAGATGTCTGCCGCTGATGTTGCTGCGAGCGGAAATCATACTCGGGTCGCCGGGTTCGTAGCGCGGTGCGCTAACCACTGCGTCACCACTCCCCCGCCACATATGTGTGCACACCCACCCACACACTGCCCAGAAATAGTAGCTACGTTTAGTTCAAAGACAGCCAATGGATCGTAGCTCTCTATGTGAGTCCATGGCTCTCTGTGCGAGTTTATTGGTGCCTGTGTGTCCATGGGTCTGGGTCTGTGTCCATGGATCTGGGCGTGAGTCTGCAGATGTCTGTGCGAGTCTATGGGTCTCTGTGCGAGTCTACGGGTCTCTGTGTGAGTCTATGGGTCTCTGAGCTGGGGAGGGAGAACACAGCGGCACTCTGACTCGTCGCCCCGCTCCTGCAGACCCTACGGTGCCCCCTCCCCCCCTTCCTCTCCCCCCTCCCCCTAACTCCCTGCCTCCTTCTCTGCCTTCCTGCCTCTGCTCCTACCATTCCCCCACCCTCCTTCCATCATGAGTCTTTAGTTTTCTGTGTGAGTCTATACATCTATGTGTGAGTCTATACATCTATGTGTGAGTCTATACATCTATGTGTGAGTCTATAGGTCTATGGGTCTCTGCGCGGGTCTATGGGTCTCTGCGCGAGTCTACGGGTCTCTGCGCGGGTCTACGGGTCTCTGCGCGAGTCTACGGGTCTCTGCGCGAGTCTACGGGTCTCTGCGCGAGTCTACGGGTTTCTGCGCGAGTCTACGGGTCTCTGCGTGAGTCTATGGGTCTCTGCGTGAGTCTACGGGTCTCTGCGCGAGTCTACGGGTCTCTTTGCGAGTCTACGGGTCTCTGTGTGAGTCTACGGGTCTCTGCGCGAGTCTACGGGTCTCTGCGCGAGTCTACGGGTCTCTGCGTTAGTCTATGGGTCTCTGCGTGAGTCTACAGGTCTCTGTGTGAGTCTACGGGTCTCTGCGTGAGTCTACGGGTCTCTGTGTGAGTCTACGTGTCTCTGCGCGAGTCTACGGGTCTCTGCGTTAGTCTATGGGTCTCTGCGTGAGTCTACAGGTCTCTGTGTGAGTCTACGGGTCTCTGCGTGAGTCTACGGGTCTCTGCGTGAGTCTACGGGTCTCTGCGTGAGTCTACGGGTCTCTGTGTGAGTCTACGGGTCTCTGCGTCAGTCTACGGGTCTCTGTGTGAGTCTACGGGTCTCTGCGTGAGTCTACAGGTCTCTGTGTGAGTCTACGGGTCTCTGCGTGAGTCTACGGGTCTCTGCGCGAGTCTACGAGTCTCTGCGTTAGTCTATGGGTCTCTGTGTGAGTCTACGGGTCTCTGCGTGAGTCTACGGGTCTCTGCGCGAGTCTACGGGTCTCTGCGCGAGTCTACGGGTCTCTGCGCGAGTCTACGGGTCTCTGCGCGAGTCTACGGGTCTCTGCGCGAGTCTACGGGTCTCTGCGCGAGTCTACGGGTCTCTGCGCGAGTCTACGGGTCTCTGCGTGAGTCTACGGATCTCTGCGTGAGTCTACGGGTCTCTGCGTGAGTCTACGGGTCTCTGCGCAAGTCTACGGGTCTCTGCGCGAGTCTACGGGTCTCTGCGTGAGTCTACGGGTCTCTGCGTGAGTCTATGGGTCTCTGCGTGAGTCTATGGGTCTCTGTGTGAGTCTATGGCTCGCTGTGTGAGTCTAGGAATAAAAGCACTGAGTGCATAACAGCAGGGAGTCATCATTTTGGCAACAGCAAAAATTAAATAAATTTTCATTTTCCACTGAGTGGGAATGACCGGCCAACTCTTCCTCTCTGGCACGAACCAACGACCTGGGTCACGGAGTCTCAAATTTAATTTTGCGCAGCACCGGGAAGAGAACGGAGAAATAACAACATCCAAAACCACAACACCGCCCCGACACAGGCGACCCACCAGCCAACCGCGCCGGCCAACTCGCCGCTCGCACGTCAGCATCGGCTCGCATCATTGGCTGGTGCAGTGCCGCACCCCCCGCCCGGCCCCCTCCCCCCCAGTCTGGGCACGGCGCCAGCCTTCACCACCCATCCCCACCCCCCCACAAACGCAGAAGTGATGAAACGCGCAACGGCACAGGATTAATCGCGCCAGTTCCGAGCCGGTGCTCGCCAACCGAGGGGGAGGGGAATGCCGCGCACGCCAGCGGCTGCCGGGTCGCAGTGCCCCAAGCCCCGACAAATTCACAAATTCCACCCCCTCACCGCCTACTCCGAGCTGCACGCTCCGGGGGCCGAGAGAGTGCCGCTATTCGAAGCCGGTGTCAGCAATGCCGCCGGTGCCGTCACTCGTATCACCGCCGACGGTGCTCGCGTCAACGGCAGCGTTAATGACAACGGCGCCGCTTCTGCCGGCGTTTCCTCACCTCGACCTCGCAGGCAGCAGGCTCCTCAGTGCTGAAGCACATGGCGACGGTGTTGCGCGCCATGCGGTAGAACGCCGTCAGAGTCACCGACTTCCCCTGGAGGAGCACAGAGGGAGAGCGGTGTTCACTCCGTGCCCACCGGCGTTGCGAGCCGCACTCTATCCGCTACTGGATCGAGCGCCCCCTTCCCAGGCCGCGCCCGCCACCGCTCACAATCCCACGGTGCCCACGGTGCCGCGTGGGCAGATTCCGCTGCGTGTCACTCCTGCCACCCGATGTTTACACTTCGGGTTCGACGCTCGGAGCCTCATCACCGCGACGGCCGCACGGTCCCCGTTGTTTACTCTACTGCTTGTAATCTCTATGACAACAGAAATCACGATTCTTGCGCTGTGCGCAACTCGCTGTTGTCGTTCTACGGTGTTTATCCAGGAAAGCCTTGCTGCTACTGCTGCTGCTGCTGTGTGATATCAACCGAGTGACTTGCAAGTAAATTTGTCAGCAATTGGGATGTGAGTTTGGCTGATGTCAGTTCCACTGTGGGTGTGGGTTTAGCTATGGGAGAAGGAAACCAGACAACCCAGAGGAATCCCGCGTAGCGTAGCGGTTAGCACGCTGCACTGTGAACCCGGCGACCTGAGTTCGATTCCTGCTCACGGCCCACACCAGTGGCGATTATCTGAATCGGTCCTGGGCCTTCCCTAGGTCGACTCAGCCTCAAATGAGTACCTGGTGCAGTATATATATATCACCACTGGGGAGACAAAGGTGGCTGGGCGTGGTGCTAGCAACCCACTCCCTCATGTGCCGTGCCGGCCTTCATAGGTGCTCGCTAACAGCACTTACCTCAACAGTCCGTTAAGGCTATACAGGGGATCTTTGGTAAGGTGGATGGTGATGTGGGTGGCGAGGTGGGTGGTGAAGATGACGGCACCTTGAGCACACAGTCTTGCAGGCCGTGCAGGAATGCCGCCTCCCCGCCTGGCATCGTCTCCTCGCCTCTGCCGGTGTCCACGCTGCGCCTCCGTGTGCTGCTGGTGGTGCTGCTGCTGGTGCTGCTGGCGGTGCTGCTGGCGGTGGTGCTGGCGGTGCCGTTGACGCTGACAGAAGGGGAGGAGGTGTTGAGGCCGGTGTCGCCGTCACCGCCGCCGTGGCCAGCCTGGTGTCCCCGCGAGCGAGCGCCGGCTGCTGCCGCTGCGGTAGCGCCGCGGCGTAGCGCCGCGCCGTTGATGTGGCCATTGCGCAGTTCAGCGATCGGTTTCCCGGCCGAACGACCTCTCCTCCACGGCCCGGGCGCCGGCTGCTGCTGGTTCTGCAGATGATACCGGCACCAACTGGTCAGCAGGGAATGGCGTTTTGCCCATTAAACTGACCAATCGTTGCGTTGTGATTGTTTAAAAATGTTCATTACTTTCTTCGCTATTTTATTCCGCCACTGCAGTCACCATCGCTGCCACCTGCTGCTCCGCACCGCCACCAGCGCAACGCATCACTGTCTCACAGCAACGCCGGCGCCACTCCAACTACCACCTCCACAATCACTACCACCACTGCCTCCTTTGTGACCACCACCACCACAAGCACCCCAACCACGACCACCTCCACAATCACGACCACCACCACCTCCACAATCACCACCACTACCTTCTTTGTGACCACCACCACCACAACCACCACCAAGACCACCACCACCACAACCACCACCAAGACCACCACCTCGCTTGATGGCGCTTCTCCCTCCCCCGCTCACCGCGGCGGCTGCTGCGCCCTCCTCCTCCTGCTGCTCCTGCTCCAGGCGCCGCTTCTCCGCCAGCACGTCGCGCAGCAGCTGCTGTCGGTCGGCGGGCGCCAGGCAATCGTACGCCAGCAGGTACTTGCAGTAGGCCTCCTGCAACTTGGCGAGGCGGTCCTGGGCGCCGCGCGGTACGCGCAGCTGGTCCGCCAGGCGGCTCCACGGACGCGTGCCCACCACGCGGTGCACGCCGCCCATCCCGCCCATCAGCTGGGAGAAGCGCGCCAGGTCCAGCTCACAGCCACCTGCGGGGGGGCGGGGAGGGATTGGTGAGGAGGGGGAGGGAGGGGAGATGAGAGGGAGAGGAGGTGAAGCGAGGAGCGAGGGGAGCAAGGGGAGGGGAGGGAAGAGAGGGAGGGCGGAGAGGAGGAGAGGAGAGGGACGGAGAGGGGGGGAGGGAGGGATTGGGGAGGGGGGAGCACCTATGAAAGCCGGAATGGCACACAAGGGGATGGATGGCCAACAGCACACCCGGACACACAAAGACACGCACACACACACACACGCACGTGCGTGCATGCATGCCGGTCGACAAGCCAGTCCTTTTACGGAGCCACTGTTTCGTTGAGGGCCATGACGCAGCCCTGCGATAGAGAATTTTCTGCTCGTTGCAGAAGTTTGTGGTTCCAACCCGGCAGGGCACGCTAGCGAACACTGCGGAGTAGAACCCATTCAATACTCAGGACCGTCCACTTCAGACCGGATATTAAAGATCCCGTGGCAATATTCGAGAAGCATGGCCCATTGTGTGCTGGTATTATAGTCAAAGTTGTAAATTACACCGCAAAATTGCTCAAATGGGATTTACAGAGCAAAAATCACCCCCCTACTGTGAAACACTGCGGCGCCTTCCTTCGTGATAGCCTTGCGCTGTGGGGGCGATAGCTAAATTTTCAATTATTATCATTATTAGGAGCTTCAGCTGTTACACAGCGCTGTGTGCACAGAAATACAAAGATCCCCTGTATAGCCTTGACTGTTCGGGCAAGTGCTGTTTTGCGAGCTTGTCTCCCGAGGGGTGATGTTTAACACACCGCAAAAGGTACGACTCATTTAAGGTCGAGTTGACCTACAGAAGACCGAGGACCGGTTTAAATATCCGCCACCGGTGTTGGTCGTGACTCGAATTGAATTCGGGTCGACGGTAGTGCAGCGGCCTCACCGCTGTACCACCGCTCCCTCCCCCCACACGCACACAGGCACTAGCGGCCACTACCACTGGCCGCGAGTGTCACACCACCGACTGTGCCAGCTCCTCCCTGTACCAATCCAGAGACATCATCACGGGCGCCACGACGGGAGTTGCTTCGAGTTTGCGAGCGTGTCTGTCCATGGGTGTGCGCACTCGTCTGTGTGTGCGGGGAGAAGGTAATGGGTTGGGGGGGGTGAGAGGTGGTGATTGGGGGGGTTGTGGTTGCGAGGGTAAGGACCGCGGCTCCCCGGGATGCGTCAATTGCTGACCACCAGGGACCGGCGGAACTGTGAGAACGGAACTGGTCGAGCCGGAGCGTCGCGGAGGAGGATTGGGCACTCGACTCCATCAGTCCTAAACCACAGAGCCCTAGCCCTGGCCCGAACCCTACTCTGGCCCGAGCTCTAGCTCTAACCCTGGTCCCAGCCCTAGCCCTAACCCTTAATCCTGGCCCTAGCTCTAACTATGGCCCTAACTCTAAATCCTGGCCCTAGCCCTGGCCCTAACCTTCAGGCCTGGCCCGAACCCATAGGCCTGGCACTGCCCCTTAGGCCTAGCTCTAACCCTTAGGCCTGGCTCTTAATCCTTCGGCCTGGCTCTAAACCCTCGTCCTGGAAATAAACCTTAGGCCTAGCTCTAACCCTAGCCCTGGCTTCTAACCCATAGACCTGGCTCTAACCTTGGCCCTGGCTCTAACCCTAAGCCCTGGCTCTAATCTGTAGTCTGGCCCCTAACCCTGACAAATTCACAGAGAGTACCCTAGTACTTGCGTTCACCCTGCCCCTAGCGCTATCCTTTAAACCAAATCCACAGCTCAAATTACACGCCCAATTCCAACCACAAATACAGCCATAACCCAAACTCAACAGCAGCAACCTTCAGGCTAGCCTGAGCCCAGCCCTAAGCCTAAACCCTACAATGAAAGCAGTACTATCACGATAACTATTCTACCGATAAACTCTAGCACACAGCAATGCGTCGGGTATCACCACCTCCCCACCACCGCCCCTGAAGAAATAAATATTTTCTGTTAATCGGTTAATCCTGGGTGTGGTGTGCTGTAGATGGCGACGCAGACATGAGTGCACGCACGCACAGACAAGACAGAGTTTCCCCGTATAGCCTTAACAGACTGTAGAGGCAAGTGCTGTTAGCGAGCACCTATGAAGGCTGGAACGGTACACGAGGGGGTGGGTGGCCAGCACCACGCCCGACCGCCTTTGTCTCCCCAGTGGCAATGTATACACACCGTACCCAGGTACTCATTTGTGGCTGAGTCGACCTAGAGGAGGCCCTGGACCGGTTCAGATAATCGTCACCGGTGTTGGCCGTGAGCGGGAATCGAACCCGGGTCGCTTGGGCTCATAGCGGAGCGCGCTAACCGCTACACTACCGCTCCCCATAAGGCATACACACACGTACGCACACACTGATACGCACAGTACACCAACACCACACACACGGGTACCGACAACGACCTAAGGGGGGTGGGTGAGGGGTGGGGGGACATCAGTGACGCTATCATGACGTTAGTGTGTCTGCGTCGTGTCTGTGTCGTGTCTATGTCGTGACGCTATCGTGATTCAAGGGCCTTTGGGCCTACGCTCAAGTCATCTCAGTACTGGTGCAATGTGTAAACATCAACACGTGGGAAACAGAGGCAGCCGGGCATGGTGGTGCTGGCCACCCACCCCCTCTGTTAAGGCTACACGGGGGATCTTTGGGCCTGTGCTCAGCAACTCTTTTAAAAAAACAGCCACGAGTGTAAGCACAAGAGAGAGTGGGGGAGAGAGAGAGTAAAGGAGAGAGAGGGAGAAAAAGGGAGCGAGAGGGTAAGGGAGAGTGTGAGGGAGAGAGGGAGGTGGATTTGCGTGGATGGAACGCAGCCTGAGAGCAGCAGCAGCAGGAGGAGGAGGTGGGGGGGCGGCCGCACGGACATCCCGCTGGGACGACGCGGGGTGAAAGGTTAAATCCCGCGGCACGCACGCACGAACGAAACCACGTCCAGTCGCAGTCGGCAGCGACTCCCAAACACGACGTAGCCGCTCCACGTCCCCCCTCTCCCTCACGGGCAGAGAGGGGGAGGGAGAGAGGGAGACGGCATCGCCATCCACCGTCAAATGACTCCGAGTGGCAGGCGCAGAGAGTCGCTCGCGCGGCGCTGCTGGCTGGGCACGCGCCTTTCCACTCCCTCCCACAACGCAGTGGCGCTCATTTGATTGACCCCGCAGGGAGGGATGATGCATTGAGACAACACCCCACACCCACCCCCCACCACTCGTCACCGACCAAGATTTTAACTCGCGAGCTGTAGATTGTGAGCTGCCCGCTCTCCCACCTGACCGGATCTGCTGCCGCTGCTGCCAATGGCATCGTGGTTGGTACCGGATTTGCTGACGACAGGTACCAATGGTGTCAAGATCGGTCTCTGTGGAGGAGGAGGCTCGTGAATGACGCGACTGGGCAATTGGAGGCAGTCGCCCTCCAGCAACAGCGAAGGGCAAAGGAGCGATGCTCACAACAACGAGCGGAGCGCCGGGCGGATAAAGTGAGTAAATTTGCGCAGTAGGGGGCACAGGTGGTGCATCTGCCAGTCATCTCAGTCAGGCAACCCGTGTCACCTGGGTCTGTCTCATGGCCTGCCAGCAGTGAGCCTTCGACACTTCACGCAATGGCCTCAAAGTGCACCTAGCCTGGCACAAGCGCCGTGGAGACGTCACCGCCACTTAGTGGTGAATGGTGGCTGTTGTAGTTGCGAATGTGTGCGTGCACGCGGGCGAGCGAGGGAGGGGAGAGGAGGTGTGAAGAGCCGAGAGAAAAAAAATCCGCGCACGTGACCGCACGGCTGTCAAAACAACGGTGACGTAACATCGCTCACCGCAGGTGCAGCAGTAGCAGCAACTCACGCTACCTGCCCTGGGGCATCGGCAGTGGGGGGGGCACGGTGGGGGGGAGCCGGAGAGGGGGTAACTAACAATTCACCCCCCCCTCCCCCCAAATGGGTATTATGTAGATAGCATGGAGCTACAGCACGGTCACTGTATGTAGATAAAAATATAGACCTAACCCATCATCCCTTGGGGTCAATAAAATACGTACGACTTTGCTGGGGAAGGAAGTCAACAATGATGGAGAAACTCACCCCAGCCATGGGAATAAGGAATGTCCACCACTTGCTCAGGGATGTAGACAAGAGCTATGTAATAGGTGCAACAGACTGCTGGGGCTCGTGCTGTGAGCGAGTTGCACATTTAAAGGACGGCACGGGACCTGAAGGGGTGGGCGGCCAACCCCACACCCGACCGTCTTTGTCTCCCTGGTGGCGTTGTTTACACATCGCACCAGCTACTCATTTGAGGCTAAGAGAGGCCCAGGACTGGTTCAGCTCGAGTTCGGGCATCGAACTTGAGTTGCCGGGTTTGCAGCACAGCAATAACCACTTTGCCACCGCTCCCCACATACACAGGCATACAATACACACTCGCTCGCTCACCACACACTCATGCAAACTACGCTGGCTTGCGCTTGTTACCGATGACAGGCGGCTCATGCAGCGCGATGCCCTGTGCCAGGAGGTGCTTGCGGATGCAGGCGAGGCGCTGAGCGTTGGGGCCCCAGCGCCGGCCCAGCTTGTGCACGTGCTGCACGCGCGTCACGAAGCGCATGTCCTCGTGCAACTTGCACTCGGGACGCCAGTCGGCGGGAGGCACCACGCGGCACGCGCCGAATGCCTCCGCGTGCCCGCGCACGCTCTCCACGTACGCCACGGGGTCCTGGAACTCCCGGCTGCTCGGGCGCAGCGTGGGGATCTCGGAGAGGTCTGATGGCGGGGCAGCCGGCGGCACTGCCGACCGCGCCGATCTGCTGCCCGGCGAATCGGCCGAGGCCCTGGTCCTGCCGCAGGCCGGGGCGGACGGTTGCGGCGGCGCGGGAGCGGCCGGTCTCGCTCCGCCGGTTTCCCCGGCGCCCGGCTCGTCTTCGGCCGCCGTTTCTGCGCAGCCGGCGCCGCCTGCCGTTGCGCCGGGCGGTTCTGCGGTCGTGGGCTTCGCCCTCTTGTTGTTGTCGTTGCCATTATTGTTTTTTGGCTTCTCGCTCCGAGCGAGACAGGCAGTCGTCGTGGTCCCTAGCCGTGGCCGGACGATCTCGGCTGCATTGCCGTTCGCACCGTGCGTCGCTGCCTCCGCCCCGTCCCGCTCGCTCCGCGCCCTCGGCCTCTCCACCGGCGTCTTCACCAGCGTCACGGTCACCGTCGTTGTCGTCGCTGCCGCCGCCGCCGGCTTCTCGTCGTGGTCTCCGTTGGCCGCCCGCCGGACAGAGCTCGACCGCAGCGCTGGTCCCGCGCTGGCCCCGCGGTCGCCGCCGTCGTTTCTCGCCCTCTCTGCTTCCGCCGCCCTCTCCGCCGCCATCGCCTTCCTGTGCAGCTGCTCGCTCACCGAGCGCGTCAGCTTTGCCTCCCCCGCGGTGGGGCGTGAATGGCGCCGCGCCACCGCCGTCCCTGCAGCCTGCGCTCCCCTCGCCGGCCTTCGCTCCCCGTCGTCCCCGCTCCGTCCGAGCAACCTTACGGCCGCTCCCTTTCTCAGACAGCCGTTAATTTTTGTGGCGTAGCTGGTCTCGCCGCTCCGCTTCCCGGCGAGAGACGGCGATGGCGCCGGCGGCGCCGGCTGCGTACGCGAGATGATGCGGCCGCCGGACTTTCCGGCTGCGTCGGATCCGGTCGCCCCGAGCTTCGGCGTTGCACTGTCTGCGCCGCCCAACTTTTCTGCGCGGCTGGCGCCGTGCGCCAGCAGCCCATTGACTTGCAGCGTCGGTCGGCACGAACTGCGGCTGCCGTTCTGCTGTCGCGTGACTGGTGCGTCAGCGTGGCCCTGGCGAGGGGGCGGCCGTGGGGAAGAGCCGCTCCGTAGTGCGGCGCCATCACCGCCATCACCGCCGCCATCATCGCCGGCGCTGCTTCCGCCGTTGCTGGCGCTGCGGAGGGAGTGGCGCCGGCCCTTAGCACAGTAAACGTGGCCGTTGCGGATGGTGACGGCGCAGCGCGAAGACCGTGGCTGCATGCGGGCGTCCGCCACGGCGCGCGCCGCCGCTGCCGCCGCAGCCCGGACCTTGCCGGCCGAGTTGGCGCATGGAGAATCGTTCGGGAGTTTAGAATCCTGCGGGAGGAGGGTAAAGATGGGGGAGGAGGAGAATTTATCATAATCGATCATAATAAGCGAGTACACGTGGTAGTGGTGCTGCTGTTCCTGCAGCGCAGGGTGATCGTCAGCGAGTGGAGGGCGATGTTCCCCTCGAGTAACCCCGGTAACTTGTGGTGTAATTTTTTATGCCGGCAAACGATGGCCGACCATTCTCTTCAAATGATGTCATGGGGATCTTTATCGTCCCCTGAGAGCGGAGCAGAAGGCACGCGGTGTTTTACGGTCGGAACGTGCGCCACCGCGGTGTTAACCAGGGCGGCCTGCCAAATTGAGAACCGCAAAAAACTCTGCAGCGAGTAGCGCAGGCCACTGCCGGTGGCAGGGCCTCTTCTGGAGCCAACTCGAGAGGCCATTTGGTCTCTTTTTACCGCGTCTCGATCGGAGGCGTACCCACGATTGCCCCACAAGTGAACGGCTCACGCGGGCTCACGTGGGCAGTCCGCCGCCAGCGTGTGGAGCTGTGCCTGAGCGTGAACCGGGAGAGGCGATGAGAGCGGGGAATGAGAAGAGGTAGGAGGGGGTGGGGGGAGTAAGAGAGGAGAAGGGGAGGAGGAGCGGGGAGAGGAGGGTGGAATGAAGAGGCAGGATGAGGAGGGATGAGGAGGAGGCATTGTGTTTTGCTCCAGGGTGCCGAGGGGCACGCTTGCTGCTAATCCGCGACACCGCCACGGAGGAGGCCCGAGGCGGCGGCGTTGAGCCGGATTACCACGCCGGGACAACGCACCCCGGCACTCGGGCGATCGTGCCAACACGTGTGTGTGTGCGCGCGTCTTTCAGCGTGCGTGTCTGTGCATCCCTTGGTGCCGTTGTGTAAACATCGCCACTCAGGAGATAAAGGTGGCC
Organism: Lethenteron reissneri; assembly: GCF_015708825.2. Classification (NCBI taxonomy): domain Eukaryota; kingdom Metazoa; phylum Chordata; class Hyperoartia; order Petromyzontiformes; family Petromyzontidae; genus Lethenteron; species Lethenteron reissneri. The sequence goes on along the minus strand of NC_083830.1, from coordinate 11,477,914 downwards.
GGGCGTGGTGCTGGCCATCCGCACCCTCGATGTGCCTGTGCTGGTCTTAATGCTACTCACTAACAGCACTTGCCCCAACAGTCTATTACAGGCTATACAGGGGACCTTTTTCTTGTGTTTATGTGCGTGCGTGTGTCAGTATGTGTGCGTTAGTGTGCGTGTGTGTCGGGGAGCGGTGGTGTAGTGGTTAGCACACTGCGTTACAAACCCGGCAACCAGAGTTCGATTCCCGCTCACGGCCAATACCAGTGGTGATATATCTGTGCCGGTAACGGTGTTGCTCAGTGCCAGCTGCGTAGCTGGTGCGGTGCGGCGACACGGCCGGTTCGTCCGCCTGTACCCAGCCAGGCGGGTCGCTTACAGACAAATGCGTGCACGTTTGTTTCGGCGAGTGTTGACGTGTCTACACGTGCGTGTGTGTTGGTGTCTGCAACGCTCTTTCTTCCGATGTTATGAAGCCACTGGAACCATACACTTTTAAATCATCAAGATTGAAAACCGAATGCAGTTTTGTAAAAAATTAGCAACCGGCACTAGCAGGTTCGTACCTTTGGTGCCAGCGCGGTGGCGGTGGTCGTGGTGACCGGGCGACGCTGGGCCAGCGAAGGGGGTGCCGGTCTGCCCACCACCACCACTACGGGCACAATCGCGGTGCCGCCAAGGCACTCCGGGAAGGGCCTTACAGTGCCAGCGCGCACCGCCACCGCCCTCCTCAGCCTCCGCTGCGCCTGCTGCTGCTGCTGCTGCTGCTGCTGCTGCGCCTGCTGCTGCTGCTGCTGCTGCTGCTGCTGCTGCTGCGCCTGCGGCTGCTGCTGCCGCTGCTGCTGCGCCTGCTGTGGTGGCCGGCACGGCCTGGTCGGCGTCGACCAAACTGGAAGAGAGAAAGCGAGAGAGGGAGACTCAAACACGATGATCATATTAAAAGATCCCCCGTATAACCTTAGCAGACTGTAGGGGCAAGCGCTGTTAGCGAATAGCACCTATGAAGGCTGGTACAGAACATGAGGAGATAGGTGGCCAACACCACGCCTGGCCGCCTTTGTCTCCCTACACATCGCACCAGGTACTCATTTGAGGCTGAGTCGACCTATGGGAGGCCCAGGACTGGTTCAGAAAATCGTCATTTGGTGTTGGCCGTGAGCGGGAATCTAAACCGGGTCGCCAGGTTCGTAACGCAGCACGCTAACTGCTACACTACCGCTCCCCACCACCACTCACTCGCACATTAACACTTCTCTCACACTCGCAAACACTCTGCTCTCTCTCATACACTCTTCTCTCTCTCTCAAACAGTCTTCTCGAACGTTCACACACTCACACTTTTTTCGCACACACACACTCTTCTCACAAACACTCACACTCTTCTCTCGCACACACACACACACTCGCACACACTCTCTCACTTACACACACACACATACTCACACACTCTTCTCTCACACACTCTCTAACTCGCACATACTCTTCTCTCAAACACACTCACACTCTCACTTACACACACACTCACACACACTTTCACTCGCACACACACACTCACATACACTCTTCTCTCACAATCATGCCCGCTCCCTTGCTTGGTGAATAATGCCCAGGCACTGATGCATCTCTCCACGCGGTGCACCGCTATTTTTGGGCCGGCTTCAAGCCTCAATGCGGGGGCGGCTTATCAGGTCAAAGGTCACCCTCCCTCACCGCGGGGGGCGACCCCGGTGCGGCCGAGCGTCTCCGCGCCCATTGTGCCGCTCGGCGGGTCCACAAAACCGCCGCGCATTTCTGGAGTGTGGGAAAAAATCTCGTCCATCCATTACGACGAACGAGGGTGGGTGGGGGGGTAGTGGTGGGCGGGCAGTTGTGGGGGGCACGGTTGGTGGGGTGGGGGGCAGCATTTGCTCTGCTTAGCCGATGGCGTGGACAGAATCGACACGATCGGAGTTCGCGATCAGCCTTTCCGGTGCCGAGGAGGTCCGGCTCGACCCTCCCGGGGAGGGGGGTTCCTCCGACTCTCCAGGCCTCGTCCCGACGACGCTCGGCGCGCTCCTTGGGCGCAACCGCCGGCATCTCGGTTTCCAACGAGTGACGCGGCGCCGTGAGCCAAAGCCCACGCACCGCGTGGCAACTCAACGTGCCTCTGCCGGGTGACGGAGGGGTTTCTGACGACGCGGACCGGGATCCCCGTCAAGTCGCGACGCTGGCAGGGAACACCGACAGCACCCCCGGGGGGCGCGGTGCCACGCGTCTCGTCTCACCGTGCCCGTTGCTGGCCGGGGGGTGCGTGCCGGGGCGGTTGCGACGAGGTGTGGACGGACACGATGAGGTGGGGGAGGCGGGGAGGGCCGACTCCTCCATCGCCATCGTCGTCGCTCCTCCACCTTCCCCGTCCACTGCCGCCGCCGCCACCGACGACGACGACGCCGCCGAGGAGGTGGAGGACGATGAGGAGGACGCCTCTTCAGCCGCCGTCTCCTCCTCTTCGTCCCACTCGTCGGAGGCCCTGCCGAACAGCTCCATGCTCCGGGGCAGGGCACGGGTGCCTGCGCCAACGCAACCCACACATGCACGCCGTCCATCGGCATCAACGGCAATGCTCTGCATCGAGCTGTCAAGACTCCTTTTCAGGAAAATCCTGCCGAGTTTTGACAACAGCGGAGCGATGCTGCTGCTGTGTGATCCCTACAGAGTACTTTTCCGGTGATTTCTGAGCACTGCGTTTGCCCAATACCGCTGCCACCGCGCGTGAGGGTTTAGTTCAGGCGTGGTGCTGGCCACCCACCCCCTCGTGTGCCGTGTCGGCGCTGCTCGCTAACAGCACTTGCTCCAACAGAATGAAAAAAGCTACGGGGGGAATATTTGTGGTATTAGCTTAGGGAGGAGGAAAGCTGAGGTTCGGGAAGAAACCCGCGCAACGTTCATCCTCCCCTAAGAATGCCAGCACGAGTCGGGAATCGAACCCAGGCGCTTCTGGCCGTGAGGAGCAAGTGTCACCACTGAGCCGCCCTGCGTTGCCCTGCACCACCCGCAAATAAAAAATGAAATCCACCCCAGGGGCTGAGGGCGACGCCACTTGTCTCGGAGGCAGATGTTGGGTTGCGGTTGCCCGGTAACTTCGCTGCCACAGACCCCCCTAGGGGGGGCCTGCGGGGGGGGGCCTGCGGGGGGGGGGCACAGGGCAAAGAGGTGCCCAGCGGCATTCACGAGAATAACAACAGTGCGGCGAGTGTGGAGGATGCCGAGCCGGGTGCGGTGAGGGTTGTGGCGATGGTGAGTGTTTCAGTGTGGGTGGGTGAGGCTTGTGGTGAGGGTTGTGGGTGAGGGTTGCTGCAGTGGTTTCGGTGAGCACCTCGAAGGCAGAGGAAGGTGAGGAAGTCCTCCGTCTTGGGCCGCTTGGGACACACATCCATCATGTGGCTGGCGGGGGCGGAGGGGGGCGGCTCGGGCGCCTTCACAGGAGTGCCGCCCGGGCTGCCCGGCTGAGACTGTGCAAACTTGCGCTGGGCCCGCAGTCTGGCACGCACAAAGACAAAAATCCCCCCCCCCCGCCCGTGTAGCTTCAACAGACTGTTGGGGTAAGTGCTGTTAGCGAGCAGCACCTATGAAGGCCAGAACGGCACCACGAGGGGGTGGGTGGCCAGCACCACGAACGGTGGCCCTTTGTCTCCCAAGTGATGTTTTCGCGTCGCACCAGGTACTCATTTGAGGCCGAGTCGACCTAGGGGAGGCCCAGGACCAGTTGCAATATTCGTCATTGCTGTTGGCCGTGAGCGGAAATCGAACTCGGGTCGCTGGGTTCGTAGCGCAGCGCGGTAACCACTGCGCCACCGCTCCCCACATACGCACATAACAACAACCGCCATTCGCCACTAAGTGGCGGTGGACGCCACCAGGGCGCTTGTGCCAGGCAATGTGCACGTTAAGGCCACGTAAAGTGTCGAACGCCCGCTGCCAGGAGGTCACGGAACAGACCCAGCAGGTGCCAGGGGTTGACCGTCCGAGATGACTGCAGATGCACCACCTGTGTCCCCTACTGTGCCAACCCGCTACATTTAATCTGCCTGGCGATCCACTCATTGCTTCGTCGCTCCTCTGCCCTCCGTTGTGTCTGGAGGGCGACTGCCTCTAACTGCCCAGAAGCGTCTTTCACGAACATCCTCCACAGAGGCCGATCTTGAATCTTGACACCGCTGGTACCAGTCGTTGGTATGTCCACTCAGCTTTGCATCCTTTTCTACCACAGTTCATCTCTTCTCTAGCCCATGCGAAGCCCGTTTAGCCCCCTATATCTTGCCAAACAGAAGCTGGTTGGGCATGTGGTGGCTGGGCATGCGGACCATATGACCCAGCCATATGCAGCCTTGCCTGCCAGAGGAGCTCAAGGATAATAGGACTGTGTCCAGATCTTTCAAGGATGTGTAAGATCCTTACACAATCCAGTGGTTAAACCCAAGATGGATCTTAGACAGTGCCAGGTGAATTGCTTCAAACCGGCGCAGATGTTTCTTCGAAGGCGTCCATGTTTCGCAAGCATAGAGAAGGGAGAGCCTAACTGTGGCCGAGAAGACCCAAAGCTTCGTATGGAGTGACAGTGGAGTGACAGGCCATATAGCTTCCACCCAGCATTACACAGGTGATGAAACGATAATGCTGCTCGACTAATTCAGTGAGACCTCTGCTGCCAAACCGACGCTGGCCATGAGCACAGTGCCGCATCATTCAGTTGAGGGGTTGAGTGTCATGGCAGATATACCCAGGCAGGTGCTTAGTTGTGGTGGGGCTGATGGTAAGGCCCCACACCTCTTAGTAGCACATTCCAGCTTCAGCAGCAGAGCCTCTCAAAGTGAGCAGTAATTACCAGATCATCAGCATACATCACATGGTTGACCAATAGGGATCCATCCCTTGACCGCACCCGGGCATCGATCAGCCTCATTTGTATTTATACCAGACGGAAATACCTCCGGTACAGGCATGAAAAGTGTCTAAGAAGATGATAAAATATGTATAAGCCAGAGGATATCCATGTTGCACCCCAAGGTAAAAGGAAATGGCTCTCCTTCCCAGCCAAGCAGCTTTATCCGGGCCTGCCCACCATAATGAAGGTCCTTAATGATTATAAGCAGAGGGTCAGGGACCCTGAAATCACAAATAAGAACTCAGAGCCCTGGCCTGTTGATGGTATCGTAGGCCTTGCACACACACACACACAAGCACACACACAAACACGTGAAGAAAAAGACAAAGACACCCCTGATATAAAGCTTTCGTGACTGCAGGGATTCATCTTCTTGTTTCTTTCGGTAAAGTCACGTAGAAGGGAAGTAATAAAATAATATTATTTTATTACTTCCCTTCTACGTGACTTTACCGAAAGAAACAAGAAGATGACACCCCTGATAGCTTTAACAGACTGTTGTTAGGGTAAGTGTTGAGGCTATTATTTAGTTAGCTAGTGTGATGAGGGTTAGTGTCTGGTTGGCTAGCTTGGTGAGCTAGCGGTCAGCCCACTGCCCTCTGCTCTCCCCCTTCCCCCTCCTCTTCCTCCGCCTGGTCTCCCACATCCTCATCACTCTCCCTCCTCCTCCCACCATCGCACTCACTTCTTGCGAAGATTTCCCTCCTCGCTTGCTGCCCCTGCCCCGGCGGTGGGGGCAGGGCTGCCCTCCCTGCCCTTGTCGCGCTTGCGTTTGCAGGGCAGGACTGCGGGGAGGCCGCTCCGAGTCAGTCTAGAGAGGGACCCGGCCTTCAACTGCGGCCCCTTTCCACGGCCTGTCAGAGACACAGACACCATTATCGCCATCATCAATCATCATCGCCATCGTTGACACGGTCCGGCGGCACGTGTAGCGGATGCATGCACGGGCGAGCAGAGAGCGTTTACCCATCGCGGTGTTGGCGGCGTGGGGGGCGCGCGTGGGCAGCGGGGGGGCGCTCCCCTTCTTGGCGCCCCTCTCGTCGCGAAGGGAGCGGTAGAGCGCCTTCTGGATGTAGCGCTCCTCCCACCACAGGATTCCATGGTTGTACTCCTGGCCAGGGTGAGGAGACGCAAGGCGTATTACCACACAGCGGCGACGCAATACAACCGTGGCACGCTATGACACGTTACTAAAGAGGACACCCCAATACAACGTGGCATACCATGATACGTTACTATACAATAGGTTAACATCTTACGATAGAAGACATAGAAATTAAATGCTCAAGATCAATGTCATCGTGGGCAAAACTGCCGATGCCGCCACCACCACCACACCACATCCTCCACCACCACACCTCCTCCACCACGAGCACCACACCTCCTCACTCTCAATGCTCCCCATCCTCCCCCTGACCCCACAGCTGCTGCAGGGACCTCCACGGTGAGCCCCGACGGTCTCCTCCTCCGTCTGGCCACGCGCTCTCTCGCTCTCTCGCGCTCACGTAGATTCAGCGCACATTAACGTGGTTAATGTCTAATTCCACTTGCCGTGCCAGATGATCGCTCAAGCATGGCGCGCTCCCTGTCCACGCGCCTCGTTAACAGCAAATTAATTAATCACCACCACTCTCTCGCGCAACGTGCGCGAGTGTGTGTGAGCATCGGTGCGCGCATGTGAGTGTGTGTAGGGGAGCCGCGCTTTGAACCTGCCGAACTGCTCACGGTCGATAACAGTGGTGCTGAATCGGTCCTGGGCCACCCTTAGGTAGACTCAGCCTCAAACAAGTGCCTGGCACGGTATGTAAACATCACCACTGGGGAGACAAGGGTGACCAGGGGCGGTGCTGGCCACCCATCCCCTCATTTGCCGTGCCGGCCTTCAGAGGTACAACTAGCTAAAGGCACTTGCCTTAACAGTCTGTTTGGCTACACAGGGGAATCTTTGTCTTTGGAGGGGAGTGGTATTGTAGTAGCGGTTCGTGCGCTATGAACCCAGCAACCCACAGCCACCACCAGCCGTTGTTGTCCGAACTGGTCTTTGGCATCGATGGCTGTCTTCTACTGACGAACCCTAGCGAGCATGAACACCGGTCTCCTCGCCTCACCGCTTCCCGTTAGGATGGCCAAGCATTCAGCTCCACGGGTTGGCGGTCTGGCCAAGGCCAAGGAGGTCACGTGACAGCACGCGTGTCGTGGCTCACGCTCCGCCGCGCTCCCCCCGAGGTACACATCCATTAATTGTTCACCGCTGGTGGCAACGCCGGATACCGGGAATCAAACCCGTCCTGGTTCCATTAGAAAGAAGTTAAATTAGTGTTCTTACATCTTTCGGTGAAGTCACGTAGAAGGGATATAATAACATAATAAAAATCAAACAATACAATTCTCACAACGTTTCGGCCACAACACAAGCAGCTGTCCTCAGAACAGAGCTGTCGGAAAGACAGCGTCCTAATGTTAGGACTGTTGTGGCCGAAACGTTCTGAGAATCTTATTGTTTGATTTTTATTATTTTATTATTTCCCTTCTACGTGACTTTACCGAAAGATCCAAGAATATTAATCCCTGCAGTCACGAAAGCTTTAAAACGAAATTTAAATTAGCGTATTGGCGGTCCTCCAGTCGTGGTGCGCGGGTATCATTATTTTAATTTTTTTGCAAATATTATTTATTTACCCACGATTCGCAACCCCGGTCAGAAAATCTTGCGGGATGGTGGTGGTGATGCATCAAAATCAGTCCTCATGATGTGGAAGCAATCAGAAGATGAACGTTACGAGCAGCCGAACACGAAGCTTCACAGTCTGTTGTCGTATAGCAGCACCCAGCCTGATGACGATTGGCTGCTCCGTGTTCCAAAGGCAGATTTAACTCCTCGTGACCTAGACTTGGTCGGATGGTTCTTCAGATTAATGTCAGAAATAATTTCTTGGCGGATGGTGGCATCAAAAGATGACGACTCGTGGTGTCACCACCGCACGTTCGAATGGGAAAGTGGCTGCTGAATCTAAGGAAACTTCGAATGGAGAGTCTGCAGCTCACTCAAGGGGGCAACAGGTGTGTCGTCGTGCTCCACCGTTGTACCGCCAAAACGTCCAAATACATCCCCCCGCCCTCCCTTCCCGCCTCTCTCTGCAGCGAGCGAGCCACGCGTCGGTGCGGCCAATACGTGGGAACTCTAACCCCGTGACCTTTAGCCCCGACTCACGGCAGTCGAGCGACAGGTTCACAACGACACTAATCATTATTAGTTACCCAGGAGAGCCGCACTGGGCACCACGGTGGCGACAAGTTAATGCCCTCGCTTGGTCGGTAGGTCGTGAGTACGAACCCGACCCTGACGCCTGCTGTTTATTTGGAGTTTGCGTGTCTATCTTCCCGTGGTCGAGTGGATTTTTCTCCGGGTCCTCTGGTTTTTCCCTCCACATTTAGTATTTGGCTGCTGCTATAAATGTCCACACGATGATGATAAGCAACTTCGTTGAGTGATCATTTGTGACGGCCACGTCGCTTCTGAAAAAGAGCTACATAGGTCAGTGGGGCCTTATCTGGTAAAATAAAAAAATAGTTTAATCGTTTAACGACTCTTTCTCATGGGTGTCCTGTGTTGGCGATGTTTGGCCAATGTCAGCTACGCTCAGTGTGGGTTGTAGCCGCTGAGTGTGAATTATCGCTGTGGGAGGACACTGGAGGACCTGAAGGAAACCCATGCTGGACACGGGGGGGAGAGAGAACGTGCAATCTCCACTCACTCAGCCTCAAATGAGTACCTGGTACGGGTGTGTAAACAACATACACTCGGGAAACAAAGGCAGCGGGGTGTGTTGCTGGTGGCCCACCCATTCACTCGCCGTGCCGGCCTTCATAGGTGCTACTTGCTAATAGCACTTGCCCCAACAGTCTGTGAAGGCTACATGGGGGATCTTTGTCTTTGTTGCTCCCTCTGTCTGATCCCTTTATCCCTGTCTCTCTCTCTCTCTCCAGCCACATTCCATCCTCCTCCTTCTACTCACAAGACAAAGATCCCCAGTGTAACCCATACAAGCTGTTGGGGCAAGTGCTGTTTGTGAGAAGCACCTACAAATGAATGCCAGGACGGTGCAACTCGGAGGGGGGTGATGGTATGGTCTGCCGCACCATGGCCCGGCCACCTTTGTCTCCCCCGAGCGCCAATGTTTATTACGCAGCTTGCCGAGCACATATCCAAAGGTCCAAAGGGTCAGCAACAAACAGCACCACCAAAGTTTGTAATAGATAATAATACAATTTTGCATCCCACGACGCTGCAGCACAATTCTCGGATTGAGCAAGGTTGTTGGGAAAGGGCAAAGGCAGATGGGGAAGTGCGACACACACCGCACCAGCTACTAATTAAAGCTGAGTTAACTTAGGAGAGGAGCCAGGACCGATTCAGACGTTCGCTGCTCTTATTGGTCGCGAGCGGGAATCGAACTCGGATTTGTGGTGCAGTGCGCTAAACACTGCGGCGCCGCTCCACACACACAAAAGACAAAGATCACCCGTAGAGCCTTAACAGACTGTAGGAGCAAGTGCTATTAGTGAGCACCTATGAAGGCCGGCACAACAAACGAAAGGGTGGGTGGCCAGCACCACTCCCGGCTACCTTTGTCTCCCCAGTGGTGATGTTTAAACACCGCACCAGGTATTAATTTGAGGCTGAGTCGACCTAGGAGAGGCCCAGTACCGGTTCAAATAATTGTCACCGGTGTTGGCCATGAGCGGGACTCGAACCCAGGTTGCCGGGTTTGTAGGGCAGCACGCTAACCGCTACACTACCGCACCCCGGCCGACTACACACACACAGACACACACACACAAAGATACACACACACAAAGATACACACAAAGACACACAGGCAATTAATCCTAAGTGTTTAGATGTGGACTGGGGGAGGGGAGGACGGAAACATTGAGGAGGAGGAGACTGCAGCGTGGTGAGTCTGAGTGGAGGAGGATTCATTGCCGTTCTGGAGCTGAGTAAATAAACCGGGGCCCCACGTTCACAAAGGAACGAATTTTTGTTGCTGTTGTTTTAAAAGCACAGTTGCAGAGCGCAGGGGGCCCAAAGGCCTAAAACGCTCAGCGGCCAGCGACAAAGAGCACCACCAAAGTTTGTAATCGGCGAGAGTAATGCCTGTGCTGAGCAGCGCAGAGCAGGGCGAGGGGACGAGGCAGAGAAAGAAGTGAGGTGGACTTGCGGTGTGGTGAGTGGGTGGGTGAGTAGGTGGGTGAGTGGGTGGGTGAGTGGGTGAGTGAATGGGTGCGCGAGTGGGTGAGTGGTAAAGTTAGTGGGTGATTAGGTGAGTGAGTGAGTGAGGGTGTGTGCAGGCGATGGGGGAGTGAGCCGGTTGTGATCGATGAGGTAGAGAAGCGAGTGTGATACGAGTGATTGAATTAATCCGGCAACCCCACCACCTCCTCCACCACCAGCAACACCATCATCACCACGCACACCACCTCCCCAACCTCTACCACCACCACATACGCGGTGTGCGTGCTTGACAGGGGTTTGACGAAGTGCGTTCACCACTTGTAGCAGTGGTTTGCTGTTCTAACCCAGTAGGTTACCCTGGTTAATTTGGCAGTGCGGATTAACCGTAAACACTGCACTCCGTCTGCTTCACTCACACAGCTAAGATCCTGTGACGTCAAACGTCAGAGCAGGCCACTGTGTGCTGGGGTAACGGAACCAAATTTGCTCAATTTGAAAAATTACACCGCAAAACTACTCAATTTGGATCAAATGCAACAGCACCGTCACCCTAACTACTCCAGCCTGGGTCGGTGAAACAGCGCCGTCTTCCTTCACGATAGCGCCACAACAACGATAGTGGCAATACCCCACACGGACCGAGTCATCACCGCTGCCATCGTGATCGTCGGCGAGAGGCGCTCGCCTACCCTGCTCTATGGCGAGGATGTGCGACGTGGGCAGCAGGCGGGAGAGAGGAGCACCACACCGGCACCACGTGGTCGCACCACGCCGGCACCACGTGGTCGCACCACGCCGGCACCACGTGGTCGCACCACGCCGGCACCACCGCAACAGGAGGAGGCGCGTCGCGTTTGTTTTCGGCTTGCACGCAAGAACACTGCGCGCGTGCACTGGGGCTACGCGCATGAACAGAAGACGCAAGCAGATGCCGCATCTCTTTCACAAACCCGCGTTTCTCCGCACGAAACTCACAAGGCATTTCTGACGGAAGCCCTGGGCCGAGCGGCCTTCTGAGGAGTGCATCAGTTCAGCTCCATCAATTAAGTTCAAGCTAACCCTGCGCGGGACCGGTTTTCGCACGCGTATCTCTCTCTCTGTGTTTGCGCGGTCGCTCCTCCGTTGGACTCCACGGGACTCCGCAGAGCTGCAGAGACGTGGCCTCGTCACTTCACGTTGACGGCACACCCGGAGTAGAAGCGCTAAATCCAGATGAAAAACGAAACGGGTGACTCGCAAAGCAAGCGCGGTGGTCAGCGTCACAGAGGCACAGCGCCCCGCACCCTCCCCGCCCTCCCCGCGCGTTGCCAGACGCTCCCAGTAGTGGCCAGGGCCGTCTCGCGTTACAAAACATCAGCTGCGAGCGGAATCCGCGGACTCGGCACTGCTGCTCGACACCCAGCACCCCGCGGCCCCCTCCGAAGCGTCCCGCACGCTCCGCTCACCTTCCGGCGCGACTCACTCTCCCCGCTCACTGAAAAACAGCTTCATACCTCATTGGATTTTTCCACTCTAAATAAAGATTCTGATTCTGGGATCTCAGGATTCTGATACCCCCCATGCCCCAACATCCCTCACTTCCCCACATCCCCACAATCAGCCACACACACAGCCTTCTGGGAGTGCATAATGTCAGCAACATTGGGTTCTACACATGCAAAGATTTGGACCGGTTTCGACACTCAGCGTCCTATCAGCAGATCCAAGCTTGCCGATGCTGGTGGCAAGCTGCCAGAAGGATGCGTCACGGCTTCGAGTCTCAGCACCGCCGCGGGAACGATCGCCAGCGGTGGAGGAGCCCGGAGCGTCTCCTCCACCGCTCCCGGCCACCCCCGTCTCCCCAGGCGCCGTCTGCGCTTCCCGCGCCTCCGTGCGGGAACTGCAGACGGTAAGCTGGGGACCAACACGGGCACTACCATGGCGGCGTGCACGAGGGCGACCCGGAGAGAAACGTGGCCATGGTGTGCCACGGGTGGTGGTGGTGCCGTGTGATGGTGGCACTAACTCACGCGTATGCGTGTGTGCGTGTGTGCGTGTGGGGAGCGGTAGCGCAGCGGTTAGCGTGCTGCGCCATGAAGCCGGCGACCCGAGTCCGATTCCCGCTCACGGTCAACACCTGTGACGATTATCTGAATCGGTCCTGGGCCTCCCCTAGGTCGACTCGGCCTCAAATGAGTACCTGGTGCGGTGTGTAAACATCACCACTAGGGAGACAAAGGCAGGTCGGGCGTGGTGCTGGCCACCCACCCCGTGCCAGCCTTAAAAGGTGCTCGTTAACAGCACTTGTCCCAACAGCCTCTTAAGGCCATCTTTGTCTTTGTACATGTATGCGTGTGTACGTGCATGTGTACGTGAGTGTGTACGTACATGTATGTCCGTGCACGTGCGTGTAAGTGTGAATGCTTGTAAGTGCATGTGCATATGTGCGTGCGCGTACATGCATATCATGTGCGTGAGTGGTAATTTTCTCCGAGGTGGTGTGGTGGAGTTGGGTGCGGTTTTGGGAACCGCGTCACGCTGCCCGAAACGCAACGCCAAGGTCAGAAGAGAGAAACACTGAGGTGGACTTCTCTCCAAGTGACTCATTACCTCTGAACCCTGACGTGCACACACGCACGCACACACACGCATCCACGCGCATACACGCATCCACATGCACGCATCCACGTGCGCACATGCGCACACACACACGCACGCAAACACACACACATGCACGCACGCATCCACGCGTCCAGACATACACATGCATGCACGCAAACACGCGCATGCATGCGCATGCACGCAAACACGCACGTGTCTAGGTGTGTACGTGTGTGCTGCGCATTTTAAACCACGGCGCACATTTGCATTTCAAAACTCTGCTCGGCTCTCCCCCCCTCTCTTTCTGCTCCTCAAGTGACCGAAATTATTCAGAAACAGGAAACTCAGGAGCGCGTACAGTACGGGCATTCACCCGGCCGCAGCCACGGCGGCGGCGGCAGCGGTGGCCGCAAACCCCCCACCCCCGCAACGCACACGGTCCAACAGTTGGGTTCCAGCCGGCAGCCCTGGTCAGTATCAGCACGAGCACACTAGTGTGGCGCCGCTCGTGTGCTCGTCCTTGTCCGTGTCTTCCACGGGACGGGCCGTCCCAGTAGAGTCGGCTGCCCCACGTCGCTCGACGGCTCGGCGTGGCTCGACGGCTCGCAGCGCCCGCGCTCCGTTCCCTGTCACTCGGCGCTCCGTTTCCCCGTCACTCGGCGCTCCGTTCCCCGTCACTCGGCGCTCCGTTCCCCGGCCACTCGGCGCTCCGTTCCCCGGCCACTCGGCGCTCCGTTCCCCGGCCACTCGGCGCTCCGTTCCCCGGCCACTCGGCGCTCCGTTCCCCGGCCACTCGGCGCTCCGTTCCCCGGCCACTCGGCGCTCCGTTCCCCGGCCACTCGGCGCTCCGTTCCCCGGCCACTCGGCGCTCCGTTCCCCGGCCACTCGGCGCTCCGTTCCCCGGCCACTCGGCGCTCCGTTCCCCGGCCACTCGGCGCTCCGTCCCCGCCACTCGGCGCTCCGTTCCCCGCCACTCGGCGCTCCGTTCCCCGGTCACTCGGCGCTCCGTTCCCAGGCCACTCGGCGCTCCGTTCCCCGCCACTCGGCGCTCCGTTCCCCCGCCACTCGGCGCTCCGTTCCCCGGTCACTCGGCGCTCCGTTCCCCGGCCACTCGGCGCTCCGTTCCCCGCCACTCGGCGCTCCGTTCCCCGGTCACTCGGCGCTCCGTTCCCAGGCCACTCGGCGCTCCGTTCCCCCGCCACTCGGCGCTCCGTTCCCCGCCACTCGGCGCTCCGTTCCCCCGCCACTCGGCGCTCCGTTCCCCGTCACTCGGCGCTCCGTTCCCCGGTCACTCGGCGCTCCGTTCCCCGGCCACTCGGCGCTCCGTTCCCCGGCCACTCGGCGCTCCGTTCCCCGTCACTCGGCGCTCCGTTCCCCGGTCACTCGGCGCTCCGTTCCCAGGCCACTCGGCGCTCCGTTCCCCCGCCACTCGGCGCTCCGTTCCCCGTCACTCGGCGCTCCGTTCCCCGGTCACTCGGCGCTCCGTTCCCCGGCCACTCGGCGCTCCGTTCCCCGCCACTCGGCGCTCCGTTCCCCTGCCACTCGGCGCTCCGTTTCCCGTCACTCGGCGCTCCGTTCCCCGGTCACTCGGCGCTCCGTTCCCCGTCACTCGGCGCTCCGTTCCCCGTCACTCGGCGCTCCGTTCCCCGTCACTCGGCGCTCCGTTCCCTGGCCACTCGGCGCTCCGTTCCCCGTCACGCGGCGCTCCGTTCCCCGTCACTCGGCGCTCCGTTCCCCGTCACTCGGCGCTCCTTTCCCCGTCACTCGGCGCTCCGTTCCCCGCCACTCGGCGCTCCGTTCCCCGTCACTCGGCGCTGGCGACAGGGCGAGCTACCGGCGCAGCTGGCGAAGGCGACATGCCTCGTCCAAGACAAAGACCCCCGTGTAGTCCACGCCGGCTGTTGGGACGAGCGCTGCGAGCGAGCGGCAGCGCCTGTGAATGCCGGCACACGGCTACACAAGGGGGCGGTGTAGGCCATCGCTGCGTGCGCCCGGCCGCCTTTGTTTCCCCAGTACTGATGTTTACACGGTACTAATTTAAAGCAGAGTAAATTTAGGCGAGGTCAAATATTCGTCAATGGCCGTGAAAGGGAATCGCTGGGTTTGTAATTTAATGCACTAACCACCGCACACAAACACAGACACATCACACACAGACACACTCACTCTGCCTGTTACAACACACACGCATTGCACACGCAGACGAACACGCATAAACATTTCAGCCGTGTTGACGCTCCCTCATACAAACGTTCATACCAAACGCACGCTAAAATTCACTGTGTGTGCGCATGTGTACGTCTGTGGAGGAGGCTCGTGAATGAAACTACTGGGTAGTTGGAGGCAGTCGCCCTCCAGCAAAAACGGAGGGCAGAGGAGTGACACTCACAACAACAGGTGCAGCGCCGGGCGGCTAAAGCACAGCGAGTTGGCACAGGAAGGGGCACAGGTGGTGCATCTGCCAGTAATCTCAGTCAGCCAACCCATGGCACCTGGGTCTGTCTGTCCCATCATCTCCTGCCAGCGTGTGTTGGACACTAAACGTGGCCTCAAAGTGCACCTGGCCTGGCACAAGTGCAGTGGTGACATCACCGCCACTTAGTGGTGAACGGTGGCTGTTGACAATTAGCGGTTTGCGCACGGCGCTACGAATCCAGTGACCCAAGTTCAATTTCCATTCACAGATAATCAACATCAGTGGTAAATACTACACCAGTCACTGGGGAGACAAAGGTGGCCGGGCGTGGTGCTGGTTACACCATGCCCTCGTGCGCAGTGTCGGCCTTCATTAGGTGCTTGCTAACTGCAATTGACCAAACAGCCTGTAAAGGCTATAAAGGGGATCTTTGTCTTCATTTTTTCTGTGTGCGTGTGTACGTGTGCGCGTGTGTACGTGTGCGCGTGTGTACGTGTGCGCGTGTGTACGTGTGCGCGTGTGTACGTGTGCGCGTGTGTACATGTGTGCATGTGTGCATGCGTGCATGCGTGCGTACGTGTATTTTGCCCACAGCGCCATTCCGTGAGGGATGCGTTTGGACAGAACTGGGGGAAGCCGATTTGAATTCAGCGTGGAGCTGGCCGCCCCACCAAGTCGCACGGCACGGAGATCCACGCGCTCATCCACAACAACACCGGCAACCACACGGGCACAAACTACTACCGCACTGCTGCGTTACACCGCTACGGCCACGCCGAGTCTCCTCAACGAACGCCCTCAGGAGGTTGCAGCTACGTTGTGGCCATGATCTTCGTGAGCAGTGGGAGTTCGGCTTGCACAGCACCGCTGTACGGGAGGGGGAGGGGGGGGAAACTCAGCAGCGTCATATCCTGGCCACACTGCGCAACCCCGTGCCTACAACACCTGGCAAGCCCCGGTGCCGACGGTTGGCACCGCCGAGTGCTGGCCAGGGGTGATTTGTCATCGCCTGACGAGTGGACGGGGAGTGGCGGGGGTCAAAACAAAGGGTCAGAGGTTGTGACCCACGCAGCCCCCGTGACCCTGCACGGGTCAAGACGATTCTCGTGCGCGGGAGCTCAAGACCAGACGTCCAGATTTACGATAGGTTGATACACGGGTTCGATCGTCGTGTAGGTTACAAGGTGGATTGTATAACCGTGGCTCTCCACGACCCAGCGACAAATCGAGTTGTCACATCGTGGGTAAACGTGCGCCGACTGTGGCTGCTGCTACTGGCTCAGAGCTCAAATTGGCACGGTCGGCGAGGTATAGTGGCGCAAGAAGTTGTACGCAATCTCAATTTTGGAGCTTTCGTGACTGCAGGAATTATTCTTTGTATTCTTAGGTTTTTTCGGTAAAGTCACGTAGGTAAAAAACATTAAAAAGTAAAATAAAATAAAAATCACGACGTTTTGGAGGCAACACAAGCTTCCGTCTTCAGGTGGTACCGTCACAGCCACGACAGCCTCGTCACAGAAACGACCTCTCTCTTTCTGCCGATACGTGTTCTCTCTCTGTGTGTCTTTGTGATGTCTGTCTGCTTGTGTGTCTGTCTATAGTTTTCTGGTTAGATTTTTGTTGCTATTTCTTTTATACCTGATGATGATTGCTTGTGTTGCAATCGAAACGTCGTAGTATGCTATTATTTAATTTATTCTTTTATCTTTATACGTGACTTAACCGAAAGAACCAAAGAATAAGTTGTATGCACGTACGGAGCAGCAACGATCACAATCTGGTGCTAAACGTTCCGGCGCCGTGCCACCTTTTATAGTTTGTCGGGTGGCGGAGGGCCTTACGGCACAGATTTAGTCAGATCATTACGAAGTGGCCTCAACCAAACATCAATTGTGAACAATAATGATGTGGCCAGTCTCAAGAAACAAACTCACTCAGTCGACAATTCGCCTCCTTCCCTTATTTGTATTTTGCACTATCGTGTTGTTGTACTGTTTGTTGCTGTAACGTTCTCTCCCACCCCTACTGGACATCTATGAAAAAGAGCTTGAGAGCTCATCGGATTCCTCCAGTATAAATAAAAACAAGGCGTTTCAAACAAATGTACCCGATTTGAAATCGCTATAGCTCTGCAACCATGAACAGCCCATGAATAAAACTCCTACCACTTGTGGGGATACGTCAAAGACCGTGTTTTTGTGCCACCACTAGCGACTAATCTAGAGGACCTCAAAAACAGAATCACAGCAGCGGTGACTTCAGTGGAAGAAGACACTTTGAGAGGCGTTTGGGACGAATTCAACTATCACCTCGATGTTGTCCGTACAGCAGGTGGAGGGCACAGAGCATTTATAAAATGGTTAGTAAAACTTAATAACAAATTAAACCGTTTGTAACTTTTTGTGTAATTGTAATATGTAGCCATCGTGAAATATACTGCTTTGAAATTGGGTCCATATCTTTTTGAAACACCCTGTATTCTGACTTGTACATCCCATCAGCCACACACTCTAACCTCTTTTTGTAGTGCGTAGTTTCAGCAGCATTGGTTTAACAATACAAGCAAAACTCTGGTCCAGTTTCGACATTCAGTTTCTCATCAGCAGCAGTCAGATTCTGCTTGAACCAATGCTGCAGATGAACTGCCAGGTGCCAAATGTTTATTGGCAAGGGCTCTCTCTGCGAGATACGGGTCCCAGTTCCACGCAAAACTCTTCTTGACAACAACCAACACAGAATCATCACGACCCTCACTGTGCCTCCCACTGGAGATAATTTGGCATACTCTGTCACTCTGGCCAGACGTGTTGGGAAATGTAGGCGTAACCCACACTTTACCCCACCGTCACGGGCGACCTGCTGCCAATCTCAGACCGAATGTGGCGGTGGTGAACTCACTGACGCTGCACTGCCAGGACAATATATTTTATTTTACCAGGTAAGGCCCCACTGAGCTACTTTATTGCTCTTTTTTAGAAGCGACCTGGCTGCCACGAATTTAAGCTCAACTAAGTGGCTTATCGTCGCGTGGAACTTTATAGCAGCCAAAAAGTCTAAACGCACGGTAATTATAAATGAGGGAGTAAAATCCACGCGACTATGGGGAGTAAGACATACAAACTCCATATACACAGGTGTCAGGGTCCAGATTTAACCCACGACCTCCTGCATACCAGGCGAGGGAGTTAACATCTCCTAGCCACCGCCAGGAGCCAGAACCGAGACGGTGGCCCACTGCACCCCGGCCACTGCACCGCAGCCGCAGCTCGTCTTCCCTTTGACGTAGACGTCAACGGCGCCATCGCAGACGCGACGAGAGCTGGCAGAGCCGCGAATCGTACCATCGCAGGACAACAAATCACTATCGCCACGACGCCACCCGCCCCATCCCAACCATACATCCCACCAATCCCCCACCACCCACCCATCCCCCATGCGACTTCTGTCAAGAACCCCCTCCCACCGCCATCTCCTGTCTGTCTTCACAGTGCCAGCCCCAGGCTGTGTCCGTGCGTCTGTATGGTGATTAGTTTGTACATTCCAACAATGACTATGTTTGTACATCCGTCCGTTTGTACGCCATTCTGTCCGTGTGTCCGTTTAGATGTCTGTCCGTGTGTGTCCGTGTGTGTGTGTGGTTCTGCCTGACCGTGTGGTTCTGTCTGTGTGTGGTCCTTGTTGTCCAGTTGAGTGAAATGAGTGGATGGTCTCAGAGCGGACACTCTTCAATATACATTTGAGTTCCGTTTGTTTAGCCAAATTCTAGCTCTGTGAATGATAAAATTCGTCACGTGAGAAACCCTCTTGACAAGACATATAAAACCGATGTTTACAGGCAAGGACCCTCTCCAGCTAAGTGAGCCCACGTGCGATTGCCGACAGCACTTGCCCCAACAGCCTGTTAAAAGGCTACACGGGGGACCTTTGGCTTTGTTTGCGCGGCACGGGATTACGATCACGTGTGGTCATCGCCGGCGTGGCGGCGGCAGTGGCTGGGCAGGAACTGGCTTCACGAGGAGCGGAAGGGCCGCGCGGTGGGGAGGGGGAGCACAGCAGCAGCAGCAGCGGCAGGGAGCCCAGCACCGGCGTTGCCACCATGTTCCTCGACAGCGCACGCACGCACACACTCACGCGCGTACACGCGCACACACGGTCACGTATGCACACACTAACACGCGCGCATGCACACACACGGTCACGCACGCATATGCACTCACATGCACGAACACAAAGATCCCTGTGCAGCCTTAACAGAGGGTTGGGGTAAGAGTTGTTAGCGAGCACCTATGAAGACTGGCACGGCACTCCAGGGTGAGAAGCTAATGCCACGCCCGGCCGCCTTTGTCTCTCCAGTGGCGATGTTTACACACCGCACCAGGTACTCATTTAGGCCGAGTCGACCTAGGGGAGGTCCAAGATCAATTCAAATAATAGCGCATTGTGCGGATCACTGTCTTTGTCTACACCGAGTCACGTACACACAGCGAAACGCACACCCAATGACACGCACAAACATACAGGCAGGTAGGTGGTGCAGTGGTGACACTCGTGGCATCGCAGCAAGATGGACCTGGGTTCGATTCCCGACCCAGGTGCCTTTGTGTGCGGAGTTTGTGTGTCTCCCCCTGTACTGCAAGAGTGGCGAGTAGTTTGTGCGTCTCCCCCTCCCCCTGTTCTACAGAGTGGAGTTTGTGTCTCCCCCCGTTCTACAGAGTGAGTGGAGTCTGTGTGTCTCCCCCCGTTCTACAGAGTGAGTGGAGTTTGTGTGTCTCCCCCCGTTCTACAGAGTGAGTGGAGTTTGTGTCTCCCCCCGTTCTACAGAGTGAGTGGAGTTTGTGTGTCTCCCCCCGTTCTACAGAGTGAGTGGAGTTTGTGTGTCTCCCCCCGTTCTACAGAGTGAGTGGAGTCTGTGTGTCTCCCCCCGTTCTACAGAGTGAGTGGAGTTTGTGTGTCTCCCCCCGTTCTACAGAGTGAGTGGAGTCTGTGTGTCTCCCCCCGTTCTACAGAGTGAGTGGAGTTTGTGTGTCTCCCCCCGTTCTACAGAGTGAGTGAGTGGAGTCTGTGTGTCTCCCCCCGTTCTACAGAGTGAGTGGAGTTTGTGTGTCTCCCCCCGTTCTACAGAGTGAGTGGAGTCTGTGTGTCTCCCCCCGTTCAACAGAGTGAGTGGAGTCTGTGTCTCCCCCCGTTCTACAGAGTGAGTGGAGTCTGTGTCTCCCCCCGTTCTACAGAGTGAGTGGAGTTTGTGTGTCTCCCCCCGTTCTACAGAGTGAGTGGAGTTTGTGTGTCTCCCCCCGTTCTACAGAGTGAGTGGAGTCTGTGTCTCCCCCCGTTCTACAGAGTGAGTGGAGTCTGTGTCTCCCCCCGTTCTACAGAGTGAGTGGAGTTTGTGTGTCTCCCCCCGTTCTACAGAGTGAGTGGAGTCTGTGTGTCTCCCCCCGTTCTACAGAGTGAGTGGAGTTTGTGTGTCTCCCCCCGTTCTACAGAGTGAGTGGAGTCTGTATCTCCCCCCGTTCTACAGAGTGAGTGGAGTTTGTGTGTCTCCCCCCGTTCTACAGAGTGAGTGGAGTTTGTGCGTCTCCCCCCGTTCTACAGAGTGAGTGAGTGGAGTCTGTGTATCTCCCCCCGTTCTACAGAGTGAGTGGAGTTTGTGTGTCTCCCCCCGTTCTACAGAGTGAGTGAGTGGAGTCTGTGTATCTCCCCCCGTTCTACAGAGTGAGTGGAGTTTGTGTGTCTCCCCCCGTTCTACAGAGTGAGTGGAGTTTGTGTGTCTCCCCCCGTTCTACAGAGTGAGTGGAGTTTGTGTGTCTCCCCCCGTTCTACAGAGTGAGTGAGTGGAGTTTGTGTGTCTCCCCCCGTTCTACAGAGTGAGTGGAGTTTGTGTGTCTCCCCCCGTTCTACAGAGTGAGTGGAGTCTGTGTATCTCCCCCCGTTCTACAGAGTGAGTGGAGTCTGTGTGTCTCCCCCCGTTCTACAGAGTGAGTGGAGTTTGTGTGTCTCCCCCCGTTCTACAGAGTGAGTGGAGTCTGTGTCTCCCCCCGTTCTACAGAGTGAGTGGAGTTTGTGTGTCTCCACCCGTTCTACAGAGTGAGTGGAGTCTGTGTGTCTCCCCCCGTTCTACAGAGTGAGTGGAGTTTGTGTGTCTCCCCCCGTTCTACAGAGTGAGTGGAGTTTGTGCGTCTCCCCCCGTTCTACAGAGTGAGTGAGTGGAGTCTGTGTATCTCCCCCCGTTCTACAGAGTGAGTGGAGTTTGTGTGTCTCCCCCCGTTCTACAGAGGGAGTGAGTGGAGTCTGTGTATCTCCCCCCGTTCTACAGAGTGAGTGGAGTTTGTGTGTCTCCCCCCGTTCTACAGAGTGAGTGGAGTTTGTGTGTCTCCCCCCGTTCTACAGAGTGAGTGGAGTTTGTGTGTCTCCCCCCGTTCTACAGAGTGAGTGAGTGGAGTTTGTGTGTCTCCCCCCGTTCTACAGAGTGAGTGGAGTTTGTGTGTCTCCCCCCGTTCTACAGAGTGAGTGGAGTTTGTGTGTCTCCCCCCGTTCTACAGAGTGAGTGGAGTCTGTGTATCTCCCCCCGTTCTACAGAGTGAGTGGAGTCTGTGTGTCTCCCCCCGTTCTACAGAGTGAGTGGAGTTTGTGTGTCTCCCCCCGTTCTACAGAGTGAGTGGAGTCTGTGTCTCCCCCCGTTCTACAGAGTGAGTGGAGTTTGTGTGTCTCCACCCGTTCTACAGAGTGAGTGGAGTCTGTGTGTCTCCCCCCGTTCTACAGAGTGAGTGGAGTCTGTATCTCCCCCCGTTCTACAGAGTGAGTGGAGTTTGTGTGTCTCCCCCCGTTCTACAGAGTGAGTGGAGTCTGTATCTCCCCCCGTTCTACAGAGTGAGTGGAGTTTGTGTGTCTCCCCCCGTTCTACAGAGTGAGTGGAGTTTGTGTGTCTCCCCCCGTTCTACAGAGTGAGTGGAGTTTGTGTGTCTCCCCCCGTTCTACAGAGTGAGTGAGTGGAGTTTGTGTGTCTCCCCCCGTTCTACAGAGTGAGTGGAGTTTGTGTGTCTCCCCCCGTTCTACAGAGTGAGTGGAGTTTGTGTGTCTCCCCCCGTTCTACAGAGTGAGTGGAGTCTGTATCTCCCCCCGTTCTACAGAGTGAGTGGAGTCTGTGTGTCTCCCCCCGTTCTACAGAGTGAGTGGAGTTTGTGTGTCTCCCCCCGTTCTACAGAGTGAGTGGAGTCTGTGTCTCCCCCCGTTCTACAGAGTGGAGTTTGTGTGTCTCCACCCGTTCTACAGAGTGAGTGGAGTCTGTGTGTCTCCCCCCGTTCTACAGAGTGAGTGGAGTCTGTATCTCCCCCCGTTCTACAGAGTGAGTGGAGTTTGTGTGTCTCCCCCCGTTCTACAGAGTGAGTGGAGTCTATCTCCCCCCGTTCTACAGAGTGAGTGGAGTTTGTGTGTCTCCCCCCGTTCTACAGAGTGAGTGGAGTTTGTGTGTCTCCCCCCGTTCTACAGAGTGAGTGGAGTTTGTGTGTCTCCCCCCGTTCTACAGAGTGAGTGGAGTCTGTGTGTCTCCCTCCGTTCTACAGAGTGAGTGGAGTTTGTGTGTCTCCCCCCGTTCTACAGAGTGAGTGGAGTCTGTGTCTCCCCCCGTTCTACAGAGTGAGTGGAGTTTGTGTGTCTCCCCCCGTTCTACAGAGTGAGTGGAGTCTGTGTCTCCCCCCGTTCTACAGAGTGAGTGGAGTTTGTGTGTCTCCCCCCGTTCTACAGAGTGAGTGGAGTCTGTGTGTCTCCCCCCGTTCTACAGAGTGAGTGGAGTTTGTGTGTCTCCCCCCGTTCTACAGAGTGAGTGGAGTCTGTGTCTCCCCCCGTTCTACAGAGTGAGTGGAGTTTGTGTGTCTCCCCCCGTTCTACAGAGTGAGTGGAGTCTGTGTGTCTCCCCCCCGTTCTACAGAGTGAGTGGAGTTTGTGTGTCTCCCCCCGTTCTACAGAGTGAGTGGAGTTTGTGTGTCTCCCCCCGTTCTACAGAGTGAGTGGAGTTTGTGTGTCTCCCCCCGTTCTACAGAGTGAGTGGAGTCTGTGTGTCTCCCCCCGTTCTACAGAGTGAGTGGAGTCTGTGTCTCCCCCCGTTCTACAGAGTGAGTGAGTCTGTGTGTCTCCCCCCGTTCTACAGAGTGAGTGGAGTCTGTGTGTCTCCCCCCGTTCTACAGAGTGAGTGGAGTCTGTGTGTCTCCCCCCGTTCTACAGAGTGAGTGGAGTTTGTGTCTCCCCCCGTTCTACAGAGTGAGTGAGTCTGTGTGTCTCCCCCCGTTCTACAGAGTGAGTGGAGTCTGTGTGTCTCCCCCCGTTCTACAGAGTGAGTGAGTCTGTGTGTCTCCCCCCGTTCTACAGAGTGAGCGGAGTCTGTGTCTCCCCCCGTTCTACAGAGTGAGTGGAGTTTGTGTGTCTCCCCCCGTTCTACAGAGTGAGTGGAGTTTGTGTATCTCCCCCCGTTCTACAGAGTGAGTGGAGTTTGTGTGTCTCCCCCCGTTCTACAGAGTGAGTGGAGTCTGTGTGTCTCCCCCCGTTCTACAGAGTGAGTGGAGTTTGTGTGTCTCCCCCCGTTCTACAGAGTGAGTGGAGTTTGTGTGTCTCCCCCCGTTCTACAGAGTGAGTGGAGTTTGTGTGTCTCCCCCCGTTCTACAGAGTGAGTGGAGTCTGTGTATCTCCCCCCGTTCTACAGAGTGAGTGGAGTTTGTGTGTCTCCCCCCGTTCTACAGAGTGAGTGGAGTCTGTGTATCTCCCCCCGTTCTACAGAGTGAATGGAGTCTGTGTGTCTCCCCCCGTTCTACAGAGTGAGTGGAGTCTGTGTGTCTCCCCCCGTTCTACAGAGTGAGTGGAGTCTGTGTATCTCCCCCCGTTCTACAGAGTGAGTGGAGTTTGTGTGTCTCCCCCCGTTCTACAGAGTGAGTGGAGTTTGTGTGTCTCCCCCCGTTCTACAGAGTGAGTGGAGTTTGTGTGTCTCCCCCCGTTCTACAGAGTGAGTGGAGTTTGTGTGTCTCCCCCCGTTCTACAGAGTGAGTGGAGTTTGTGTGTCTCCCCCCGTTCTACAGAGTGAGTGGAGTTTGTGTGTCTCCCCCCGTTCTACAGAGTGAGTGGAGTTTGTGTGTCTCCCCCCGTTCTACAGAGTGAGTGGAGTTTGTGTGTCTCCCCCCGTTCTACAGAGTGAGTGGAGTTTGTGTGTCTCCCCCCGTTCTACAGAGTGAGTGGAGTTTGTGCGTCTCCCCCCGTTCTACAGAGTGAGTGGAGTCTGTGTGTCTCCCCCCGTTCTACAGAGTGAGTGGAGTTTGTGTGTCTCCCCCCGTTCTACAGAGTGAGTGAGTGGAGTTGGTGTGTCTCCCCCCGTTCTACAGAGTGAGTGGAGTTTGTGTATCTCCCCCCGTTCTACAGAGTGAGTGGAGTTTGTGTGTCTCCCCCCGTTCTACAGAGTGAGTGGAGTCTGTGTCTCCCCCCGTTCTACAGAGTGAGTGGAGTTTGTGTCTCCCCCCGTTCTACAGAGTGAGTGGAGTTTGTGTATCTCCCCCCGTTCTACAGAGTGAGTGGAGTTTGTGTATCTCCCCCCGTTCTACAGAGTGAGTGGAGTTTGTGTGTCTCCCCCCGTTCTACAGAGTGAGTGGAGTTTGTGTATCTCCCCCCGTTCTACAGAGTGAGTGGAGTTTGTGTATCTCCCCCCGTTCTACAGAGTGAGTGGAGTTTGTGTGTCTCCCCCCGTTCTACAGAGTGAGTGGAGTCTGTGTCTCCCCCCGTTCTACAGAGTGAGTGGAGTCTGTGTCTCCCCCCGTTCTACAGAGTGAGTGGAGTCTGTATCTCCCCCCGTTCTACAGAGTGAGTGGAGTCTGTGTCTCCCCCCGTTCTACAGAGTGAGTGGAGTCTGTGTCTCCCCCCGTTCTACAGAGTGAGTGGAGTTTGTAAGTCTCCAATGGGGAGACAAATGCGGCCGGGCGTGGCATTGGCTACTCACACCCTAATGTGCCGTGCCAGCCTTCTTAGGTGCTCACTAACAGTAGTTGCCCCAGCAGTCTGTTAAGGCTATATGGGGGAGCTTTGTCTTTGGGTGGGTGCTTGTGAGCGAGTGCATGGGTGGGTGAGTGGGTGAATGAGTGGGTGAATGAGTGGGTGCATGAGTGGGTGAGTGAGTCATTGTATGGGTGATTGAGTGTATGTATGGGTGGGTGAGTGCGTGGATGAGTGTGTGAGTGAGTGCGTGCGAGTGAGTGAGTTGTGCCCTATCAGTGTGGTGGTGGTTGAATACCATGTGGTGTGTGAGAAGACACATTGTGTCCGGTATGGACCGAGTCTTCAGCGTGGGCAGAGTAACTGAGCGAAGTTACACCGACTACGAGGATAATAGTGCCGTTTGTTGATGGCCGCTTGACGTTTTGGGCTTTTGGGCAATTGTGTAAACAAAAAAGTCTGTTTGGCTCTATGGGGCAGCTCTGTCTTGCTGTTTGTGCGACTGGGGCACGCGCCGCACGGCCAGTTTAACCGGAGCGGCGACATTGGCCGGCAGCAGCGGGCAGCAACTGAACCGGCGAGGCGCCACACAGAAAGCCCTCACCTAGCCCTGCACAGGGCCCACTCGACGCTAGCGGGACCCGCCATCACCACCGCATCCTGGCAGACCAAGCAGCGCAGAGCCCGGTTAAAGCACTTTGTATTTGGTGTTCCGCATTGTAACATGGGCTGCGTTGGCGGCTTTGGGGTGCGAGATGCGATCCAGGAGATTACAGTGCAGCAGTGGATTCTGGAATCCATCTGTGCAGATATTGGAGTGTTTAGCCCGAAGTGCAGTGGTGGTTTTCCCCGGGTTCTACGGTTTCCTCTCACGTGAAGCCAAACTCTCATCACTAATGGGAGTCATAGAGACCCCACAGACTCACGCAGACACCCACAGACTTGCAGAGATGTGTAGGCTCACGCAGGGAGCGATCGATTCATATGGAGACCCAAATAAGCACGAACCTCATTCACACATATCTCCTCACACACATGCCCGGCAAAGATCCTCCGTATAGTCTTTAACAGACTTTTTGGGCAAGTGCCATCAGCGAGCACCTGTGAAGGCCGGCATGGCATACGAGAGTGTGGGTGGCCAGCACCACGACTGGCCGCCTTTATCTTCCTAGTGGCGATGTTTACTACACACCACACCAGGTTCTCATTTGAGGCTGAGTCGACCTAGGGGAGGGCCAAGACTGGTTCAGATAATCGTCACTGGTGTTGACCGTGAGTGGGAATCGAATCCGGGTCGCCAGGTTTGTAGCACAGCGCACTAACCGCTACGCTACCGCTCCCCACACACCGACAAACACACACTCACCTGTGCACACATGTACAACACACACAAAACACTATACCTGCAAAACACCTGTTCAAACACATACTTTTCCCACAAGTACACACATGCACAAAGACAAAGATCCCCAATGTAGCCTCCACAGGCTCTTTGCAGCAAGTGCTGTAGCACGGGACGTGAGCCACTGCACTACCACTCCCCACCACGCATACAGTCTGTTCCCCTAGAGCGCCGCGTGTTGTTTCAAATAACGCGATGAACATATTTAGGGAACAGATTTTTTTAAAATGCGGATGCGAATTGAATGAAATGCAATCTAGCGAACGGAACTATGTCACAGCGCGAGGAGGAACACGCGGCCGTGCGGCTGCTTCGGTGTAGCAGCATCGCCACACACGGCACTGGGATGCTGCTGGATGCTGCTGCTAGCTGCTACCCACATGCCTCAGTCTTTGTTTGGCCTGCGTACGCATCTCGTGTGTTATCGGGGATGGTGCTTTATCCTATATTATATATTATTCATGAAAACACAATTTTCTCATAACGCGGTGTTGTTTATAAAACGGAACTACCGTCGGATTAAAGAACAGACTGTAGGCACACAAAAAGAGACTCATCGACTCAAACAGTTACTCAGACTCACATAGAGACCCAGAGACATATGCATAGATTCACAGACTCACACAGACCGAGTACACACACGCGTACGTGCGAGTAATCCCGTCATTATCTCAGACTAACGCCCACGTCGCGGTTCCCGTAAATCTCCGGAACTTTCTTCGAGAGTCTTTCTCCGCCGCCTGTGCCAGAACGAGTGACGCTCTCCGCTCGTTTACGTCGCCCAGCGAGGAGCGCGATGCTGGGACGACGTCGCCGGCAGCACCGTCGACGTCGCCATTCGCCGGGAACACGCTGCGCGGGCAGGAGACATCGCCGAGTCTCCTGCCCGCGCAGCCTCCCGGACAAACACCAACAAGAGCCGCTGCCGTTCACCGCTCGGTGGCGGTGACGTCACCACGATGCTCGTGCCATGCTAGGTGCTTGCGGGAAGTGGACCCCCTCCTAACGGGACATCTGCGCAGGTTTGAAAGGTTCAGGCCGGCCCTGCCCTGGAGTCCATCCGGGGTTTAACCTGCAGGCTGGATCACAGTGTGAGGAGCTCACAGATCCTTGAAAGATCTAGACAGTCTCATCGGTGAGCTCCTCCGGCACACAAAAGACAAAGATCCCCAATATAGCCTTAACAGCCTATTGGGGAAAGCACCTTTGAGCGCACGCATGCACGTACCCACTGACATTCACAAAAGCAGACGCATGCAGGCACACGTCACAGATACCCACCGACGCACGGACACGCGCCGATTCACGGATTTATACGCGCATGGACACACATCAACCCCTAACGCATTACACGCACACAGTGACACTCACCCACCCGCACAGCTATTCACATACACATTCTCCACACACTCATAAAACCACGGTGACTTCCTGCCGCTCAAATAAGAATAGAGGCATTGGTGCTCATCCGCTGTTTACAGCCCTTCAGAGCCAGTGGTGGAAAGTCCAACTCCGT
Source organism: Lethenteron reissneri (assembly GCF_015708825.2). Taxonomy (NCBI): domain Eukaryota; kingdom Metazoa; phylum Chordata; class Hyperoartia; order Petromyzontiformes; family Petromyzontidae; genus Lethenteron; species Lethenteron reissneri. Next base: position 11,449,895 of record NC_083830.1, on the reverse strand, counting down.
ATAGCAGGAGGGGCGAGTCTATCCATAGGACAACCACTGGGGAAGGATGGCAATGATGACGACGACGGGCCGCGTCGACTCTTGCGACCGTGAGCCGCTCACTGCCGGCACCGCCGCCAAGCCACATGGCCAGGGATTTAAAAGAAGGGCGGCGCCACAACGTCGCCAACGCGACGCGGCTCACATGGCCAGCGGCGCTCGTACGGCCCACACCACCACCGCCAGCACCACGGACCACCACGACCAGCACCACCACCACAACCAGTACCACCACGACCAGCACCACCACCGACCCGCACCACCACCACCAGTACCACCACGACCACTGTGGCTCACCGGCTAGAGCAGGGCTCGGCAACCTTTTCAAAGCAGAAGAGAGACTTTTTTTGTCTTTGACCAAACTAGTTTGAGAGCCGCAGAGCGAGCTGCTGGTACACAAAGACAGCAGTGGGTACACAGCGGGATGACAACACATTCTGACTTGAATAAACAAAAACAGTGAGGGAATAAAGGGCCTTCATTTCGTTTCTTCCCCCCCCCCCCCCCCCCCCCGAGTGATTCTTTAACAACACAGATTGACTATTGTGCAGGCTGTCGTCACTAAGACATTGCATAGTGACGCCCCATTTCCTGATATATATTTTATCGATTCTATTTGCGTTAAATTACGTTTTAAGATTTCATGATGTTTTTTTTTAAAGGCTGCCCACAAGGGGAAGCCAAAAAGCCGCAGCACACGGCTCGCGAGACGCAGGCTGCTGACCCCTGGTCTAGAGGGGTCACAGCTCAGCGGGCATCAGCTCGTGCGTTACGGCCTGCAGGGTAATACGCTGAAGGGTTATACGCTACACTAAAGTGATATAAACTAGAGTGATATAAACTAGTGATATAAACTAGAGTGATATAAACTAGTGTGATATAAACTAGTGATATAAACTAGTGTGATATAAACTAGTGTGATATAAACTAGTGTGATATAAACTAGTGTGATATAAACTAGAGTGATATAAACTAGAGTGATATAAACTAGAGTGATATAAACTAGAGTGATATAAACTAGAGTGATATAAACTAGAGTGATATAAACTAGTGATATAAATTAGTGATATAAACTAGTGATATAAACTAGTGATATAAACTAGTGTGATATAAACTAGTGTGATATAAACTAGAGTGATATAAACTAGAGTGATATAAACTAGAGTGATATAAACTAGAGTGATATAAACTAGAGTGATATAAACTAGTGATATAAACTAGAGATATAAACTAGTGTGATATAAACTAGTGATATAAACTAGTGATATAAACTAGAGTGATATAAACTAGAGTGATATAAACTAGAGTGATATAAACTAGAGTGATATAAACTAGTGATATAAACTAGAGTGATATAAACTAGTGATATAAACTAGAGATATAAACTAGTGTGATATAAACTAGTGTGATATAAACTAGTGATATAAACTAGTGATATAAACTAGTGATATAAACTAGTGTGATATAAACTAGTGTGATATAAACTAGTGTGATATAAACTAGAGTGATATAAACTAGAGTGATATAAACTAGTGTGATATAAACTAGTGATATAAACTAGTGATATAAACTAGTGATATAAACTAGTGTGATATAAACTAGTGTGATATAAACTAGTGTGATATAAACTAGTGTGATATAAACTAGAGTGATATAAACTAGAGTGATATAAACTAGTGATATAAACTAGAGATATAAACTAGTGTGATATAAACTAGTGTGATAAAAACTAGTGATATAAACTAGTGATATAAACTAGTGTGATATAAACTAGTGTGATATAAACTAGTGTGATATAAACTAGTGTGATATAAACTAGTGTGATATAAACTAGAGTGATATAAACTGGAGTGATATAAACTAGAGTGATATAAACTAGTGATATAAACTAGTGTGATATAAACTAGTGTGATATAAACTAGAGTGATATAAACTAGTGTGATATAAACTAGAGTGATATAAACTAGAGATATAAACTAGTGATATAAACTAGTGATATAAACTAGTGTGATATAAACTAGTGATATAAACTAGAGATATAAACTAGTGTGATATAAACTAGTGTGATATAAACTAGTGTGATATAAACTAGTGATATAAACTAGAGATATAAACTAGTGTGATATAAACTAGTGTGATATAAACTAAAGTGATATAAACTAGAGTGATATAAACTAGAGATATAAACTAGAGATATAAACTAGTGATATAAACTAGTGTGATATAAACTAGAGTGATATAAACTAGTGATATAAACTAGAGTGATATAAACTAGAGTGATATAAACTAGTGATATAAACTAGTGATATAAACTAGAGTGATATAAACTAGAGTGATATAAACTAGAGTGATATAAACTAGAGTGATATAAACTAGTGATATAAACTAGTGATATAAACTAGTGATATAAACTAGTGATATAAACTAGTGATATAAACTAGTGATATAAACTAGTGTGATATAAACTAGAGTGATATAAACTAGAGTGATATAAACTAGTGATATAAACTAGTGATATAAACTAGTGATATAAACTAGTGTGATATAAACTAGAGATATAAACTAGTGATATAAACTAGTGACATAAACTAGTGATATAAACTAAAGTGATATAAACTAGTGTGATATAAACTAGAGTGATATAAACTAGAGTGATATAAACTAGTGTGATATAAACTAGAGATATAAACTAGTGATATAAACTAGTGTGATATAAACTAGTGATATAAACTAGTGATATAAACTAGTGTGATATAAACTAGAGTGATATAAACTAGAGATATAAACTAGTGTGATATAAACTAGTGTGATATAAACTAGAGTGATATAAACTAGTGATATAAACTAGTGTGATATAAACTAGAGTGATATAAACTAGAGATATAAACTAGAGTGATATAAACTAGAGTGATATAAACTAGTGATATAAACTAGTGTGATATAAACTAGAGTGATATAAACTAGTGATATAAACTAGTGATATAAACTAGAGTGATATAAACTAGAGTGATATAAACTAGTCATATAAACTAGTGATATAAACTAGTGATATAAACTAGTGATATAAACTAGTGATATAAACTAGAGTGATATAAACTAGAGTGATATAAACTAGTGATATAAACTAGTGATATAAACTAGTGATATAAACTAGTGATATAAACTAGTGATATAAACTAGTGTGATATAAACTAGAGATATAAACTAGTGACATAAACTAGTGATATAAACTAAAGTGATATAAACTAGTGTGATATAAACTAGAGTGATATAAACTAGAGTGATATAAACTAGTGTGATATAAACTAGAGATATAAACTAGTGATATAAACTAGTGTGATATAAACTAGTGATATAAACTAGTGATATAAACTAGTGATATAAACTAGTGTGATATAAACTAGAGTGATATAAACTAGAGTGATATAAACTAGAGATATAAACTAGTGTGATATAAACTAGAGTGATATAAACTAGTGATATAAACTAGTGATATAAACTAGAGTGATATAAACTAGAGTGATATAAACTAGAGTGATATAAACTAGAGTGATATAAACTAGTGTGATATAAACTAGTGATATAAACTAGTGTGATATAAACTAGTGTGATAAACTAGTGTGATATAAACTAGTGATATAAACTAGTGATATAAACTAGAGATATAAACTAGAGTGATATAAACTAGTGATATAAACTAGAGATATAAACTAGTGATATAAACTAGAGTGATATAAACTAGTGTGATATAAACTAGTGTGATATAAACTAGAGATATAAACTAGTGATATAAACTAGAGATATAAACTAGTGATATAAACTAGTTTGATATAAACTAGTGATATAAACTAGTTTGATATAAACTAGTGATATAAACTAGTTTGATATAAACTAGTGATATAAACTAGTGATATAAACTAGTGATATAAACTAGTTTGATATAAACTAGTGATATAAACTAGAGATATAAACTAGTGTGATATAAACTAGTGACATAAACTAGTGATATAAACTAAAGTGATATAAACTAGAGTGATATAAACTAGAGTGATATAAACTAGAGATATAAACTAAAGTGATATAAACTAGAGTGATATAAACTAGTGATATAAACTAGTGTGATATAAACTAGAGTGATATAAACTAGTGATATAAACTAGTGATATAAACTAGAGTGATATAAACTAGAGTGATATAAACTAGAGTGATATAAACTAGAGTGATATAAACTAGTGATATAAACTAGTGATATAAACTAGTGATATAAACTAGTGTGATATAAACTAGAGTGATATAAACTAGAGTGATATAAACTAGTGATATAAACTAGTGATATAAACTAGTGATATAAACTAGTGATATAAACTAGTGTGATATAAACTAGAGATATAAACTAGTGATATAAACTAGTGACATAAACTAGTGATATAAACTAAAGTGATATAAACTAGTGTGATATAAACTAGAGTGATATAAACTAGTGTGATATAAACTAGAGATATAAACTAGTGATATAAACTAGTGTGATATAAACTAGTGATATAAACTAGTGATATAAACTAGTGATATAAACTAGAGATATAAACTAGTGATATAAACTAGAGATATAAACTAGTGATATAAACTAGTTTGATATAAACTAGTGATATAAACTAGTTTGATATAAACTAGTGATATAAACTAGTGATATAAACTAGTTTGATATAAACTAGTTTGATATAAACTAGTGATATAAACTAGAGATATAAACTAGTGTGATATAAACTAGTGATATAAACTAGAGATATAAACTAGTGACATAAACTAGTGATATAAACTAGAGATATAAATTAGTGATATAAACTAGTGATATAAACTAGTGATATAAACTAGAGTGATATAAACTAGAGTGATATAAACTAGAGTGATATAAACTAGTGTGATATAAACTAGTGTGATATAAACTAGTGATATAAACTAGTGATATAAACTAGAGTGATATAAACTAGTGTGATATAAACTAGTGTGATATAAACTAGAGATATAAACTAGTGATATAAACTAGTGATATAAACTAGAGATATAAACTAGTGTGATATAAACTAGTGTGATATAAACTAGAGTTATAAACTAGAGATATAAACTAGAGATATAAACGAGTGATATAAACGAGTGATATAAACGAGTGATATAAACTAGTGATATAAACTAGTGATATAAACTAGTGTGATATAAACGTGTGATATAAACGAGTGATATAAACTAGAGTGATATAAACTAGTGATATAAACTAGAGATATAAACTAGAGATATAAACTAGTGTGATATAAACTAGTGTGATATAAACTAGTGTGATATAAACTAGAGTGATATAAACTAGTGATATAAACTAGAGTGATATAAACTAGTGTGATATAAACTAGTGTGATATAAACTAGTGATATAAACTAGAGATATAAACTAGTGTGATATAAACTAGTGTGATATAAACTAGTGTGATATAAACTAGAGTGATATAAACTAGCGTGATATAAACTAGAGTGATATAAACTAGAGATATAAACTAGTGATATAAACTAGCGTGATATAAACTAGTGTGATATAAACTAGAGTGATATAAACTAGAGTGATATAAACTAGAGTGATATAAACTAGTGATATAAACTAGTGATATAAACTAGTGATATAAACTAGAGATATAAACTAGTGTGATATAAACTAGTGATATAAACTAGAGTGATATAAACTAGTGATATAAACTAGTGATATAAACTAGTGATATAAACTAGAGTGATATAAACTAGAGTGATATAAACTAGAGTGATATAAACTAGTGATATAAACTAGAGATATAAACTAGTGTGATATAAACTAGTGATATAAACTAGTGATATAAACTAGTGATATAAACTAGTGATATAAACTAGTGTGATATAAACTAGTGTGATATAAACTAGAGTGATATAAACTAGAGTGATATAAACTAGTGATATAAACTAGTGTGATATAAACTAGTGATATAAACTAGTGATATAAACTAGTGATATAAACTAGTGATATAAACTAGTGTGATATAAACTAGTGTGATATAAACTAGTGTGATATAAACTAGAGTGATATAAACTAGAGTGATATAAACTAGAGTGATATAAACTAGAGTGATATAAACTAGTGATATAAACTAGAGATATAAACTAGTGATATAAACTAGTGTGAAATAAACTAGTGATATAAACTAGTGTGATATAAACTAGTGATATAAACTAGTGTGATATAAACTAGTATGATATAAACTAGTGTGATATAAACTAGTGTGATATAAACTAGAGTGATATAAACTAGAGTGATATAAACTAGAGTGATATAAACTAGTGATATAAACTAGTGATATAAACTAGTGTGATATAAACTAGTGTGATATAAACTAGTGTGATATAAACTAGAGTGATATAAACTAGAGTGATATAAACTAGAGATATAAACTAGTGATATAAACTAGTGATATAAACTAGTGTGATATAAACTAGTGATATAAACTAGAGATATAAACTAGTGTGATATAAACTAGTGTGATATAAACTAGTGTGATATAAACTAGTGATATAAACTAGAGATATAAACTAGAGATATAAACTAGTGTGATATAAACTAGTGTGATATAAACTAAAGTGATATAAACTAGAGTGATATAAACTAGTGTGATATAAACTAGAGTGATATAAACTAGAGATATAAACTAGTGATATAAACTAGTGTGATATAAACTAGTGTGATATAAACTAGAGTGATATAAACTAGTGTTATAAACTAGTGTGATATAAACTAGTGATATAAACTAGTGATATAAACTAGAGTGATATAAACTAGTGATATAAACTAGTGATATAAACTAGAGTGATATAAACTAGTGATATAAACTAGTGATATAAACTAGTGTGATATAAACTAGAGTGATATAAACTAGAGTGATATAAACTAGTGTGATATAAACTAGTGTGATATAAACTAGAGTGATATAAACTAGAGTGATATAAACTAGTGATATAAACTAGTGATATAAACTAGTGATATAAACTAGTGATATAAACTAGAGATATAAACTAGTGACATAAACTAGTGATATAAACTAAAGTGATATAAACTAGTGTGATATAAACTAGTGATATAAACTAGAGTGGTATAAACTAGAGTGATATAAACTAGTGTGATATAAACTAGAGATATAAACTAGTGATATAAACTAGTGTGATATAAACTAGTGATATAAACTAGTGATATAAACTAGTGATATAAACTAGAGATATAAACTAGAGATATAAACTAGTGATATAAACTAGAGTGATATAAACTAGTGATATAAACTAGTGATATAAACTAGAGTGATATAAACTAGTGTGATATAAACTAGTGATATAAACTAGTGATATAAACTAGTGATATAAACTAGTGATATAAACTAGAGATATAAACTAGTGATATAAACTAGAGATATAAACTAGTGATATAAACTAGTTTGATATAAACTAGTGATATAAACTAGTTTGATATAAACTAGTGATATAAACTAGTGAGATATAAACTAGTGATATAAACTAGAGATATAAACTAGTGTGATATAAACTAGTGATATAAACTAGTGACATAAACTAGTGATATAAACTAGAGATATAAACTAGTGATATAAACTAGTGATATAAACTAGTGATATAAACTAGAGTGATATAAACTAGAGTGATATAAACTAGTGATTTAAACTAGTGTGATATAAACTAGTGTGATATAAACTAGAGTGATATAAACTAGTGATATAAACTAGTGATATAAACTAGAGTGATATAAACTAGTGTGATATAAACTAGTGTGATATAAACTAGAGATATAAACTAGTGATATAAACTAGTGATATAAACTAGAGATATAAACTAGAGATATAAACGAGTGATATAAACGAGTGATATAAACTAGTGATATAAACTAGTGATATAAACTAGTGTGATATAAACTAGTGTGATATAAACGAGTGATATAAACTAGTGATATAAACTAGAGTGATATAAACTAGTGATATAAACTAGAGATATAAACTAGTGTGATATAAACTAGTGTGATATAAACTAGTGTGATATAAACTAGAGTGATATAAACTAGAGATATAAACTAGAGTGATATAAACTAGTGTGATATAAACTAGTGTGATATAAACTAGTGTGATATAAACTAGTGATATAAACTAGAGATATAAACTAGTGTGATATAAACTAGTGTGATATAAACTAGAGTGATATAAACTAGCGTGATATAAACTAGAGTGATATAAACTAGAGATATAAACTAGTGATATAAACTAGCGTGATATAAACTAGAGTGATATAAACTAGCGTGATATAAACTAGAGTGATATAAACTAGAGATATAAACTAGTGTGATATAAACTAGTGTGATATAAACTAGTGTGATATAAACTAGTGTGATATAAACTAGAGTGATATAAACTAGAGTGATATAAACTAGAGTGATATAAACTAGTGATATAAACTAGAGTGATATAAGCTAAGGAATCTAAGCTGTTGTTTTGGCCCCGCTTTCCAACTGCTTCACCCACCTTACTTTATTTATCTTTTGCTTTCATCACGGCTGTGACCGAGTTCCATCACCGGGCCAGAAACGCAACCAGCCTGATGCAGCATCGCTCCCACAGGGACCGCATTCCCCCACCTCCCCTCTCTCTATCACGCTCTGGCAGTCGCAGGAGTTGATGCAATCAGCATCTCTGTGCAACTCCTGCGATAAGCAACTCCTACGATAAGCAACTCCGACAACCGCGACAGCTTCGCAACCAACGCAAGCGTTAGAAGATGCAAGATAGCGAGTGTGGAGATGGCCACATTCACTGTCGTCAATTCGCACGCACTTCACAGGCACTTCACATGCACACACATCACATGCACATCACATGCACACACTTCACAGGCACTTCGCACATGCACGCACATCACATGCACGCACATCACATGCACTTCCATGGAGACATGCCATGTACCAGCCTGTCTCAAGTCCTCCATCATCATTCCAGTGCCCAAAAAGCCAAGGCCAACAGGACTAAATGATTACAGACCCATCGCCCTTACCTCCATAGTAATGAAGTCTTTTGAGCACCTGGTCCTGGCACACCTCAAATCCATCACAGACCCTCTCCTGGACCCCCTTCAGTTTGCCTACAGAGCCAACAGGTCTGTGGATGACGCAGTTAACATGGCTCTCCACTTCACCCTACAGCATCTGGACTCCACAGCATCCTACACCATCATCCCTGCCCTGCTTCAGGACAAGCTCTCCCTGCTGAACGTGCCAGACTCCACCTGCAGATGGATCACAGACTTCCTGTCTGAAAAGGAAGCAGTGCGTTAAGCTGGGATCACAAGTTTCTGCCTCCAGGTCAATCAGCACCGGATCTCCTCAGGGCTGCGTCCTTTCCCCTCTGCTCTTCACCCTGTACACCAACAGCTGCACCTCCAGTCACCCGTCCGTCAAACTCTTGAAGTTTGCGGACGACACCACCCTAATTGGGCTCATCTCTAATGGGGATGAGACTGATTATAGGAGGGAAGCTGACAACCTGGTGACCTGGTGTAGTCAGAACAACCTGGAGCTTAATGCTCTTAAGACCGTGGAGATGGTTGTGGACTTCAGGAAGAATACAGCCCCACTCACCCCCATCACCCTGTGCGACTCCCCAGTGAACAATGTGGCGTCCTTCCGCTTCCTGGGCACTATTTTTTCCCAGGACCTCAAGTGGGAACTGAACATCAGCTCCCTTATCAAGAGAGCTCAACAGAGGATGTACTTCCTACGGCAGCTGAAGAAATTTAATCTGCCAAAGACCATGATGGTGCGCTTCTATACAGCCATCATTGAGTCCATCCTCACCTCCTCCATCACCATCTGGTACGCTGCTGCCACTGCCAAGGACAAGAGCAGACTGCAGCGTATCATCCGCACTGCTGAGAAGGTGATTGGCTGTAATCTACCAACCCTTGAGGACTTGCACACCTTGAGGACCCTGAGGCGAGCGAGGAAGATTGTGGACGATTCCTCTCATTTCTAGATTTGAAGCTTTCGTGACTGCAAGGATTCATATTCTTAGGTTTTTTTTCGATAAAGTCACATAGGTAAAAAATTCAAATTAATAAAAGTAAAAAAAAAATCACGACGTTTCGGAGGCAACACAAGCTTCCGTCTTCAGGTGGAACCGTCACAGCCACGACAGCTGTATCAAGTAAATGAGAGATTACAAGAGCTACCACTCCGTATATATAATGGTTGAAGAGGGTAAGGGCCAAGTACGGCACACTTTTTATTAATATGGTAAGGTGAGGCTGAAGACTAAGAATAGACTGCATAACAAAAGACTGAGCCTTTATTATGGAGATGTACGGTTTGTGACTACGCCTAGTCTACAAAACAAAAGTGTGAAAAAAGAAAAAACTAAACCTGGTAAAACAAAACTGGCTGTCTATCAATAACCTGTAATAGTTGTCTGTCAAATAAGATGGTCCAACTAAGTGTAGTTAAATCTTTTTTTTGCATGGTTAATCACATTTTTCCAATGAATACTCAGTTTGTAACCATCATCACGGTTGAAATTATGTCGTGTTTTTATATTTGTATGGCTTCGTGTACAGACCTTTGATGGTAGCCAGGAAGTTTGCAGAGCACCTTGGTCTCGGAAAGACAATTTCATGAGAGCCCACAGAGTTGTAGCAATGATCGGCAACGGCCGACGAATCAGATCTGAAACACGGCAGAACTGATTCTTCGGCCGTTGCCGATTATTGCTACAACTCTGTGGGCTCTCATGAAATTGTCTTTTCCGAGACCAAGGTGCTCTGCAAACCTCCTGGCTACCAAAGGTTTGTACACGAAGCCATACAAATATACAAACACAGACATAATTTCAACCGTGATGATGGCTACAAACTGAGTAATCATTGGAAAGATATGATGAACCATGCAAAAAAGATTTAACTACACTTATTTGGACCATCTTATTTGACAGACAACTATTACAGGTTATTGATAGACAGCCAGTTTTGTTTTACCAGGTTTAGTTTTTTTTCTCACACTTTTGTTATGTAGGCTAGGCGTAGTCACAAACCGTACCTCTCCATAACAAAGGCTCAGTCTTTTGTTATTCAGTCTATTCTTAGTCTTAAGCCTCACCTTACCATATTAATAAAAAGTGTGCCGTACTTGGCCCTTCCCCTCTTCAACCATTATATATGCGGAGTGGTAGCTCTTGTAATCTCTCATTTACTTGATACAGCTGTCGTGGCTGTGACGGTTCCACCTGAAGACGGAAGCTTGTGTTGCCTCCGAAACGTTGTGATTTTTTTTTTACTTTTATTAATTTTTATTTTTTTTACCTACGTGACTTCACCGAAAAAACCTAAGAATATGATTCCTCTCACCCTGGATACTCTCTGTTCCAGATACTACCCTCCGGCAGAAGGCTGCGGTCCATCAGGACCAAAACCTCACGTCATAAAAACAGTTTCTTCCCATCTGCTGTTGGCCTCTTCAACAAGGCCAAGGGCTTAAAATGACTTTTACACTTACTATAACATTTTATCTACATGATTACACCTAGTCATACTTACAACGTGTTATCTTATTTGTATTTTTGTATTCTAAGATTGTATATTATGGCTAATTCACATTTTACATTTCACATTTTATATGGTCTACTTATTTATAATTTTAAATACTTTAGCCCGTTAGTATTAGTTATACTTTGTAACGTTAATATAGTTAGACTGTATATCACCTATTCGAGTTTTTAAGATTTCTCAATGTTGAATGTATGCACCTTCCAGCCATAGTAAATTCCGTGTATGTGTAAACTTTCATGGCGATTAAAACCGTTTCTGATTCTGACATGCACGCACATCACATGCACTTCACATGCACGCACATCACATGCACGCACATCACATGCACGCACATCACATGCACGCACTTTACATGCACGGAATTCACAGGCACTTCACACACGCACAAGCTCCCGTGAAACAAGAGGCAGCGGGGAGACTCCCTCCGAGATAGGACCCCCTCGTGAGTCACGTGACACACGACCCCCTCGTGAGCCACGTGACACACGACCCCCTCGTGAGCCACGTGACACGCGACCCCCTCGTGAGCCACGTGACACGCGACCCCCTCGTGAGCCACGTGACACGCGACCCCCTCGTGAGCCACGTGACACGCGACCCCCTCGTGAGCCACGTGACACGCGACCCCCTCGTGAGCCACGTGACACGCGACCCCCTCGTGAGCCACGTGACACACGACCCCCTCGTGAGCCACGTGACACACGACCCCCTCGTGAGCCACGTGACACACGACCCCCTCGTGAGCCACGTGACACACGACCCCCTCGTGAGCCACGTGACACACGACCCCCTCGTGAGCCACGTGACACACGACCCCCTCGTGAGCCACGTGACACACGACCCCCTCGTGAGCCACGTGACACACGACCCCCTCGTGAGCCACGTGACACACGACCCCCTCGTGAGCCACGTGACACACGACCCCCTCGTGAGCCACGTGACACACGACCCCCTCGTGAGCCACGTGACACACGACCCCCTCGTGAGCCACGTGACACACGACCCCCTCGTGAGCCACGTGACACACGACCCCCTCGTGAGCCACGTGACACACGACCCCCTCGTGAGCCACGTGACACACGACCCCCTCGTGAGCCACGTGACACACGACCCCCTCGTGAGCCACGTGACACGACCCCCTCGTGAGCCACGTGACACACGACCCCCTCGTGAGCCACGTGACACACGACCCCCTCGTGAGCCCCGTGACACACGACCCCTCGTGAGCCACGTGACACACGACCCCCTCGTGAGCCACGTGACACACGACCCCCTCGTGAGCCACGTGACACACGACCCCCTCGTGAGCCACGTGACACACGACCCCCTCGTGAGCCACGTGACACACGACCCCCTCGTGAGCCACGTGACACACGACCCCCTCGTGAGCCACGTGACACACGACCCCCTCGTGAGCCACGTGACACACGACCCCCTCGTGAGCCACGTGACACACGACCCCCTCGTGAGCCGCGTGACACACGACCCCCTCGTGAGCCGCGTGACACGCGACCCCCTCGTGAGCCGCGTGACACGCGACCCCCTCGTGAGCCGCGTGACACGCGACCCCCTCGTGAGCCGCGTGACACGCGACCCCCTCGTGAGCCGCGTGACACGCGACCCCCTCGTGAGCCGCGTGACACGCGACCCCCTCGTGAGCCGCGTGACACGCGACCCCCTCGTGAGCCGCGTGACACGCGACCCCCTCGTGAGCCGCGTGACACGCGACCCCCTCGTGAGCCGCGTGACACGCGACCCCCTCGTGAGCCGCGTGACACGCGACCCCCTCGTGAGCCGCGTGACACGCGACCCCCTCGTGAGCCGCGTGACACGCGACCCCCTCGTGAGCCGCGTGACACGCGACCCCCTCGTGAGCCGCGTGACACGCGACCCCCTCGTGAGCCGCGTGACACGCGACCCCCTCGTGAGCCGCGTGACACGCGACCCCCTCGTGAGCCGCGTGACACGCGACCCCCTCGTGAGCCGCGTGACACGCGACCCCCTCGTGAGCCGCGTGACACGCGACCCCCTCGTGAGCCGCGTGACACGCGACCCCCTCGTGAGCCGCGTGACACGCGACCCCCTCGTGAGCCGCGTGACACGCGACCCCCTCGTGAGCCGCGTGACACGCGACCCCCTCGTGAGCCGCGTGACACGCGACCCCCTCGTGAGCCGCGTGACACGCGACCCCCTCGTGAGCCGCGTGACACGCGACCCCCTCGTGAGCCAAGTGACACACGACACGACCCCCTCGTGAGCCACGTGACACACGACCCTCTCGTGAGTCACGTGACACACGACACGACCCCCTCGTGAGCCACGTGACACACGACACGACCCCCTCGTGAGCCACGTGACACACGACACGACCCCCTCGTGAGTCACGTGACACGACCCCCTCGTGAGCCACGTGACACACGACCCTCTCGTGAGTCACGTGACACACGACACGACCCCCTCGTGAGCCACGTGACACACGACACGACCCCCTCGTGAGCCACGTGACACACGACACGACCCCCTCGTGAGTCACGTGACACGACCCCCTCGTGAGCCACGTGACACACTACCCCTCGTGAGCCGCGTGACACGCGACCCCCTCGTGAGCCGCGTGACACGCGACCCCTCGTGAGCCGCGTGACACGCGACCCCTCGTGAGCCGCGTGACACGCGACCCCTCGTGAGCCGCGTGACACGCGACCCCTCGTGAGCCGCGTGACACGCGACCCCTCGTGAGCCGCGTGACACGCGACCCCTCGTGAGCCGCGTGACACGCGACCCCTCGTGAGCCGCGTGACACGCGACCCCTCGTGAGCCGCGTGACACGCGACCCCTCGTGAGCCGCGTGACACGCGACCCCTCGTGAGCCGCGTGACACGCGACCCCTCGTGAGCCGCGTGACACGCGACCCCTCGTGAGCCGCGTGACACGCGACCCCTCGTGAGCCGCGTGACACGCGACCCCTCGTGAGCCGCGTGACACGCGACCCCTCGTGAGCCGCGTGACACGCGACCCCTCGTGAGCCGCGTGACACGCGACCCCTCGTGAGCCGCGTGACACGCGACCCCTCGTGAGCCGCGTGACACGCGACCCCTCGTGAGCCGCGTGACACGCGACCCCCTCGTGAGCCGCGTGACACGCGACCCCCTCGTGAGCCGCGTGACACGCGACCCCCTCGTGAGCCGCGTGACACGCGACCCCCTCGTGAGCCGCGTGACACGCGACCCCTCGTGAGCCGCGTGACACGCGACCCCCTCGTGAGCCGCGTGACACGCGACCCCCTCGTGAGCCGCGTGACACGCGACCCCCTCGTGAGCCGCGTGACACGCGACCCCCTCGTGAGTCGCGTGGCACGCGACCCCCTCGTGGGCCGCGTGACACGCGACCCCCTCGTGAGCCGCGTGACACGCGACCCCCTCGTGAGCCGCGTGTCACGCGACCCCCTCGTGAGTCGCGTGTCACGCGACCCCCTCGTGAGTCGCGTGACACGCGACCCCCTCGTGAGCCGCGTGACACACGACCCCCTCGTGAGCCGCGTGACACACGACCCCCTCGTGAGCCGCGTGACACACGACCCCCTCGTGAGCCGCGTGACACACGACCCCCTCGTGAGCCGCGTGACACACGACCCCCTCGTGAGCCACGTGACACACGACCCCTCGTGAGTCACGTGACACACGACCCCCTCGTGAGCCACGTGACACACGACCCCCTCGTGAGCCACGTGACACGACCCCCTCGTGAGCCACGTGACACACGACCCCCTCGTGAGTCACGTGACACGACCCCCTCGTGAGTCACGTGACACGACCCCCTCGTGAGCCACGTGACACACGACCCCCTCGTGAGCCACGTGACACACGACCCCCTCGTGAGCCACGTGACACGACCCCCTCGTGAGCCACGTGACACGACCCCCTCGTGAGTCACGTGACACGACCCCCTCGTGAGCCACGTGACACACGACCCCCTCGTGAGCCACGTGACACGACCCCCTCGTGAGCCACGTGACACACGACCCCCTCGTGAGTCACGTGACACGACCCCCTCGTGAGTCACGTGACACACGACCCTCTCATTGCGCCCACCACTCCCCACACACACACGAAGCTGAACAAGCACACAAGTAGACACACGTACCTAGGAACGTGCACACACGGGTCACGGAGAAGCCATCGGATACGGGTCGTGTTTATCAGCAGAGGGCACGAGGAAGTGAGAGAGGGGCCAGCGCCGGGGCTGGCGGCACAGGGGCGAGGGGGTCACTGCGATGATTGCAGGGCTGGGACGTCGATCGTCGACTCATAAAACACCCGACGCTCCATTCACGGCTGCTTAAGCACAGACCCACAACATCATGCGGGCAGCAACAATTAACACCATTGGAGGTGTGTATTGGGTAAGAGTAATATGGTAACAAGACGTCTATTGAATTCAGCAAGGTGATCATTGCATTCGGGAAGAGGAGATGATTGTGGTGATGATGGTGATGGGAGGAGGGGATTCCAGAGTGGAGCAGTCCGAGTGTGGTGAGTGGGTGGGTGGGTAGATAAGTGAATACGTGATTGGGGAAGTAAGTAGGTTAGTTGTTGTGATCTGCAGTGTGATGGTGTCGGTGACTGAACACCGTGTGGTAGTGGTGACTGAACACCGCGTGGTAGTGGTGATTGAACACCGTGTGGTAGTGGTGACTGAACACCGCGTGGTAGTGGTGATTGAACACCGTGTGGTAGTGGTGAGTGAACATCGTGTGGTAGTGGTGACTGAACACCGTGTGGTAGTGGTGACTGAACACCGTGTGGTAGTGGTGACTGAACATCGTGTGGTAGTGGTGATTGAACACCGTGTGGTAGTGGTGAGTGAACATCGTGTGGTAGTGGTGACTGAACACCGTGTGGTAGTGGTGATTGAACACCGTGTGGTAGTGGTGAGTGAACACCGTGTGGTAGTGGTGACTGAACATCGTGTGGTAGTGGTGACTGAACATGGTGTGGTAGTGGTGACTGAACACCGTGTGGTAGTGGTGACTGAACACCGTGTGGTAGTGGTGATTGAACACCGTGTGGTAGTGGTGAGTGAACATCGTGTGGTAGTGGTGACTGAACACCGTGTGGTAGTGGTGACTGAACATCGTGTGGTAGTGGTGACTGAACACCGTGTGGTAGTGGTGACTGAACACCGTGTGGTAGTGGTGACTGAACACCGTGTGGTAGTGGTGATTGAACACCGTGTGGTAGTGGTGACTGAACAACGTGTGGTAGTGGTGACTGAACATCGTGTGGTAGTGGTGAGTGAACACCGTGTGGTAGTGGTGACTGAACACCGTGTGGTAGTGGTGATTGAACATCGTGTGGTAGTGGTGATTGAACACCGTGTGGTAGTGGTGAGTGAACACCGTGTGGTAGTGGTGACTGAACAACGTGTGGTAGTGGTGACTGAACATCGTGTGGTAGTGGTGAGTGAACACCGTGTGGTAGTGGTGACTGAACACCGTGTGGTAGTGGTGACTGAACAACGTGTGGTAGTGGTGATTGAACACCGTGTGGTAGTAGTGGTGATTGAACACCGTGTGGTAGTGGTGATTGAACACCGTGTGGTAGTGGTGATTGAACACCGTGTGGTAGTGGTGACTGAACAACGTGTGGTAGTGGTGATTGAACACCGTGTGGTAGTGGTGATTGAACACCGTGTGGTAGGTGACTGAACACCGTGTGGTAGTGGTGACTGAACACCGTGTGGTAGTGGTGATTGAACACCGTGTGGTAGTGGTGACTGAACACCGTGTGGTAGTGGTGACTGAACACCGCGTGGTAGTGGTGATTGAACACCGTGTGGTAGTGGTGACTGAACACCGTGTGGTAGTGGTGACTGAACACCGTGTGGTAGTGGTGAGTGAACACCGCGTGGTAGTGGTGATTGAACACCGTGTGGTAGTGGTGATTGAACACCGTGTGGTAGTGGTGACTGAACATCGTGTGGTAGTGGTGAGTGAACATCGTGTGGTAGTGGTGACTGAACACCGTGTGGTAGTGGTGACTGAACACCGTGTGGTAGTGGTGACTGAACACCGTGTGGTAGTGGTGACTGAACACCGTGTGGTAGTGGTGACTGAACACCGTGTGGTAGTGGTGACTGAACATCGTGTGGTAGTGGTGAGTGAACACCGTGTGGTAGTGGTGACTGAACACCGTGTGGTAGTGGTGACTGAACACCGTGTGGTAGTGGTGACTGAACACCGTGTGGTAGTGTTGGTCGAACGCCGTGTGCTGGATGAGACGTCTATACAGACCGAGTCCTCAAAATGGGAGGAGGAACCAGCAAGTGCCCATGGCAATTGTAGTGAAGGCAGAGTAACAGGGAGGCGACTGACCACCCACAACGCCGACCCCTCATCTACTCTTCCACCTCACCTCATCGATAGCCCCACCCACCACCCCCTCTTTCTTAGTCATACTTCGCTATGCTTTGTCTCTGTGAAACAGAGAGAGAGTGAGGGGGGATGGGGATGCCCCGGGGGCTGTCGTGATGAAGGGAAGAGAAAGAGAGGATTCACCAGGCGATGAGTCTGATGATGTGCAAAGGCGGTTTGTATACCACCACAGAGAGGAGATGGAGGCGATAGCGCGATGTGTGCATTCACACGCATTCTACACATCCCGTCAGCATGTGCTGCACATCCCATCAGCCACTCATTAGGAGTGCATCATTGATTGGTTCAAGCAAGCCTGGCTGCTGATGGGACACTGAATGTTAAAGGAGTTTGTACGTGCTGAGCCAATGCTGTTGACATTACACCATCCACCCATTCACAACCTCCACCACCAACACCTACCAACAACCACTCAAAAACAGCCACCACCGTTCACAACTTCCACAACAACGAACCACAACAACTGCCATTTGCCACTAAGTGGTAACATCACCACGGTGCCTGTGCCAGGCCAGGTACATTTTGAGGCACCATGAAGAATTAAAGGCTCGCTGATAGGAGGTCATGGGACAGACCTAAGTCCCATGGGTTGACTGACTGAGATGACTGGTAGATCCACCAACTGTGCCAACTTGCTGTGTTTTAGCCACCCGATGCACCGCTTTTTTTGTGAGCATCGCTCCTCTGCCCTCCGTTGTTGTTGGAGGGCGACTGCTTCCAACTGCCCAGTAGCAGCGTCCTTCACGAGCTTCCTCCTCCAGAGGACGATCTTTACACTGCTGTTACTGGGTATTGGCAAGTCCACTCAGCTCCACATCCTCCTGTACCACATCACTCCATCTCTTCTCCAGCCCATGTCGTGCCCATTTAGCCCCCTCTACCCGGCCAAACAAAAGCTGCTTGGGCATGCGGTGGCTTGGCATGCGGGCTACATAACCCAGCCAACGCAACTTTGCTTGCCGGAAGAGCTCGCTGAAGGGACTGTGAGCTCGGCACACAATCCAGCCTTAAGAACCACCATCACACAACCAACGACCAGAATTTCTACTGACCAGTAAACAACATTCACCATCACCAACCAGAACGATAAACATTCACCACCACCACTAAACCACTGTACAACCACCACAACCACCACCACAATTACTGTAAAAGCACAACTACTCACAACCTACTCCACAACCACTGTACAACCACTCACAACCTCCGGCGCTTCCCCACTCCCCCCCAGAGGCGCCCCCTTTGTCCCTGGCTCCCTAGGGGGTCCCTTTGTGTGCCCAGGTGCGGCTTTTCACGCAGGCAGCAGCGGAGATGGTGGAAAGCATTACGGGAGAAACGCGGGGGGCCGCCCCCCCCCCGGGGTGCTCCGTGCCCCCCCCCCTGCCCAACCCATGCACTGTAGGCCATCTATGTGGAAGGCCAGATGTGTGAATGAGACGGCCGCGGTGCCCGCTTGTGAACGCTCTTTAATTGGCTGAGAACACCTCAATACATAGAGGCCCGTAGAGCTGGGGCAAGTGTTGGTAACACTGGCACGTGGCTGCTGCTGCCTTCTCGCTCCTCATCTGTGGTTCCTCCTCCTGGTGCCTCCGAGTCGTCCTCTCTCTTGGAGTCATCCCCCTCTCTCTCAGTCGTCCCCTCCCTCTACGAGCGTGAGAAGTGGTCACTGTGCGGTGGTGGCGCAGCATTACGAGTCGACTCCCCCTCTCCCCACCCCAACGTGTGACTCTTGTGTCGGGTGGTGGAGCGACTCGCGACACGAGTGCGCCCGGATCAACACCACGCGGCCACCCAAACATTGATGATGAACTCAGACCGAGACGGTGGCGACGCTTTGCTGCTCAAACCGCCGCTGGGGCTGCAACTGGGGCCGCTGGGGCAACCGCTGGGGCCGTTCGTCCATGGCATCCGTTTCACGAGAATCACCGTTGGTCGGCCTCCCCCATGTCACCGCCACCAGATTTGTGTAGAGCCAAGGTCTCACTGCTTGGTTTTGTTGGTGGCGAGTGCCCTGGTGGCGAATGTGGTGGTGGTGAGCATGGTGGTGGTGGCGAGGGTGGTGGTGGTGACCGCGGTGGTGGTGAGCGCGGTGGTGGTGACCACCAAGCCACGCGTGTTACCAATTTGTTGGCGTAATTCAAAACGTGCAGCGCCGCGCTGGCACAGATCTCGCCGACCTCGCAGCCAGAATCCCTGGGTTCAACTCCAGACTCGGGAACTTTCTGAGTAGAGTTTGTGTGTTCACTCTCCTCCTCTATAGTGTCAGGGTGAAAGTGAGTGAGTTGAGTTTGTAGGTTCTCTCTCCCCCTGTTCTGCATCGGTTTCCTCTGGGTTCTCCGGTTTTCTCCCATAACTAAATCCACACACACAGTATCGGCCAAATAAACCACAAGCCAATGCCGAACAGTTTCACCGGACATTTACGAACTGGGATCACACAGCAGCAGCATCACCTCTTGGCTGCATGAACGCGGCAGGACTCTCGTGAACAAGTCTCAAGACTCCAGGTAAGGCCCAACGAAGTGGCTTATCATGTGGAAATTTACAGCAACCAAATACTCTATAAACACATGTTGATTTTAAATGTGGAAGGAAAAACTGGAGGACCCGGAGAAAAATGCACGCGACCAGGGGGAGAATATGCAATGCAAACTCCAAGTATACAGGCGTCAGGGCTGGGATTGAACCGACTCCCTCCTGTACACTAGGCGAGGGAGTTAACATCTTGTCAAAGTGGCGCCACATCTATGAAGACAGGTACGGCACACGAATGGGTGGGTGGCCAGCACCACACCTTTGCCGCCTTTGTCTCCCCAGAGGTGATGTTTACACACTGCACCAGGTACCCATTTGAGGCTGAATCAACCTAGGTGAGGCCCAGGACCGGTTCAGATAATCGTGACTCATGTTGGCCATGAATGTGAATCGAACTCAGGTCGCCAGAGTCATAGTGCAGCGTGCCAACTGTTGCACCACTGCTCCCCACTCGTACTCACGCTCATGCGCATGATCCCGATAAAGATTTACAGTCTGTCAGCATCCGTACACGCAGAGCTGACTGCTGATGGGACGCTGAATGTCGAAAACCGGTCTGGAGTTTTGCTTGGAAGGCCATGGGTGTGGCTGATGTGATGTGTAAAACCATGCTCGCTTTTGAGCGTAGAGCGTCAGCAACGGGAAAGAGTCCAAAGCATCTGCTGGTTATTTGGCATTGCGTGTAATTAGCAGGAGAGGATCCTGGGGTCACCGAAATTACAATAAGTAATATTTAAAAATACTTATTTTTTAAACACGCTTTAATGAAATGTACCGTACTCATAATGGCAGAACTCCACGACTCCAGGAAGTGGCCCTGAAGCTTGCCATAACGTAAGTGACCGTGGTCATTTACAGCCAACGTCAGTTGAGCATGGACAATTAGAGCCAAGGCGAAACATAACATATAAAAAAGATGGTTTAAAAATATATTTTTTAGTTTTAATGATAGAATATAGTATTGTCATCAGTATGACATAAATATACCAAGTTTGCAGTCGATACCTCATTGGGAAGTAGGTTAAAATTTAGTTATAAGATTTGAGGATACAACAACAGACAGAGTGAGTTAAATAAAAACGTGTATAATTTTTTGTATCAAATCCTCAACAACTCAGACAGCCTCTCATTAACTCACAAAGTTCATGACTGCACCGCCAATGCTGGCACTTTGCTGGCACTTTAACCGACTCCTACCAGCTCAACTTAGAGGCTGTGTGCGCACGTTACATAAAAGGCAAGTTTACACAAAACACACGCACAATGATAACTCAGCGATACAACCAGCCCAGCAAGTAACTGACAAACACTGCAGCAGAATCATTATTCCTGGAATTTCGACCACTCAGTCGATGATGATGATATCACGTAAGACTGACTAGGCCACAGTACCACCTCCCATGAATGTAAAGTTTAAAGAAAGCCACAGTAGGGCGACTGTAACCATGCAACCCAAAACGACAGTGGACCGCACAGTGAACCCATTGTGGTAGTCTGGGTTCCTTCAACGGGAGAAGGCACGGCGACACGACGCGAGCTCGCTCACTGCTGAAGTCCTCTCATCGTGGCCAGCAGAAGCAGCAGTAGGACCTCCACATTGGGACGTGGCTTCTGAACAACAACATTGTTGCTGCTGCTGCCATCATGTGCAAGAAAGGAACAGACCTCCGATCACATTTTCTGTACATTCATTTCACCAAACGGTTTTTCAAAGTAATTTGACCGAGCTAACTTTGGTGACAGGAAATGTCTTTAATTGAACGCCGATTGTAAGCGAGCGTGTGTGCACGGTTTTGTATTTCCTCTAACGCAGTTGCTTTGATCCACCTTTCTATTTGCTTCACCGCCATCCTACGTTATTTACAAGTTAATTTCGTTGAACCAGGCCACTCGGCAAATGAAACCTCATCGTGGCCTCGAGTTCTCACACGTGGCCAAACAAGATCAACGTGGGACACGGTGAACGACGTATTTAACAGCGAGGTTCTCATCTGTAGTCGAGACATCCATCTCCCGGTTCACCGCCATCTGTTGCGAGCGCCGTGACGGAACGGCGGCATCGCTCATTTGGCTACGGAGGCTTCGAGGACACGTACTTCATTATCAGCGCGAAAGCCATGCTCTGTGACGCCAGCAACCACCGACGCTGCTGCCGCCACAGCACACATTGCACAGTGCCGAGTGTAGGGTGCCGGTCGGCAACAATCCAAGCACGACGACTACCATCAAGCGCAGCCAAACCAGCCCCCCCCCACTCCCCACGCGCCCCTCCTCCTCCCCACCCCCCAATTTGCAGAACTCGAGACAGGGGATGAGAGTAATGCAATTAGAGCAAGAGGGGGCCAGAGTACGGCCTGAGAACACTCGCACTGCATCACAGATAAAGATCCCCTGTATAGCCTCAACGCACTGTAGGGGCAAGTGCTGTGAGTGAGTAGCAGCACCTATGAAGGTCAGCATGGCACATGAGGAGGTGGGTAACCAGCACCACGCTATCACACACACACGGCCAGCTTATGTGTATATATACACAAACACATTGTGCATGTATACAACAACCGCCATTCGCCACCAAGTGCCGGTGACGTCACCACGGCGCTTGTGCCAGGCTATGTGCACCTTGAGGCCACGTGAAGTGTCGAACGCCCGCTGGCAGAAGGTCACGGGGCAGACCCAGGGTGCCACGGGTCGACAGACTGAGATGACTGGCCGATGCACCACCTGTGTCCCCTACTGTGCCAACTCGCTGTGCTTTAGCCATCCGGCGCTCCGCTCGTTGTTGTGAGCGTCACTCCTCCCGCCCTCCGTTGTTGTTGGAGGGCGACTGCCTCCAACTGCCCATTACCGTCATTCACAAGCCTCCTCCACTGAGGCCGATCCTTACACCGCTGGTACCAGTCATCGGCAAGTCCACTCAGCTCCACATCCTCCTGTACCACATCACTCCATCTCTTCTCTAGCCTGTGCCGCGCCCGTTTAGCTCCCTCTATGTGCCCAAACAGAAGCTGTTTAGGCATGCGGTGGCTGGGCATGCGGGCTACATGACCCAGCCAATGCAGCTTTGCCTGCCGGAGGAGCTCACCGATGGGACTTGTCCAGATCTTTCAAGGATTTGTGAGCTCACACAATCCAGCCTGGTTAAACCCAGGATGGATCGTAGGCAGGCCAGCCTAAATGTTTCCATTAGGGGGGTCCATGTTTCGCAAGCGTAGAGAAGGGAGGGAATGACCGTGGCCGAGAAGACCTAAAGCTTCGCGCGGAGCGACAGATCAGGAAGCTTCCACACAGCGTTACACAACAGATGAAAAGATAATGCCGCTCGACTGATTCGGAGTGAGCCGGTCATGAGCACACTGCCCAGGTATGGAAAAGCTCTCCACTCTCTCCACAACTACCCCATCACCAATGGGGAGTTGTGGGGGTGGAGTGTCCGATGGTACAAAATACCCAGGCAGGTGCTTAGTTTTGGTGGGGCTGATGGTAAGGCCCCACCTCTTAGTGGCACGCTCCAGGTTCAGCAGCAGCTCCTCCAACTCCTCTGAGTGAGCGGCAATTACCATATCGGCATACATAACGTGGTTGACAAATAGAGAGCCATCCCTTGACCGCACCCGGGCATCGATCAGCCTCCCATTGTGTCTGTACCAGATGTAAATTCCTTCGGTACAGCCATCGAAGGCTTCACGAATTACGTGATCGAAAAATATGCTAAATAATGTGGGAACCATAGGACATCCCTGTAGCACCCCAAGGTGAACAGGGAATGGCTCAGACTCCCGGCCACGTAGTTTTACCCGGGCCCGATCACCATCATGAAAGTCCATAATGATTGTGAGCAGAGGGTCAGGGACTCCAAAAGCACGAAGAATGTATATGCACACACACGTTATTCATAAACACAAACGTGTATACAAATGTACACACATGAGCGTATGTATACAACTGCTGTTCGCCACTAAGTAGCGGTGACGTCACCATGGCGCTTGTGCCAGGTTAGGTGCACCTTAAGGCCGTCACGTGAAGGCTGCAAGTCACGCTGCCAGGTAACGGGATAGACCCAGTTGCCATGGATTGACGACTGGAAGATGCACCACCTCTACTCCAACCACTGTGTGTATATATAGAATTGCGCCAACCACTGTGCCACCACTCCCCACAAAGACAAACACAGAAATTACGACTGCAGTCATCCGTGATGCTGTTTAATCCACGTCTCTGCCAGCCGTTTAACCCACGTCTCTGCCAATCGTTTAACCCACGTCTCTGCCACCTGTTTAACCCACGTCTCTGCCAGCCGTTTAACCCACGTCTCTGCCAGCCGTTTAACCCACGTCTCTGCCACCTGTTTAACCCACGTCTCTGCCACCTGTTTAACCCACGTCTCTGCCAGCCGTTTAACCCACGTCTCTGCCAGCCGTTTAACCCACGTCTCTGCCAGCTGTTTAACCCACGTCTCTGCCACCTGTTTAACCCACGTCTCTGCCAGCCGTTTAACCCACGTCTCTGCCACCTGTTTAACCCACGTCTCTGCCAGCCGTTTAACCCACGTCTCTGCCAGCTGTTTAACCCACGTCTCTGCCACCTGTTTAACCCACGTCTCTGCCAGCTGTTTAACCCACGTCTCTGCCAGCTGTTTAACCCACGTCTCTGCCACCTGTTTAACCCACGTCTCTGCCAGCTGTTTAACCCACGTCTCTGCCAGCTGTTTAACCCACGTCTCTGCCACCTGTTTAACCCACGTCTCTGCCACCTGTTTAACCCACGTCTCTGCCAGCTGTTTAACCCACGTCTCTGCCAGCTGTTTAACCCACGTCTCTGCCAACTGTTTAACCCACGTCTCTACCACCTGTTTAACCCACGTCTCTGCCACCTGTTTAACCCACGTCTCTGCCACCTGTTTAACCCACGTCTCTGCCACCTGTTTAACCCACGTCTCTGCCAGCTGTTTAACCCACGTCTCTGCCAGCTGTTTAACCCACGTCTCTGCCAGCCGTTTAACCCACGTCTCTGCCAGCCGTTTAACCCACGTCTCTGCCAGCCGTTTAACCCACGTCTCTGCCAGCTGTTTAACCCACGTCTCTGCTAGCTGTTTAACCCACGTCTCTGCCAGCTGTTTAACCCACGTCTCTGCCAGCTGTTTAACCCAGGTCTCTGCCAGCTGTTTAACCCACGTCTCTGCCAGCTGTTTAACCCACGTCTCTGCCAGCTGTTTAACCCACGTCTCTGCCAGCTGCTTATTCTACATATCGGCTAGCTGTTTAACCCACAGAATATGAGCTGGGATGCACACGCGTGTGTACGAGTGTCGCACACGCCTGTGTGCGAATGTCGCATGCGCGTGTGTACGCATGTCTCGCGCGCGTGTGTGTATTATTGTGTGTCTGAATGGGAAGCAGTGTAGTGAATAGCGCGCTGCGCTACGGACCTAGGTACCGGAGCTCAATTCCTGCTCATGGCCAACACCAGTGACGATGATCTGAAATGGTCCTGAACCTCCCCTACGTCGACTCAGCCTCAATTGAGTATCTAGTGCGATGCATAAACATCGCCAATCGGGAGATAAATGCAGCCGAGCGTGGTGCTGGTCACTATCCCCCTGCGTGTGTGCCATGTATAGGTGCTCCTAATAGCACTTGCCCCAACAGTGTTAAAACTATACGGGGGATCTTTTTTGTCCTTGTATGTGGGACTGTGAGAGAGACTGCGTGAGTGTGACTGAAGTTGTGAGTGTGTGTGTGCAACTGGCGGATTGTGTGTGTGTGACTGTGCGTGTGAGAAGCAGTGGTTACTACACCACACTACAAACCCAGCGACCCAAGTTTGACTCCCGGCCAAGACCAACAACACCAGTGACGAATATATGAATCAGTTGCGGGCCTCTCTGCTAGCGCCAAACTTAGCCTTAAATTATGACCTACTGCTGCGCGTGTAAACATCAGCAGTGGCGAGACAAAGACAGCCGGGCGTGGTGCCGGCCACACCACCTACACCACCCACCCCCTTTAGCTCCTGCCATGCCGTGGGCATTCCTAGCTGCCGGCTAACAGCACTTTCCCCAGGGGCGTTTGCAGGCAGCACGAGCCACCTTTGCGCGAGATGAAACAGTCTGGCAGACCGAGTCCTCAACATGGGTGGAGGAATCAACGAGTGAATTTCACAGGAACCACGCTCGTCGTAGGAGTAGCAGTGACAGAAGAGTGATAAGAAGGCGACTGGAGTCATCGTCTGTTCTGCGTGTGGTTGTGCTGTGGGTTATATTTACTCTATCGACCCCCCACCCAGCCTCCCCCACCCCCCTAATATTTGCCTTCGGGGCTGAGCATTTAAAACCAGATGCCAGCAGATAACAAAGTCGAGGAAGGGAGTCACGTAGCTAGCAGCAGATGTTTCGGGTATTGTGTCCGGGCAGCTCGTGACTACACAGCACTGCCTGGCGTGATCCATGGTCTATCCACTGCTGCACCAAGGCCTGCCGCTTCCTCCCAGAGCAGCCACCACCCTCTCACGACAACGGTCAACCCAGCAGCTGCTGCTCTACGCACGACGAGGAGATTTCATCCCCACTCCATCTCCTCCCCGGATCATCTGCTCCTCCCTAATCAACTACCAAATCAATTACCGGCATTGTGAGATTACCCACTTGAAAGGCGCATTAAAAGGCGTTTTAAAAAACTGAGTTTATTATATTATTATAATTCTCTCGGACGGCTGCGGATCCGTGATCAGTCTCGACCATAGCCCATCATCGTCCCTTCCGGCCGTGACGTGTCCTACACCCCAGCCCCACTCACCAGTCTGGAGGATGATGATCTTGGTCTATCAACTGCTGCATGAAGGTACAACGATGGTGTGATGTTAACCAACTCGCCTGGTCGTGGGTTTGATCTCAACCCTGAGGCCTGTATATCGGAGTTTGCATGTCTGTCTCCCCGTGGTCATGTGGATTTTTCTCCAGGTCATCCGGTTTTTCCCTCCACATTTATAATCAACATGCTTTTAAGATTTGGCTGCTATAAATTTCCACAGGATAACCCAATTTTTGTTGAGCTATCATTTGTGGCCAGGTCGTTTCTGAAAAAGAGCTACAAAACTCAGTGGGCCTTACCTGGTAGAATAAAAAGTTTATAGTTTGGAGTTTGATGATGGTGATGTCCCTCCCCTGCTGCGCGTGTTCTTTAATCCACGTACTCTTCTTCCTGTCTCTCAGCGTGTGTTTTCCTGTGCGCACTTTCAATGCGTTCTCGATTTGTTTCCACTAACGACCATCGTGAAAACATCACAGTTACGTTGACAAGCACGCACCCTTCCCATACTTGTCTCTCCACATAAAACAAAACCTAAAAAAAGATTTAATTGTACACATTCCATCAGCCAAGATGGTAGTATCATTCTGATGAAGCAGCCAAAGTTCAACACCCGAGCATTGGCGCCATGGTGGCGAGATGTGAACTACTTCGCTTGGTATGTAGGAAGGTCTTGGGTTCGATCCCGACCCTGACACCTGTATATTTAGAGTTTGTATGTTCTCTCCGTGGTCGCGTGCATTTTTCTCTGGGTCCTCCAATGTTTCCCTCCACATTTAGAATCAACATCACGCGATTAGAGGATTTGGCTGCTATACATTTCCACACGAGAAGCCACTTTGTGGAGTATCCATTTAAGGCCAGGTCGTTTATTAAAAAAAAGAGCTATGTAGGTCAGTGGGCCTGACCTGGTAAAAAAACGTTTATAGTTAGTTAAAGTGCTCCTGCCTAGCGTGGAAACGTCACGAGTGGCGGGCGGGCGAAGGCACCGGACTTGGGAATAATTTTCTGAAATGTGCGCCGGAATTTCTTTCAGAATCGTTCCAGGAAACTATGAAAAAAAAGTTTAAAGAGACCCCCCCCAAAAAAATAAAATAAACTCCCACGCATTCCAGACTCTCCAAGAATCCCAGCTGATGCGGCAGGGCCACGTGGTGGAGTCACACAGCAGGGAAACATTTCTCCACCAGCCAAGAGGGTAACAAAAAAAACCCCTCATTGTATCGTCCATGGTGGTGATGCAACTTATTATTACTGTGATCACTGCCTCTGGTCAACTCAGGGAAGCCTCATGGAGTCTCAAGACCCCTTGCCAGGAGGGTCCTACCAGGTTTCCGCGATAGGGGAGCGGTATTGCTGCGGCCTCTGCGCTGTGGTAGCGAGATGTTAACTCCCTCGCCCGAGGTCGTGGGTTCGATCCCGACGCTGACGCCTGTACAGTACATGTAGAGTTTGCATGTCTCTCTCCCCGTGGTTACATCACTGTGTGATCCACAATTGAGTAATTTGCAGGGAATTTATAAACAGCATTAGCATGTGAGTTTGGCCAATATCGGGTCCACTGTGTACGCCAGTTTAGCTGTGACAGGAAAATGGAGAACCCGGAGGAACCCCATGCCGAAGGGAAGAGAATGAACCGAGCCCAGGAGCTCCTGGCTACTGCCCCACTGAGATAGCAGCGACAACATCGACGCCGCACTCAATGGCGCCTGCTACCCGCTGGATCAACCACCAACCACGGGGAGCAGGAGGAAGCGTGGACACAATCATACGTGGGTGACCTTAATTCATTACTCTGCAATGTGCCTGCCCTTTAAACTCCCAGCCATTGCATTAAACTCCCAACCCGCCCGTTCAAACTCCGAGCCCTTCAGAAGTCCCAGCAATTTAGAGCTCCCAGCCTTCTAAACCGCATTCCCCGAAAACCGCGTGCCCTTTAAACACCGCGGTGATGGCGGAGGCATTTTACCGGGGACGCGTGGCCCTTTTGTCTCGCGGACTCAACTCCCATCCTCCGTCCACATCATCGTCATCATCGGCAACATCAACCACCATCAACAATACCAAGCGATATCAAGGACAGCTCTGCCAGCACAGCACTGTGCCGCAACCAGCAGCAACATCAACCTGCACCATCAACGTTAGTCGGCCACATTACGACAAACATCAATAGGCAAGGTACCAAGAACAAATAATGTATCACACGACCATCATTACAGATCAACAAGCAACATCTACCATACTCAAGTATCAACAAGCATCAATATTAACCACCAACTCCCACCAAAAGTCCCTGCAACTTCCACCACCATCATCACGACCACCGTCATCAGCAGCAGCAGCAACTTTGTCCCGTCAACTCTCATCAGGCCCCATCGCCACTCGCCATCAACCACCACCAGTCCCATCAAGCCACACTTAGACAACCTCCTCCTTCACTCCTTCGTCACCCTCTCACTCACCCTCAACCCACCTCCACCCCCATTCACCCACTCACTCACCCATCCACTCTCCCGCCCGCTCACCGTTCACTCACCCGCTCACCCACCCATCTACTCACCCGCTCACTCACCCACCCATCTACTCACCCGCTCACTCACCCACCTACTCACCCACCTACTCACCCGCTCACTCACCCACCTACTCACCCGCTCACTCACCCACCCATCTACTCACCCGCTCACTCACCAGTCTTTTCTTGCTGATGTGCCTCTTGGGCCGTTCCTTGCTCATCTTCGTGTCTCCGCCGTGGTTCCTCCCCTCAGCTACCGAGAGAGTGCTCTTTGTTGCTGGCCGCTTGGCTTTTAAACTAAAACTCCTGAGACAACGCCGAGACGATGATGGTGACGAGGCGGCGGTGGTGGTATTGTTAATGGCCGAGTAGGTTGACGGAAGAACCGAGAGGAAACTAACAAGTCAACAAATATGACGAGGTAGATGATGAGGATGATAGTGACGAGGGTGTAAGGGCGCGCAAGAACTCGCGAGTGAAGTTCGAGGCGTCTCTTGTCGAGGAGTCTCCCAAAGCCGCCGACCACCACCGCCGCCGCCGCGTCTTCTTCGGTCAGCCGAGGCGAGTCGCGCAGCGCTGCGAGGCGAGGAGACGGCGCCAGGCAGGCGGCCTGCTGCTGCTGCTGCTGCTCTCCATCCCCTGCCCCTCCTCACTCCCCTTGCCCTCCTGGGGCGGCCGTCTTCGTCAAAGAGGCGGCGGCGGCATGAGCCGAGATGGTCTCCCTCCGCCTCAACCCTCTCTCCGCACTCGTCCCCGTGCTCGCTCGCTCGCTCGCGTCTCCCCCTTCACAACTTGACAGCTTCTCTCTCTCTCTCCGCCACTTTCTGAACCCTCCTCTCCCTTCTATCGTCAACTTCACTCGCTCTTGCTCGCTCCGTCTCCCCTCTGCTCTCCGCAACCTCGTCTTCTCGCGCGGCGCCACTCCACCACCGGCTTCAGGTTGTAGACGTGGGGTTACCCAACCACCCTGATTGTTGCTGCTGCTGGTTGTTGTTGCTGCTGCTGGTTGTTGCCGATCGCAAACTGCTGGCGATGTTGTGTATGCAGCAATGGCTGTTTAAATGTCCAACAGCTGACACAAGCAGCTCCCCGCCTCTTCCTCCTCCTCCTGGCAAAACTTTCTAGAGCACAATCCGAGAAACAACAACCACCACTCTACAACCACCACCACAACAACCAAGTCTGCTCTGTCGAGTTGTTGTTGGCCCTTGCACTGCTGCCCGTTCCCGAGATTGTTGATGCCGTTGCCGCCGCCGCCGTTGCCCTCGCATCAATAACAACAAACATCACAACAACCAAAAACAACAACAAAAAGAACAAGAGACCACGCTTCCGCCGCCATCTTCTCGGCGCACATGGGGTGCCCGGTAGCTCATTAACATATGCTAATGATGCGGCGGGCTAAGCCCCGCCCATAGGCTGCAGAGCCAATGAACAACGAGGTTCACCGCCCCGACTAACACAACCACACCCCCATGCTATAATTAGACCACGCCCACTAGAGAGACCACGCCCCACCACAAGTGAGACCACGCCCCCATGCTATAATTAGACCACGCCCACTAGTGAGACCACGCCCCACCACAAGTGAGACCACGCCCCACCACAAGTGAGACCACGCCCCCATGCTATAATTAGACCACGCCCACTAGTGAGACCACGCCCCACCACAAGTGAGACCACGCCCCCATGCTATAATTAGACCACGCCCACTAGTGAGACCACGCCCCACCACAAGTGAGACCACGCCCCTGGTGGAGTCCGGAGCCACCCCACAGACCACGTGTGCGCACGGGCCCGCCCACTTATGCAAAGTGCTCAGCGGATTTAGAATGATAATTATCTTTATTGATTTAGACTGCTGCAGGAGGAATCTGATGAGCTATAAAGCTCTTTTTCACAGATGTCTTCAGTGGGGGCGCGGGGTCGTACCATTACAACAGCAAAAAATACGAAACACGATAGAATCATAAGCGGAATATTTATTGACACTGGAGGAATCCGATGAGCTATGAAGCTATTTTTCACACACGTCCAGTAGGGGCCCAGGGCGTCACAACAACAAACAATACGAAAAACGCGACAGGAGTGCAAAGTATAGGAAAGGTAAGCAAATCACTAAATATACAAATACATCTAAACTATGTTTATTTTATTTTACCAGCTAAAGCCCACTGAGCTACACGCGCACTTATTAAGACGCGACCTGGCCACAGACGATAGCTCAACGATGTGGCGGCTCATCATCACGTGGACATTTATAGCAGCGGCCAAGTACTGCTGAGTCACACCCACCGCCACGTGGCTCACGGTGCTGACTCTGCGACTCCTTCTGAGAACCCGGCCAACGCAGGTGACGATGATCAAAATCGGTCCTGGGCCTCCCCTTAGGTTGACTCAAACGAGTACCTGGTGCGGTGTGTAAACATCGCCACTGGGGGAGACAAAGGCGGTCGGGTGTGGTGCTGGCCACCCCACTCCCTCGTGTGCCGTGCCGGCCCTTCGCAGGTGCAGCGCTTGTCCCAACAGGCTGTTGAGGCTATACTGCGGTGGGGGGGTCTTTATCTTCTTCCGAGTGCGGTCTTCGTTGAGCGTTGGACCAGGGCTCGCGTCTCGCAGGCAGGAGCAGCACGCCCTTATCTGCAGACCCTCACCTGCAGACCCTCACCTGCGCAGACACTCACATGTACACGCCCTCACCTGCAGACCCTCACCTGCACAGACCCTCACCTGCACAGACACATGTACAGACACTCACCTGTACACGCCCTCACCTGCAGACCCTCACCTGCACAGACCCTCACCTGCACAGACCCTCACATTCACAGACACTCACCTGCACAGTCCCTCACATGCACAGACCCTCACCTGCACAGACCCTCACATGCACAGACCCTCACATTCACAGACACTCACATGCACAGACACTCACCTGCACAGTCCCTCACATGCACAGACACTCACCTGCACAGTCCCTCACATGCACAGACCCTCACCTGCACAGACCCTCACATTCACAGACACTCACATGCACAGACACTCACCTGCACAGTCCCTCACATGCACAGACCTTCACCTGCACAGACCCTCACATGCACAGACCCTCACATTCACAGACACTCACATGCACAGACACTCACCTGCACAGTCCCTCACATGCACAGATACTCACCTGCACAGTCCCTCACATGCACAGACCCTCACCTGCACAGACCCTCACCTGCACAGACCCTCACATTCACAGACACTCACCTGCACAGTCCCTCACATGCACAGACCCTCACCTGCACAGACCCTCACCTGCACAGACCCTCACCTGCACAGACCCTCACCTGCACAGTCCCTCACATGCACAGACCCTCACCTGCACAGACCCTCACCTGCACAGACCCTCACCTGCACAGACCCTCACATGCACAGTCCCTCACCTGCACAGACCCTCACCTGCACAGACCCTCACCTGCACAGACCCTCACCTGCACAGACCCTCACATGCACAGACCCTCACCTGCACAGACCCTCACCTGCACAGACCCTCACTTGCACAGACCCTCACATGCACAGACCCTCACCTGCACAGACCCTCACCTGCACAGACCCTCACATGCACAGACCCTCACCTGCACAGACCCTCACCTGCACAGACCCTCACATGCACAGACCCTCACCTGCACAGACCCTCACCTGCACAGACCCTCACATGCACAGACCCTCACCTGCACAGACCCTCACCTGCACAGACCCTCACCTGCACAGACCCTCACCTGCACAGTCCCTCACATGCACAGACCCTCACATGCACAGACCCTCACCTGCACAGTCCCTCACATGCACAGACCCTCACCTGCACAGACCCTCACCTGCACAGACCCTCACCTGCACAGACCCTCACCTGCACAGTCCCTCACTTGCACAGACCCTCACCTGTACAGACCCTCACCTGCACAGACCCTCACATGCACAGACCCTCACTTGCACAGTCCCTCACCTGCACAGACCCTCACTTGCACAGACCCTCACCTGTACAGACCCTCACCTGCACAGACCCTCACCTGCACAGACCCTCACTTGCACAGACCCTCACCTGCACAGACCCTCACCTGCACAGACCCTCACTTGCACAGTCCCTCACCTGCACAGACCCTCACCTGCACAGACCCTCACCTGCACAGACCCTCACATGCACAGACCCTCACCTGCACAGACCCTCACCTGCACAGACCCTCATCTGCACAGACCCTCACATGCACAGTCCCTCACCTGCACAGACCCTCACATGCACAGACCCTCACCTGCACAGACCCTCACATGCACAGACCCTCACCTGCACAGACCCTCACCTGCACAGTCCCTCACCTGCACAGACCCTCACATGCACAGACCCTCACCTGCACAGACCCTCACATGCACAGACCCTCACCTGCACAGACCCTCACCTGCACAGACCCTCACCTGCACAGACCCTCACTTGCACAGACCCTCACCTGCACAGACCCTCACCTGCACAGACCCTCACTTGCACAGTCCCTCACCTGCACAGACCCTCACCTGCACAGACCCTCACCTGCACAGACCCTCACCTGCACAGACCCTCACTTGCACAGACCCTCACTTGCACAGTCCCTCACCTGCACAGACCCTCACCTGCACAGACCCTCACCTGCACAGACCCTCACTTGCACAGACCCTCACCTGCACAGACCCTCACTTGCACAGACCCTCACCTGCACAGACCCTCACTTGCACAGACCCTCACATGCACAGACCCTCACCTGCACAGACCCTCACCTGCACAGACCCTCACCTGCACAGACCCTCACTTGCACAGACCCTCACCTGCACAGACCCTCACTTGCACAGACCCTCACATGCACAGACCCTCACCTGCACAGACCCTCACCTGCACAGACCCTCACCTGCACAGACCCTCACCTGCACAGACCCTCACATGCACAGACCCTCACTTGCACAGACCCTCACATGCACAGACCCTCACCTGCACAGACCCTCACTTGCACAGACCCTCACCTGCACAGACCCTCACTTGCACAGACCCTCACATGCACAGACCCTCACCTGCACAGACCCTCACTTGTACAGACCCTCACTTGCACAGACCCTCACATGCACAGACCCTCACCTGCACAGACCCTCACATGCACAGACCCTCACCTGCACAGACCCTCACTTGCACAGACCCTCACATGCACAGACCCTCACTTGCACAGACCCTCACCTGCACAGACCCTCACTTGCACAGACCCTCACATGCACAGACCCTCACTTGCACAGACCCTCACCTGCACAGACCCTCACCTGCACAGACCCTCACCTGCACAGACCCTCACCTGCACAGACCCTCACCTGCACAGACCCTCACTTGCACAGTCCCTCACCTGCACAGACACTCACCTGCACACGCCCTCACCTGCAGACCCTCACTTGCACAGACCCTCACCTGCACAGACCCTCACCTGCACAGACCCTCACCTGTACAGACACTCACCTGCACAGACCCTCACCTGCACAGACACTCACCTGCACACGCCCTCACCTGCAGACCCTCACCTGCGCAGACCCTCACCTGCACAGACCCTCACCTGCACACGCCCTCACCTGCACACGCCCTCACCTGTACAGACCCTCACCTGCAGACCCTCACCTGCAGACCCTCACCTGCACAGACCCTTACCTGTACAGACCCTCACCTGCACACGCCCTCACCTGTACAGACCCTCACCTATACACGCCCAGCAGTTCACCTGCAGTCACGGGTTCAGTCTGCTGATGAGACACTACATGCCAACACCTGTAACAGAGGCTCGCTTATGTCGAACCAATGCTGCTGCAAATGCTGTATTGCACTGCGAGAATAAACACTGTGTTGCTGATTGGATGCGCAAAATGATACTGTATATGTGTTTCACGTGTGTCTGCTTATTTGAGTAGATTGTTGGGCTTCAGTGAGTGGTCCTGGACGAGCCGAGCCACAGGCAAAATCTCTGGGGCAGCGGCTCCAACTCTGTTGGTGTTCATCATCGACATTGCGCACCCCCACGGGCCGTCATCTCCCCCTGGTGTTCGCGCGTGGAATCATCGCAAGGAGAGACCGCAGACAATCACCTGGTCTGCAAATCCCTTCACGGTCTTGCCCCAACCACGCCTTGCTACTCTGGTTATCTTGCTTTGTCGCCTTTTACAATCTTCGCTCTCTCTCTCTCAGCCACGCGTTCGCTCTTCTTCTCCCCTCGCCCCCTTCACTGGAACAAACTTTTCGCTCCACATTGACACATTGAGCCGTCACCTTCCGCTCCTCACTGAAAACGCACTGATTGCTCTCTAACTCATCCCACAAACCCCCCCTCAACCCCCCCCCCCTCATAACCACCACCGCTACTGTTCTCTCTCCATATTCTCATTGTATGGCTATCACTCATTAATATTCTTAGGTTTTTTCGGTAAAGTCACGTAGGTAAAAAAATTAAATTAATTAAAGTAAAATAAAAATAAAATAAAAATTACGACGTTTCAGAGGCAACACAAGCTTCCGTCTTCAGGTGGAACCGTCACAGTTTCTGGAGTCTACAAACTGAGTTGCCGCTGTGGTGATTGCTACATTGGGGAAACGAACGTCATGTCTCTGATCGTGTCCGCGAGCACAAGTCAGATCTGAAACACGGCAGAACTGATTCTTCCACCGTTGCCGATCATTGCTACAACGCTGTGGGCTCTCATGAAATCGTCTTTTCCGAGACTAAGGTGCTCTGCAAGCCTCCTGGCTACCATCAAAGGTTTGTACACGAGGCCATCCAAATATACAAACACAGACATAATTTCAACCGTGATGATGGGTACAAACTTAGTAATCATTGGAAAGATGTTATTAATCATGCAAAAAAGATTTAACGACATATTTGGAGCATTCCTGGCAGCGAGTTAAGCCGCACCACCTCTACATAATAATAGGCTCAGTCAACCTTTCTACAGAACAAAGACTCATTTCCTGACAGCGATTTAAGCCGCACCACCTCTACATAATAATAGGCTGAGTCAACCATTCTACACAACAAAGACTCATTTCCTGGCAGCGATTTCAGCCGCATCATCTCTACATAACAAAAAGGCTCAGTCCCTTTTACACGCACCTTTACATCATCCGCACCTAGTTTACACAACAAAGGCCCATTCCTAACAGCGTGCTTCAGCCGCACCGAACCTCACAAAAATTATATTCAGGGCCTACCTTGGCTCGTCCCACCCTCAACCAGTATATATACAAATACTGTGTTCTTGGAATTTATCTCACTTGATACAGCTATCGTGCTGTGACGGTTCCACCTGAAGACGGAAGCTTGTGTTGCCTCCGAAACGTCGTGATTTTTAAATCCTTTATATTAAGTTCGCTTGCTTGCTTAGGACCGTGCAAATCTTTCGCTCGTTTTTTAACCCACTTCCCGTGATCCAATTGAGCTGACATTTTCCACACAGACTCGTTGTGTGTGACAATTAAGTTCGTGAAAAAAATTCCAAAATTTTACACTGTTTAGGGAAAACAAATTAAATATTTAATTACCAATTGCTTAATGGTGGCAGACAATCATCTGACCCATAGGTGGCAGCCATCTCAAGCCAGAGGACGAGAGGACTCTAGCCGCCACGCATATAAAGGATTTATAGTGAAAAACTTTGTTTTTACGGGTTTACTTGTTATTTTACTTTTATTAATTACAATTTTTAACCTACGTGACTTTACCGAAAAAATCTAAGAATATGAATCCTTGCAGTCACGAAAGCTTCAAATCTAGAATTATCACTCGTTAACCCCGTTCATTAAATCCATTCATCATCATCATTGACTGTCATCAATTTCGCTTTTACCGAATTTCCGCATCATCACAGATTCGCCCCCATTGCTTCCTCTCGTCTTTTGTATTCCCCTCATCTCCGCCATGACATTCACACACGCGGCGTTGGCGTTGTTGTTGTTGTACCCGTCTCAATTTTCTGTAAAGCGCCTTTATGAAGGCACGATAGAAATTACTTTCAGATTATATTTACATATCCCATCGGCCAGAGGGCATTCCTCCTGGGAGTGTGCGTCTCATCAGCCAGCGTGAGTTACAAGCAAAACTCTGGACCGGTTTCAACATTCAGTGTCTCAGCATCAGTCAGGCTTTCTTGAACCAATGCTGATGAGCTGCCAGATGTGTATTGGCAAGGGACCTCCCTCTTTGATATGGGTCCCAGTTAGATGCAAAACTCCTGTATTAGTATTACACACGGCACAAAATAACGACGACTCAGATAGAGAACTATACGACTGACATCGAGACCCATAGATTCACATAGTCTGGGTTGTGATTAAACCGGTTTGTCAAGTGTAGAGAGTATATGGTGTTATGACTCACATCGAAACCCAATGACTCACATAGAAGCCCAATGACTTCCATTGATACCCAATGACTTGCAAAGAGACCCAGCGACTCCCATAGAGATCCATAGACTAAGACAGAGAACCACAGTCGAGTTTAACACGTAGGCTTTCGCCACCAATATCATCCATAAGAGGTTTTTGGGTTAGATCGCGTAAATATATAAATGTGTCGTTAAAATCCGCCACCACCCGACACAGCCAACTAGTAAGGGTTGTCACGTAAACAGAACTCACCAATTCGTTACTAGTACAGCACACCGGTGTGTTGGAGAGCCAAGCCACAACATTTACAATCTGAGTACGACGTTTCACCAGTAATTACTACTAGCTTCATCAGGCGACAGCCAGATTTGTGGAGAAGTCCACCTGTTTCGTTCCTTATATAGAAGCGTAGTTGTGGTGACCACGCAGCTGCGTTCTTGCACAATGTGGGGGGGGGGGGGGGATTACTGAGGCAACGTACATGATGCATGTGCATTGTGCGTGCCCTTTGAACTTATCCTTCCTGTCTATTGTGTTTATTAAAATAGCCCTACATTTTGACTTAAAGCTTTTGTGACTGCAGGAATTCATATTCTTGGGTCTTTCGGTAAAGTCACGTCGATAAGTTCAAAGAAAATAACAAAAAATAACAAAAAAAACTACGACGTTTCGATCGCAACACAAGCGTTCGTCATCAGGAAAAAGAAATACCCCTACCAACGGTAATCCCTATTGAAGCACGCTGCCCCGTGTCGGCAGCATTTACATAATGTTGTATTTGAAAATCTGCTTCCACGCAGCACTAAGGCGGTAGCTATCCGAACGGTTAAAGTTATTTTGATTTCTTTCAATTTCGATAGATTCTCTAATTAGTATCGGCCAGTCGTAGCTAGTTTTTCACAAAACTTCAACATTATCAAAGTCAATTGAGTGTCCTTGTTGGCACGCGTGTTCTGCTACTGCTGACAGTTGCATTTGGGATAATTTAATATGTTTCTGATGTTCTTTTAGTCTCGTGCTGATCATTCGTCCTGTTTGCCCAACATAGCATGTATCACGCGTGCAGCTAATCCTGTACATCTTTTGTACCTGGTACAAAATATGTATTACCGAAGCTATCAACAGAACACACAGCTAGTTGTAATTACTAGCGAAACGTCGTACTCAGATTGTAAATGTTGTGGCTTGGCTCTCCAACACACCGGTTAGTGCTGTACTAGTACACTACACTACTATACACTACACTACTATACACTACACTATACACTATACTATACACTACACACTAGTGCTGTACTAGTGACGAATTGGCCACGTTCTGTTGACGTGACAACCCTTACTAGTTGGCTGTGTCGGGTGGTGTCGGGATTTAACGACACATTTATATATTTACGCGATCTAACCCAAACGCTTCTATTATGAACCACAGTCGAATGCTGTAGCGCCGCCTGGCGTCAACAAGTAAATACTGTACATCTTAATTCTAGATTTAAAGCTTTCGTGACTGCAAGGATTCATATTCTTAGTTTTTTTCGGTAAAGTCACGTAGGTAAAAATTTGTAATTAATAAAAGTAAAATAAAAGAAAAAATAAAAATCACGACGTTTCGGAGGCAACACAAGCTTCCGTCTTCAGGTGGAACCGTCACAGCAAGCGTGCTTTTTTTTTATCTTATTTTACTTTTATTTATTGTGTTGCCTCCGAAATTAATTGTGTTGCCTCCGAAACGTCGTGATTTTTATTTTATTTTACTTTTATTAATTTTAATTTTTTACCTACGTGACTTTACCGAAAAAACCTAAGAATATAAATACTGTACTCGTTTATCAGCCTCAATATTCTAAATCGCCTTAAAGGTAAACACACATAATATCTTAATAAACAAGTGGAGATGTTTCGGAGCGATACAAATCAATAATAAGAATCAGTCCTTGGTCAAGTTTTCTACTGCTGGATGAGGTTGTTTGACCATACTTCACCACTCTGGACAATGGGGAGGGGGACGTACCAAGGAGCGGTTCAGACATCACTGATAGAGTCTCGAGACTTCATGGAGAGGAGGCCGGTCACACAGACGTCCTGCCAAATTCACTCCGCTGGTTCCTCCACGCATTTTGTGGACGCAATCCGTACTGACGCTGACTGTCGTTTCGTCCACCACCACCACACTGCAGGTCACAACAACGCACTCATCCACTCACTCACCGACTCATTCAGCTGCTTATTAATCCACCCACTCGCCCACACTGCGTGTCACCTCACTCCTCTCTCAGCGTCGTCCCTCGCACTGCTCCACGCTGGAATCCCCTCCTCCCATCATCACCACCATCATCATCTCCATCATCACCACCATCATCATCTCCATCATCATCTCCATCAAA
The DNA here is from genome assembly GCF_015708825.2 of Lethenteron reissneri. Lineage (NCBI taxonomy): Eukaryota > Metazoa > Chordata > Hyperoartia > Petromyzontiformes > Petromyzontidae > Lethenteron > Lethenteron reissneri. Next base: position 11,409,131 of record NC_083830.1, on the reverse strand, counting down.
TAAACCATTATCACCACCATCATCATCATCTTCATCATCACCACCATCATCATCATTACCTTCATCATCATCACCACCATCAACATCACCATCATTATCTCCATCATCGCCATCATCATCATCATCACCTTCTCTTCTCGCTCCAGTCAATATACTTGTTACACTCTTGCCGATTAAAACGTTTATAAGAGTGCTGTTTGTTCCTGGCCGCTTCACGTTTTGGGCCTGTACCCAGCAATAACTTCCATTCGATGGGACGATGTTGGTTCGGCTCTCGCTCGGCTCCAGTGACGCACCGCGCAGGCGATTGCTGCTCAATCTCGGTGACCAATGCCATGGATTTGTCATTGCCACGCGCTCTCATGAATATGTAAATCGCGCTCTCCAAAGATGAGCAGCTCGAGGCGCAGTCATGCAACGACCGGCTCACGCCATTGCTGGCGGAAAGAGCCTCCACTGGAAGCCGCTCTTCTCTTCTATGCAAACCAGACATACATCTCGCTACCGTGGGGATGCCGCCAGGGCGAGATGCTAACTATCTCGCCTAGTCTATAGAAGGTCGTGCGTTAGATCCCGACCCTGACGCATATTTTGAGTTTGCGTGTCTCTCGCTCCGTGGACGGGTGGATTTTTCTCCAGGTCCTCCGGGTTCTCCCTCCACACTCAGCATCAACATCACCACGAGTTTAGAGTATCTGGCTGCTTTACACTTCCACGCGATGATATCAGCCACTTTGTTGAGCTATCGTTTTTGATAGCCGGGTCGCTTCTGAAAAATAACGATGCAGCTCAGTGGGCCTTACCTGGTAAACATAATAAAGAATAGTTTAAAAGAGATGGGAGTAATTTCGATTTAAAGCTTTCGTGACTGCAGGGATTCATCTTCTTGGTTCTTTCGGTAAAGTCACGTAGAAGGGAAATAATAAAATAATAAAAATAAAACATAATAAAATAATTCTCACGACGTTTCGGCCACAACGCAAGCAGCCGTCCTCAGGTGAAGACCAGGTCTGTCGGGGAGACAGCGTCTGAATGAAACACCACCACGCTTGGAGCGTCTATTTAAGCTGGGTTGGAAGGGGGGAAGGGCGCCTTGACAAAATAATTTGCATATCAAGAGGAATTTAGCATATTTATGGGAAATGCAGGTATGTGATTAGTACTACTTGTGAAATGCGTAGGAGGTGGGCGGGGGTTTTCAAAGTCATATTATGCCCGTGCATTATGCAGGATTAGCAGCATCAAAGGGAGGGGATAGGGGTAGCATTAATAAAGGGAAGGAATGTTAATAGTATGTAGCTGCAGTAACTAAACAACCACGTAAAAAACTAAAGTATAAACTACATAGTATCATCAGTATACTAACTATACTTTCCAATAAGCTGAGCTATTAACAGTAAGTAATACATTACAATTCTATGTCGCAAAAAATATAATATGCTTCCAGCTAAACTTTTTTCCTTACATCACACGGGTCTACCCCATACTATATGCTGCCATAGACAAACCCAACATTAAATTATATACTGTATTACTATACACCACCCTATACCTTAGAATAATACATAGTGTAATATTACACTATGTATTATTCTATCCACCCTATTGTATATCACACTGCTGTATATTCACTATACAATTACGATACTATATATTGCCTTATACATTGTATTAAACATTACAATGTTATACTATTTATTATTATACAATCTGCTATACACTATACCATTGACCGTCGAGTGAAAGATACTAAGAGGAAGCAACGAAATATGTCAATGGGAGAGTGGTAGTAGGAGACTTGCAGCGGAGCAAAGAATCCATTCCCTGCGGAGAATACAAGATATATAGTCAATTCCGGTGAGTGGAACGCGGTCTTAAAGTCACCGTAAACGTGAACACAATCAGTTAAGATCTGAAATGGTTTATTACGTTCTTCCAATGATTGCTGAGCCAGAATCCATCTTCTCGGTTGAAATTGTCTCTGTGTTTGTATATGTGGATCGCCTCATGAACGAATCTCTCATGGTAGCCAGATGGCTTGCAGAGAACCTCTGTCTTGGAGAAGTCAATGTCATGTAAGCCCACTGAATTGTAACAGTGATCTGCCACGGCTGAGGTGTTTGTCCTACCGTGTTTCAGGTCTGCTTTATGTTCACGGATGCGGTCCGAGACATGTCGTTTGGTTTCTCCAACGTAACTGCTACCACAGAGGCAACTTAGACATACAGTACCCTGGCGTCTACAAACTAAGTAATCGATTTGTAATCGATTTGTGGGCGTAGGCATGATCCGGCCACGTCTGTCTCGTGAGACTGCATCACTCGACACAGCCGAAATAAGCTGGTTGTCACGTGGTGTACGAGCTTTGTCACGACTCACGGATTAAGATGGTGAGCGCCTGAGCCTCACTCACAGGTTGAGCTGAAGAGCGATTCTCAGAGCCAAATGTCACGTTGCTACATCTGGCCAGATCGTTTCGAGTGGCCTCGCGCAGACGCCAAAGATGTATCAATGTCCTTCCCCTCATTCTCTTATTATCTCTCTGCCGGCAAAGTTAGGCAGCGCATAGACACCAGAGCAGCGTCGTGATGTGGAGGAACATCCGAACATCGCCACCGGGCCCCCATGTCGAGCAGAGAGGGAATTTCACCTGCACCTTTCGTTTAAGCAAAGGCTGACTTACAAGCCAACAAGACACTGCATGTTGAAACCACTACAGAGGTTTTGCTGATGTTGAAATAATGCTGGTGAAGCAATGTGGCTGATGAGATGCGTATCATGCGTTGTTTTTGATGTTGAAGATCACGGTGGCGAGATGTGAAATACATCTCCTGGTATTCAGAAGGTTGTTTCCTGACGATGCCTGCTGCATATTTGGAGTTTGCGTGACTCTTTTCCCGTGGTCGCGTGGATTTGTCTCTGTGTCCTCCTGGGTTTCCCTCCAAATTTCATTATCGACATCACGCGTGTAGAGTGTTTGGCTGCTGTAAATGTCCACATGACGATAAGCCACTTCGTTGGGCTATCATTCGTGATAGCCACGTAGCTTCTGAAAACATATCTACGTAGCAGTTCAGTCGAGGGCCTTACGTGGTAAAATAAAAGTGATAGTTTATAGTGCAACAGCTCAGAGGAGGCCAATTCCCTGCCGGTCGATTGAGAGGTCGCAGCGCCTCCTGGCAGCCGTGCCGGGGTCACCTTCGTGGAGAATGGACCACCCCAGCGAGGGGTCGCCACTAGAGGGCGCGCAAACACCGCGCTCGGCAAGAGGCCGGCGCAGCGCGGCAACCGCTCGCCCCACGACGCTGCCCCAGGCAGAGGGAGCTGTCGGGAGCCCATTGTGACCGGAGTGGATTTGGGGATGCTCTTACAAATCGTCTTGGGCAGACGTCTTTGATGTAAGAATACCCACATTTTACCCCTACCACACGAGACTTTCCTTCTGCCAGACCACACCTCCGCTGGTGTCTATGACAACGGTAACGAAGGGGTTGTTCATTGCTGGCCGCCCGGCGCTTTGGGCTTGTGCGCAAACACCCCAATTCATCCGCATCACACTCGAGAACCCCGAGTTCATCGCAGCTCAGTCAGAACGAGTTTATGGGTCTCTGTTGGAGTCTATGGGTCTCTGTATTAGTGTATGGGTCTCTGTGGGAGTCTATGGGTCTCTTTGTGAGTCTATGGATCTCTGTATGAGTCTGTGGCTGTCTGTGTGAGTCTATGGGTCTATGTGTGAGTCTATGGGTCTCTGTGTAAGTATATGGGTCTCTGAGTCTATGGGTCTCTATCTGAGTCTATGGGTCTCTATCTGAGTCTATCAGTCTCTGTTAAAGTCTATGAGTCTCTGTGTGAGTCTACGGGTGTCTGTGTGAATCTATGGGTGTCTGTGTGAGTCTATGGGTCTCTGTGTAAGTATATGGGTCTCTGAGTCTATGGGTCTCTATCTGAGTCTATGGGTTCTCTGTGTGAGTCTATGGGTCTCTGTGTGAGGCTATGGGTCTCTGTGTGAGTCTATGGGTCTCTGCAAGTCTATGAGTCTCTGTGTGAGTCTATGGGTCTCTGTGTGGCAAGGCCCGACCTGGCCACGACAGTCCTCCCGTGTCCCCGCACCCCCTCCCCGCCCCAGTGTGTTGCTCCTTCCTGCGGCTGTCGCCAGATCAGCTATCGCAGCGAGACGGGTGACGCCCTCCTTGTGGGTCACGAACTTCTCACAGAGGCCAGTTAATTAGTGACTCGACTTCTCACCCACACACCCATCCACCCCTCCCCTCCCACTCACCCAACTATCCACCCACCCACCCCTCCCTCCATCCATCCATCTCTCGCATCCCATCCACACATCCCTCTTACCCAAGAGAGGGGGGGGGGGGGCGATGGAGTCCAGGCGGGACCGCTTCAGATATCCGATCACTTGCCACTGATGTGAGCCGTGATTCTAACTCAAAAGGCTTAGTGACGATTATGTGAACCGGTCCTAGGCCTCCCCTATATCGACTCAGCCTCAAATGAGTACCTGGTGCGATGTCTAAATATTGCCACTGTGCCGACCTTCACAGGTTCTACTCGCTAACGGCACTTGCCCCAACAGTCTATTATGCCTGCAAGGGGGATATTTGTATTTGTCTAGAGCCAAACACACACATGCGCGCACGCGTGTACAGGAAACATCACCGCTACACAATTCAGAGCAAAGTTTTAGTCAATGGGTCTCTGTGCGAGTGTTACGGGTGTCTGTGTGAGTAAATAAATCTCTGTGTGAGTCTATGGGTCTCTGTGTAAGTCTATGGGTCTGTGTGAGTCTATTGCTGTGTGAGTCTATGGGTCTCTATGTGAGTATATAAATCTCTGTGTGAGCCTATGGGTCTCTGTGTAAGTCTATGGGTCTGTGTGAGTCTACGGGTCTCTGTGTAAGTATGTGGGTCTCTTGAGTCTATGCGTCTCTGTGTGAGTCTATGGGTCTCTGTGTAAGTATATAGGTCTCTGAGTCTATGGGTCTCTATCTGAGTCTATGGGTTCTTTGTGTGAGTATATGGGTCTCTGCAAGTCTATGAGTCTCTGTGTGAGTCTACGGGTGTCTGTGTGAATCTATGGGTGTCTGTGTGAGTCTATGGGTCTCTGTGTAAGTATATAGGTCTCTGAGTCTATGGGTCTCTATCTGAGTCTATGGGTTCTCTATGTGAGTCTATGGGTCTCTGCAAGTCTATGAGTCTCTGTGTGAGTCTATGGGTCTCTGTGTGGCAAGGCCCGACCTGGCCACGACAGTCCTCCCGTGTCCCCGCACCCCCTCCCCGCCCCAGTGTGTTGCTCCTTCCTGCGGCTGTCGCCAGATCAGCTATCGCAGCGAGACGGGTGACGCCCTCCTTGTGGGTCACGAACTTCTCACAGAGGCCAGTTAATTAGTGACTCGACTTCTCACCCACACACCCATCCACCCCTCCCCTCCCACTCACCCAACTATCCACCCACCCACCTACCCCTCCCTCCATCCATCCATCTCTCGCATCCCAGCCACACATCCCTCCTACCCAAGAGAGGGGGGGGGGGCGATGGAGTCCAAGTGGGACCGATTCAGATACCCGATCACTTGCCACTAATGTGAGCCGTGATTCTAACTCAGAAAGCTGGAATCATGATCACCCCCTTGTGTATACGTGGGGAGCGGTAGCGCAGCGGTTAGCGCACTGCGCTACTAACCCGGCGACCCAAGTTCCATTTCCGCTCACGCCACCACCAGTGACGATTATGTGAACCGGTTCTGGGCCTCCCCTATATCGACTCAGCCTCAAATGAGTACCTGGTGCGATGTGTAAATATTGCCACTGTGCTGACCCTCACAGGTTCTACTCGCTAACGGCACTTGCCCCAACAGTCTATTATGTCTGCAAGGGGGACATTTGTACCGAGCGCCACACACACACATGCGCACGCACGTGTACAGGAAGCATCACCGCGACACAATTCAGAACAAAGTTTGCCTTCTGCTTTTACTGGCGTTCGCTTTACTGTGGAAAGCACGACCTGTTGTTACACACCCCACCACACAGCCGCCGTCAGAAATTGTCTGCGTGGCGGGCGACCGGAGAAAACGCTCGTGTGTGTGAGCGGGCAACACTCGAACCCGTACAGACGGGACAGGTGGAGCCCACCTGCGGATGTGCTTCAGGGGGGCTGGCCAAGCGGTGGTCAAACGCAGAGCGAGGAGACTCGGTGGGGAGGAGGTGTTGTTGTTGTTTGCGGCTTCATCTGTATTGTTGTTATTTAGGCGAGCTCGGCTATGCTGTGCAATGATAGAGCTGTTGAGGGTCTCACCAGCAGAAACCGGTCCAGAGGTTTCACTTGTGGTTGAAAATGATAGCACTCCCAGAAGGAATGCCGTGTGTGTGTGTGGCTCATGGGATGTGTAAAACCGTAACCGGGTGAATGAGTCGAGATAGAGGTTAGTGAAGGGGGGCCACGCGTCTGCTTAGTTTTGCTGCCCCTCCCTGGGGGGTGGGGGTCACGGGATCGTTAGCCATAGGTCATAGGTCACGTGAGGTTCATCGCCAGCAGCACCACCACCGTCGTGACCCCTGGCGCCCCGGTGGGAGCAGAGCCGTCACTCGGGCTCACGGTGTGAGCGACAGGCGATGGCGTGATTGACAGGTGACGGCATGATTGACAGGTGATGTGATTGACAGGTGATGTGATTGACAGACGATGTGATTGACAGGTCATGTGATTGACAGGCGGTGTGATTGACAGGTGGTGTGATTGACAGCTGGTGTGATTGACAGGTGACGGCATGATTGACAGGTGATGTGATTGACAGGCGATGTGATTGACAGGTCATGTGATTTACAGGCGGTGTGATTGACAGGGGGTGTGATTGACAGGTGGTGTGATTGACAGGCGATGTGATTGACAGGTGGTGTGATGGACAGGCGATGTGATTGATAGGTGGTGTGATTGACAGGCGATGTGATTGACAGGCGATGTGATTGACAGGTCATGTGATTGACAGGTGATGTGATTGACAGGTGGTGTGATTGACAGGCGGTGTGATTGACAGGTCATGTGATTGACAGGCGATGTGATTGACAGATCATGTGATTGACAGGTGATGTGATGGACAGGTGGTGTGATTGACAGGCGATGTGATTGACAGGTGATGTGATTGACAGGTGGTGTGATTGACAGGCGATGTGATTGACAGGTCATGTGATTGACAGGTGATGTGATGGACAGGTGGTGTGATTGACAGGCGATGTGATTGACAGGTGATGTGATTGACAGGTGGTGTGATTGACAGGCGATGTGATTGACAGGTCATGTGATTGACAGGTGGTGTGATTGACAGGTCATGTGATTGACAGGTGATGTGATTGACAGGTGGTGTGATTGACAGGCGGTGTGATTGAAAGGTCATGTGATTGACAGGCGGTGTGATTGACAGGCGGTGTGATTGACAGGTGACGGTGTGATTGACAGGCGGTGTGATTGACAGACGATGTGATTGACAGGCGGTGTGATTGACAGGTGGTGTGATTGACAGGAGGTGTGATTGACAGACGATGTGATTGACAGGTGATGTGATTGACAGGTGGTGTGATTTACAGGAGGTGTGATTGACAGGCGATGTGATTGACAGGCGGTGTGATTGACAGGCGATGTGATTGACAGGCGGTGTGATTGACAGGCGATGTGATTGACAGGTGATGTGATTGACAGGTGGTGTGATTGACAGGCGGTGTGATTGACAGGTGAGTGATTGACAGGTGAGTGATTGACAGGTGTTGTGATTGACAGGCGGTGTGATTGACAGGTGATGTGATTGACAGGCGGTGTGATTGACAGGTGGTGTGATTGACAGGTGGTGTGATTGACAGGTGAGTGATTGACAGGCGATGTGATTGACAGGTGATGTGATTGACAGGCGGTGTGATTGACAGGCGGTGTGATTGACAGGTGATGTGATTGACAGGCGGTGTGATTGACAGGTGAGTGATTGACAGGTAGTGTGATTGACAGGTGGTGTAATTGACAGGTGGTGTGATTGACAGGTGAGTGATTGACAGGTGGTGTGATTGACAGGTGGTGTGATTGACAGGCGGTGTGATTGACAGGCGATGTGATTGACAGGTGGTGTGATTGACAGGCGGTGTGATTGACAGGTCATGTGATTGACAGGAGACGGTGTGATTGACAGGGGACGGCGTTATTGACAGGCGATGTGATTGACAGGCGATGTGATTGACAGGTGAGTGATTGACAGGTGGTGTGATTGACAGGTCATGTGATTGACAGGAGACGGTGTGATTGACAGGGGACGGCGTTATTGACAGGCGATGTGATTGACAGGCGGTGTGATTGACAGGTCATGTGATTGACAGGAGGCGGTGTGATTGACAGGAGGCGGTGTGATTGACAGGGGACGGCGTTATTGACAGGCGATGTGATTGACAGGTGATGTGATTGACAGGGGACGCTTAGATCCAATCTCCTGGCGTGGCAGTTGAAACAACAGCGCGAGATTCACAACAACAAACCCCCTCCCCCAGACGCCTCCCCGCGTCCACCCCGCCGACTGACCGCGCTCGGCACCCCGCGGTTGGTCGAGTTGATCGGCAGCTCCGAACGAGCGTGGTGGGTAACGTGCGGGTCGCCCCCGGCCTGTGGCTCACTCTCAAGACCTCTTCTGCTTCTGCTTCCTCCAGGACCAGCTGCGGCCCAGCGGGGACGAGGTTGCCACGAAGACCCCGTGGAGCTGGCCCGCTAAGTGGTGGTGGTGCCGGCCCTCCCCGCCAGCAGGGGACGTGAGCCAGCAAAGTGTAGGCGCTGCGCCTGTACCTCGTGAGCGGACCCCACAGAGCCACGGGTGGTGGCGTCGATCTAAAACTGAACTATACACTCCTTCGTAAAATGTATAGCTCTTTGTTTCAGAAGCGGCCTGGCTATCACAACTTATAGTGCAACGAAGCGGCTTATCGTCACGTGGACATTTACAGCAGCCGACTAACTTTGAACGCGTGGTGATGTTGACTCGACATGTGGAGAGGAATCTCCAGAGGACACGGAGAAAAATCTACGCGACCACGGAGAGACACGCAGACTCAAAATATACAGCAGCAGGCGTCAGGGTCGCGATGGACCCCACGAGCTCCTGCGCGCCAGGCGAGGGAGTTAACATCTCGTCACCAGAGCGCCGCCTAACCTCTGGACTGGGCTCTGGGCTCTCGGGTTCCGCCAACGGCAGCGGACATCGGAGTGCTCCTGTGGAGTGCAGAGCTGAGGTTGTTGGCGTTCAACTGCCCCATCAGGCAGGGGCCTTCAGGAAAGAATGAAACCTCCCTGGGAAGCTGCTAGAACATCGCTCTCCCCGGCTCCCGATCCCGGCGATACATCTGTGCCTCGCCAATGTTCTTGTTCTGCAACTCCGAGCAGCTGTCACAGTTGCTGCTGATGCTGCACAAATTCTGCCTGAGTTGGACTCCTGCTGCTGTTGCCAGCGCTGGGATGGAGAATCTGACTCCCTTCCCTCAAGATACATGTCAACAGTTTCTGGGCACAGGCCCAAAGCGTCAAACGTTCAGCAACAAGCAGCACTATTAGAGGGTTGTAATTGGTAATTAGAGTTGACATTTGAATAGAATTGAGCAAGGTTCTTATTATTATTGTAATAGAATGGGGGACAGAGACGACGGGAGGACGGGACTCCAGAGTTTGGGCGAGTGAGTGGGTGAGTGGCAAAGTGGGTAGGTGAGATGTTGTGATTTGTCGTGTGGTGGTTGAGCACCACGTGGTGGTGGTGGTTGTGGTGGTGGTTGAGCATCACGTGGTGGTGGTGGTTGTGGTTGCACAGCGTGTGCTGGATGAGACGACTCAGTCAGCGTCTGTACGGACCGAGTCCTCAGCACGGGAGGAGGAAGCCAGCGGAGTGAAGTTCACGTGCACGGTGACCACGGCAGTAGCAGCGACAGAAGAGCGACAGGGAGGCGACTGTCTGCTTGTGAGTGACTGGCTATTTGACACTGTGAGAATCCCGTTGCATCACAGTTGGTCGGGAGGCTGGAGACCTGGGTCTGGAGGCTGAAGACCTGGGTCTGGATTCGAACCCAGTCTCTTGGGATCGAATCCATGCCACTGAGCCGCTGAGCCACCAGACACCGACATCAGCCCCCTCGTCTATCCCCCCGGGAGAGTCTCACCGAGTCTCGTGACTCTCGTCAAGTTGGTTGCAGCAGTCGGGGATGTGGGGTTGGTTGGCCGATGCCAGTTCCATTGTGGGTGTGGGGTTAGCTATGGGAGGAGGAAGCCCGTGAGGAAACAGGGGGGCGGGGGGGAGAACGTGCAGGCATTCTAAGGCGGGGCAATGTTCCAGAGGTCATCAGAGACGTAATCACCGGTGATAGCGGCACACAGAGGACTCTTATCCCGCAGCCGCACACTGCCAGGGGCGGGCGGGGGGGAGGAATTATTTCTCCCACCAGTGGTGCGTTAGATAGCAATTCTCACTCACCCCCTCACCACCAGTGGTGAGTAACAATTCACACAGCAAGATCAGCAGCGATCAGATTTGCGACAATTTACCTGAAGCTGCGCCAAGTATCGTCAGGACCAGCACCACAAAGTCAGAATCACGACACCTGAGAATCCTGTTTCATCACAACTCACTCTATGCGACTCTATGGGTCTCTGTACGAGTCTATGGGTCTTTGTGTGTGGCTATGGGTCTCTGTGAGTCTATTGGTCTTTGTGTGAGTCTATTGGTCTTTATGTGGGTCTGTATGTGAATCAATTGGTCTCTGTATGTCTATATGGGTGTCTATGTGAGTCTATGGATCTCTATGTGCGTCTATTGGTCTCTGTATGTCTATAGATGTTTACGTAAGTCTATGGGTCTCTATGTCAGTCTATGGGTTTCTATGATGGTCTATGGGTCTCTGTGATGGTCTATGGTGACCGGCCATTATGAACCGCCCACCCCTTTCCTCCTCCTGCACCCATCTCCCTACACTTTCACTCCCTTGTCCGGTATCTTCCCCCCCCCCTCTTCTGAGCGCTTATCATCATCATCATCGTCACCACCCATGTAGGCCAAGTTGTCGCTTCCATCTTCATCGTCGCCCTTCGCCCCGGCCAGGGTGGTGATGTCCGGGATGTCGCTGCGGTGCCAGCGACACCGGATGAGGCGGTAGAGGGCGACTCCCGGAATGAAGAGACAAGGCAGGGCGACGAGCAGGACGATGATGAAGATCATCCAGGCCGGGTAGGGGAGCTGCTCCTTCTGCGGGAAGTCAGACTGCAACCGCCCGGCGATGAACGTGCAGAAAGGTGGAGAGAGAGAGAGGGAGAGACAGAGAGATGCAGAGAGAGAGTGGCAGAAGCAGAGAGAGATACAGAAAGACACTCGTGTAAACCTCTTTCCACTGGCACATCTGAGCTGAAACAGAACCAAACTGTGCTACACACGCCGGCGTCAGGAGTAATGCGATCTCAATTGGGGCCAAGCAGGGCCAGGGGCAGGGCTGATGGCGCGTTCTACGCGTGTGACGTTGGTTAGTATGCAGTGAGCACGAGCCACCTCCCGGTGTTACCCCCCCGGCGCGACTGTGCCACCCCCACGGCATCACCTTCTGCCTTCTCTGTCCATCATGGCCGACAAACGAACAATAGAAACGGCCTACGAGCGAATCACCGACCACGCAGATGTCAGCCAATCACACGGCGCTGTGCTAGCCAATGGGATTACTCGATCGGTGGATCTCTTGCCAATGAATCCACGCAGTGATTAACCATCGGTGAATCGATGCTCTAACGTTGCTGTCGGCTCGACTGTGAGCAGAATCAATAATGCAGACACCTCGATTCGGGCTCCACAAGACCAGGCATGGGCATAGACACGCCCCCACGAGGCAATGCCACGCCTACTTTCTTCTACATATGGGTAGTTCGCCAAATGGTGATTTTGTGGGGTGTCTGGTTTGAGTTTTGTCTCACAGCGCTGCAGGGCTCCCTGCTCGCTCCTGGGGAGGTTAGCGGTTCGACTCCACGGCCACCCTGGACACTACTGTAGTGCGCGTACAGTAGACTCTCCATTATCTGCACGAAGGACGACCGCAAATAATTCAGAATAATTGAAAATCGCGTATTTTCCAACAATATCCATTTCAGCGGGTCTCTAGGCCAAAAACTACTAATATAGGTAAAAATTATGTTTAAGTTAATAAAATGTAATTTGTTAATGAACAAAACTAAAAACGTTTGAAAATAATTGACCGATCGATGCGCGTGCTCAGTGATAACACTTTCCTGCTCCCGCGCAGCAGAAGACTGCGCCCACTAAGTGGACAGCAGCAGGGCCACGCCACTCAACATCAATCGGACTCCGCCTACGGTTATAGAGATATGCAACTACTGTACTGTAGAGTGGATTTCGGAATAATTGGAGCAGATATTTGTTCGGTGTAAGCACGTGACTTGTAGTAAACATTCCCAAGAATAACAATGTGTAACCGTTATTAGATTATTAATTTGGGCTTAAGGGAAAATCTATTAGTCATCAATTTACGTCAAAATCTCAGGTGTGCGGTTAATCCGCAAGTTGGATAAACCAAACGCGGATAATCGAGAGTCCACTGCACTCACTGTAACAGGACCACGACTGCCGCTACTTCCACGCGCCGTCCGCATCACTCCCAGCGGACGTTAAAAACCCCGTGACGTCCTTCACAAGAGGAGTGCCACTGTGTGCCGGCGGCATCGTCACGGTAAACAATTTTAAGAATGACACCGCAGGTGACTCAATTGGGATCGCACGGCAGCAACGTCACCCCCTACTGGAGCACCGCAGAGCTCGGGCAATGGCTGTTAGCGCCGGTCCTGGCTCTCTACCCGCTCGTCATTGTTACGTGATAGGCGACACGACAACACGTAACAGTGACACGTGACGTCACCAGAGGCAGTGCCATGTGGCGTCTGCCATTGACCAAAACGTCGTCTATGAGATACTTTTTCTTGTTAACAACGGCCACCGTTTGCCGCTAAGTGGTGGTGACGTTACCACGGCGATCGTGACAAGCTAGGTGTGCTCTGAGCTCTTCGCGTGATGTGTTAAAAGCCCGTTGCTGGCAGGAAGTCACGGCACAGTCCCAGGTGACGTGGGCTGACCGACGAACACGCCAAGCTCCGTCACGTGCGCTCGCGTGACCGCGGTCGATCGACGGAGTGGCCGGTTACTGTCCAGCAGCGGAGTACACGTGACTCACAAACTTGGGGTTCCAGGACTCGTAGGTGAGCGGGGTCTGGGTCTGCACGACGATGTAGGCGACGAAGACGACGACGAGCAGCAGGGGGCTGATGAAGCGCCACGTCACCATCCAGTAGTAGTTGGGCTTCCTCCCCGTCATGAATTTGAGGTCGCTGCTGAACCTGGATGCAAAGGTCATCGGGGTCATCGTGACGCGAGCGACCCCCACCACTCGTACCGTGTGTAGCTGTGTCTCTATCGCAGTCTCCTGCTTCTCACTGGCTCTTGCTCTCTTGTCTGCCTCAGTCTCCCTGTCTATCTCATTGCCTCTCTCCCTCCTTGTTTCCCTGTCTCTCTGCCTCTCTCGCTCTCTCTGTCTCTCTCTCGGCCTTTCTGTCTCTCTCCCTTTACCTCCCTCTCACTGTCTCTCTCTGCCTCAGTCTTGACAGTAATAGTGATGTCATTCTATCACCATCATGATCGTCATCCAGGCATGGTCAGCCCACTGCTGGATGGAGGCCTGCATTCCTCTCAAAATCAGAATATCTATCCTGGAGAAATCCGATGAGCTATGAAGCTCTTTTTCACAGATGTCCAGTAGGGGTACGTCAGAAAGTTACATGAAACAATACAAATACTGTAACGATAGGAGTGCAAAGTATAGGAAAGGTAAGCAAATCACTAACATATAAATAAATAATCTAAAGCTAAACCATTTTTTATAAATCCTTTATATTAAGTTCGCTTGCTTGCTTACGACCGTGTAAATCTTACGGTCGTTTTTTAACCCACTTCCCGTGATCCAATCGAGCTGACATTTTCCACACAGACTCGTTGTGCGTGACAATTAATGTTCGTGAAATTTTTTTTCCAAAATGTTACACTTTTTAGCCCAAAAAAATGTATTTGACATTTATTCAAATATAACTCATTTATGGCTTTGGCTGAACGTCAGTGTAGGAGCCCAGAGCGTGACACCTCCACAGGCCCTGGCGGAGTAGTGCAATTGGTAGGGCCCACGCTTCCCATGCCAAAGGTCGCGGGATCGATCCCCGCGTCCTCCACAGGCGAATATATTTGTAAATCCTTTATTAAATCCTTTATATTAAGTTCACTTGCTTGCTTACGACCGTGCAAATCTTTCGGTCGTTTTTTAACCCACTTCCCGTGATCCAATCGAGCTGACATTTTGCACACATACTCGTTGTGCGTGACAATTAATGTTCGTGAAAAATTTTCTCCAAAATTTTTCACTTTTTAGGACAAAAATATTATAAAAAGTGAAAAATTTTCTCCAAAATTTTTCACTTTTTAGGACAAAAATATTATATTTAATTACCAATTGCTTAATGGTGGCATGCAATCATCTGACCCATAGGTGGCAGCCATCTCAAGCCAGAGGACGAGAGGACTCTAGCCACCACGCATATTAAGGATTTATAGTGAAAACCTTTGTTTTTACGGGTTATACTTGTTATCTTACCAGATACGGCTCACTGAGCTATATAGCTCATTTTTAGCACCGACCTGGCCACAAATGATTGCTCAACGAAGTGGCTTATCACGTGGAAATTTATAGCAGCCAAATAATCTAAATGCGTGATGTGGATTCTAAATGTGGAAGGAAAAACCGGAGGACCCGGAGAAAAATCCACACGACCATAGGGAGAACATGCAAACTACAAATATTCAGCAGGCGTCAGGATCGGGATCTAACCCCTGACCTCTTGCACACCAGGCGAGGAAGATGACATCACGTCACCGTGGCGCCCCTTGAATATAAAATAAATAAACTATATAAGTTATAATTGCACAAGTACATCAGTTCGCAAGCTTGGGCAAGGCAACAAACCGAGAGCAAGAACAGTCCCAGACCACACCAAGACAACACAATCCCTCAATGAAAGTGAACGTTAGAATGTTACCATCGACACACGGGTAAGGACCACAGTGACACATCATACTGCCAAATGTGGCTCTATCCAGCACGAATGTTCTAATTTAGAATATTCCTTGAAGGAAGATGTATGATGTTACGGAAGGAAACGAGGTTGTTGTTCCAAAGCGTTGGTGCTGCAATGGCAAAGGCGTTGTCACCGATTCAAATTCTTGTTCTTGGGATAGTTAAAAGGCAATTATATGGATATCTTAACTTTCATGGGTTTGACAATGGGGTTCATGAATTAGCTAAGCATAGCACAGATTTTCCAAAAGGAATTCATGGATGAACAAGGCGCAATGAAGACGTATTCTTGCATCGAGTGATTTGAGATTGGATTGAAAGTAGAGGTCGCAACGGCGGGTCCCGTCCAGAGTAAATCGAAGAGCAAAATGATGAAGCGGCTCGGGTCTGTTGAGTGATTCACTCGCAGCTGATCTGTAAGCAGCGTCACGGCAGCCAAACCGAGTGGGAGAATGATCATCGCTTCAACAATCTGCGATCCACCCAGGAGAGCGCAGCCGCTCCTCACACGGGGAACTGTCTCCACCGTCGCTCCGTCTCCCAACCCGCGGGGGTTGGTGGGTCACCACCCTCGCTCCCGGGACGCTCTCGACCTCCCCTGCCCCGCGTGGGGGGTTCGGTGCGGCGTGGTGGTGTGTGGAAGGGGTGTGGGTGCTGGGGCCAGTGTGGTGGGGGCGGTGTGGTGGGGTGTGGTGGGGGGCTGTGTGGTGGGGGGTTCGGTGTGGTGGGGTGTGGTGGGGGGCTGTGTGGTGGGGGGTTCGGTGTGGGGTGGTGGTGTGTGGAAGGGGTGTGGTGGGGGGCTGTGTGGTGGGGGCGGTGTGGTGGGGTGTGGTGGGGGGCTGTGTGGTGGGGGGTTCGGTGTGGGGTGGTGGTGTGTGGAAGGGGTGTGGGTGCTGGGGCCAGTGTGGTGGGGGCGGTGTGGTGGGTGTGGTGGGGGGCTGTGTGGTGGGGGGTTCGGTGTGGGGTGGTGGTGTGTGGAAGGGGTGTGGGTGCTGGGGCCAGTGTGGTGGGGGCGGTGTGGTGGGGTGTGGTGGGGGGCTGTGTGGTGGGGGGTTCGGTGTGGGGTGGTGCCGTGCGGGGAGTGTGGTGGGATGCGGGGGCGGGGTGGGGGATAAAAAGTCCCCGCCTGGTCTCCGCCACGCAGACGGCGGCGTCTGGCACAGACCGCAACACGCTCACAAACACTCGCACTCCCGTCTACACTCACAAACACTCACAAACACTCACAAACACTCGCACTCCCGTCTACACTCACAAACACTCGCACTCCCGTCTACACTCACAAACACTCACAAACACTCGCACTCCCGTCTACACTCACAAACACTCACAAACACTCGCACTCCCGTCTACACTCACAAACACTCACAAACACTCGTACACTCACACCCCCATCAGAAACACGCTCACAAACACTCACAAATACTCACACACTCACCTCTACACTCACAAACACTCACACTCACCTCCACACTCACACACCCATCAACAACACAGTCACACACTCACACACTCACCTCTACCCTCACACACCCATCAGAAACACGCTCACAAACACTCACACTCACCTCTACACTCGCACACCCATCAGAAACACACTCACAAACACTCGCACTCACCTCTACCCTCACACACCCATCAGAAACACGCTCACAAACACTCACAAACACTCACACACTCACCTCTACACTCACACACCCATCAGTAACACACTCACAAACACTCACACTCACCTCTACACTCGCACACCCATCAGAAACACGCTCACAAACACTCACACTCACCTCTACACTCGCACACCCATCAGTAACACGCTCACAAACACTCGCACACTCACACACTCACACACCCATCAGAAACACGCTCACAAACACTCACCTCTACACTCACACCCCCATCAGAAACACGCTCACAAACACTCACACTCACCTCTACACTCGCACACCCATCAGTAACACGCTCACAAACACTCACACTCACCTCTACCCTCACACACCCATCAGTAACACGCTCACAAACACTCACAAACACTCGCACACTCACACACTCACACACCCATCAGAAACACGCTCACAAACACTCACACTCACCTCTACACTCACACCCCCATCAGAAACACGCTCACAAACACTCACAAATACTCACACACTCACCTCTACACTCACAAACACTCACACTCACCTCCACACTCACACACCCATCAACAACACAGTCACGCACTCACCTCTA
The DNA here is from genome assembly GCF_015708825.2 of Lethenteron reissneri. Lineage (NCBI taxonomy): Eukaryota > Metazoa > Chordata > Hyperoartia > Petromyzontiformes > Petromyzontidae > Lethenteron > Lethenteron reissneri. The sequence continues at coordinate 11,391,714 of NC_083830.1, read as the reverse complement.
CCCTCACACACCCATCAGAAACACGCTCACAAACACTCACACTCACCTCTACACTCGCACACCCATCAGTAACACGCTCACAAACACTCACACTCACCTCTACCCTCACACACCCATCAGAAACACGCTCACAAACACTCACACTCACCTCTACACTCGCACACCCATCAGAAACACGCTCACAAACACTCACACTCACCTCTACACTCGCACACCCATCAGAAAGACGCTCACAAACACTCACACTCACCTCTACACTCGCACACCCATCAGAAACACGCTCACAAACACTCACACTCACCTTTACACTCGCACACCCATCAGAAACACGCTCACAAACACTCACCCTCACCTCTACACTCGCACACCCATCAGTAACACGCTCACAAACACTCACACTCACCTCTACCCTCACACACCCATCAGAAACACGCTCACAAACACTCACACTCACCTTTACACTCGCACACCCATCAGAAACACGCTCACAAACACTCACACTCACCTCTACCCTCACACACCCATCAGAAACACGCTCACAAACGCTCACACTCACCTCTACACTCGCACACCCATCAACAACACAGTCACGCACTCACCTCTACCCTCACACACCCATCAGAAACACGCTCACAAACACTCACACTCACCTCTACACTCGCACACCCATCAGTAACACGCTCACAAACACTCACACTCACCTCTACCCTCACACACCCATCAGAAACACGCTCACAAACACTCACACTCACCTCTACACTCGCACACCCATCAGAAACACGCTCACAAACACTCACACTCACCTCTACACTCGCACACCCATCAGAAAGACGCTCACAAACACTCACACTCACCTCTACCCTCACACACCCATCAGAAACACGCTCACAAACACTCACAAACACTCACACACTCACCTCTACACTCACACACCCATTAGTAACACACTCACAAACACTCACACTCACCTCTACACTCGCACACCCATCAGAAACACGCTCACAAACACTCACACTCACCTCTACACTCGCACACCCATCAGTAACACGCTCACAAACACTCACAAACACTCGCACACTCACACACTCACACACCCATCAGGAACACGCTCACAAACACTCACCTCTACACTCACACCCCCATCAGAAACACGCTCACAAACACTCACACTCACCTCTACACTCGCACACCCATCAGTAACACGCTCACAAACACTCACACTCACCTCTACCCTCACACACCCATCAGTAACACGCTCACAAACACTCACAAACACTCGCACACTCACACACTCACACACCCATCAGAAACACGCTCACAAACACTCACACTCACCTCTACACTCACACCCCCATCAGAAACACGCTCACAAACACTCACAAATACTCACACACTCACCTCTACACTCACAAACACTCACACTCACCTCCACACTCACACACCCATCAACAACACAGTCACGCACTCACCTCTACCCTCACACACCCATCAGAAACACGCTCACAAACACTCACACTCACCTCTACACTCGCACACCCATCAGTAACACGCTCACAAACACTCACACTCACCTCTACCCTCACACACCCATCAGTAACACGCTCACAAACACTCACACTCACCTCTACACTCGCACACCCATCAGAAACACGCTCACAAACACTCACACTCACCTCTACACTCGCACACCCATCAGAAAGACGCTCACAAACACTCACACTCACCTCTACACTCGCACACCCATCAGAAACACGCTCACAAACACTCACACTCACCTTTACACTCGCACACCCATCAGAAACACGCTCACAAACACTCACACTCACCTCTACACTCGCACACCCATCAGTAACACGCTCACAAACACTCACACTCACCTCTACCCTCACACACCCATCAGAAACACGCTCACAAACACTCACACTCACCTTTACACTCGCACACCCATCAGAAACACGCTCACAAACACTCACACTCACCTCTACCCTCACACACCCATCAGAAACACGCTCACAAACACTCACACTCACCTCTACACTCGCACACCCATCAACAACACAGTCACGCACTCACCTCTACCCTCACACACCCATCAGAAACACGCTCACAAACACTCACACTCACCTCTACACTCGCACACCCATCAGTAACACGCTCACAAACACTCACACTCACCTCTACCCTCACACACCCATCAGAAACACGCTCACAAACACTCACACTCACCTCTACACTCGCACACCCATCAGAAACACGCTCACAAACACTCACACTCACCTCTACACTCGCACACCCATCAGAAAGACGCTCACAAACACTCACACTCACCTCTACACTCGCACACCCATCAGAAACACGCTCACAAACACTCACACTCACCTTTACACTCGCACACCCATCAGAAACACGCTCACAAACACTCACACTCACCTCTACACTCGCACACCCATCAGTAACACGCTCACAAACACTCACACTCACCTCTACCCTCACACACCCATCAGAAACACGCTCACAAACACTCACACTCACCTTTACACTCGCACACCCATCAGAAACACGCTCACAAACACTCACACTCACCTCTACCCTCACACACCCATCAGAAACACGCTCACAAACACTCACACTCACCTCTACACTCGCACACCCATCAGAAACACGCTCACAAACACTCACTCACCTTTACACTCGCACACCCATCAGAAACACGCTCACAAACACTCACACTCACCTCTACACTCGCACACCCATCAGAAACACGCTCACAAACACTCACACTCACCTTTACACTCGCACACCCATCAGAAACACGCTCACAAACACTCACACTCACCTCTACCCGCACACACCCATCAGAAACACGCTCACAAACACTCACAAACACTCACACACTCACCTCTACACTCACACACCCATCAGAAACACACTCACAAACACTCACACTCACCTCTACACTCGCACACCCATCAGTAACACGCTCACAAACACTCACCTCTACACTCGCACACCCATCAGAAACACGCTCACAAACACTCACACTCACCTCTACACTCGCACACCCATTAGAAACACGCTCACAAACACTCACACTCACCTCTACACTCGCACACCCATCAGTAACACGCTCACAAACACTCACACTCACCTCTACACTCGCACACCCATCAGTAACACGCTCACAAACACTCACACTCACCTCTACACTCGCACACCCATCAGAAACACGCTCACAAACACTCACACTCACCTCTACACTCGCACACCCATCAGTAACACGCTCACAAACACTCACACTCACCTCTACACTCGCACACCCATCAGTAACACGCTCACAAACACTCACACTCACCTCTACCCTCACACACCCATCAGAAACACGCTCACAAACACTCACACTCACCTCTACACTCGCACACCCATCAGAAACACGCTCACAAACACTCACACTCACCTCTACCCTCACACACCCATCAGAAACACGCTCACAAACACTCACTCACCTTTACACTCGCACACCCATCAGAAACACGCTCACAAACACTCACACTCACCTCTACACTCGCACACCCATCAGAAACACGCTCACAAACACTCACACTCACCTTTACACTCGCACACCCATCAGAAACACGCTCACAAACACTCACACTCACCTCTACCCGCACACACCCATCAGAAACACGCTCACAAACACTCACAAACACTCACACACTCACCTCTACACTCACACACCCATCAGAAACACACTCACAAACACTCACACTCACCTCTACACTCGCACACCCATCAGTAACACGCTCACAAACACTCACACTCACCTCTACCCTCACACACCCATCAGGAACACGCTCACAAACACTCACACTCACCTCTACCCTCACACACCCATCAGGAACACGCTCACAAACACTCACACTCACCTCTACCCGCACACACCCATCAGAAACACGCTCACAAACACTCACAAACACTCACACTCACCTCTACACTCGCACACCCATCAGAAACACGCTCACAAACACTCACACTCACCTCTACCCTCACACACCCATCAGAAACACGCTCACAAACACTCACACTCACCTCTACCCTCACACACCCATCAGAAACACGCTCACAAACACTCACACTCACATCTACACTCGCACACCCATCAGTAACACGCTCACAAACACTCACACTCACCTCTACCCTCACACACCCATCAGAAACACGCTCACAAACACTCACACTCACCTCTACCCTCACACACCCATCAGAAACACGCTCACAAACACTCACACTCACCTCTACACTCGCACACCCATCAGTAACACGCTCACAAACACTCACACTCACCTCTACACTCGCACACCCATCAGTAACACGCTCACAAACACTCACACTCACCTCTACACTCGCACACCCATCAGAAACACGCTCACAAACACTCACACTCACCTCTACCCTCACACACCCATCAGTAACACGCTCACAAACACTCACACTCACCTCTACACTCACACACCCATCAACAACACAGTCACACACTCACACACTCACCTCTACACTCGCACACCCATCAGTAACACGCTCACAAACACTCACAAATACTCACACACTCACCTCCACACTCACACACCCATCAACAACACAGTCACACACTCACACACTCACCTCTACCCTCACACACCCATCAGTAACACGCTCACAAACACTCACACTCACCTCTACACTCGCACACCCATCAGAAACACGCTCACAAACACTCACACTCACCTCTACACTCGCACACCCATCAGGAACACGCTCACAAACACTCACACTCACCTCTACACTCACACACCCATCAGCAACACGCTCACCTCTACCCTCACCTCGACCCTCACGCACATATAAACACTTGTACACTCACCTGTACACTCACTACTACCTATATATACACACACACACATAGACAAAGACTCCCCGTGTAGCCTTAACAGACTGTTGGGGCAAGTGCTGTTAGCGAATGACACCGATGAAGGCCGGCACGGCACACGAGGGGGTGGGTCGCCAGCACCACGCCCGATAAACCTACACACACACAACTATAACACAGCCATAAATTGGCACATACTCTCACACACAGACCCATAAACACAACAGCCGCCATCAAATGGCAGAGACGTCACCCCGGCACTTGAGCCAAGTGCACTTTGGGGTCATTGCGCAAAGTGCCGAAGGCTCGCCAGCAGGTCACGGGATAGACCCAGCAGGTGCCATGGGTCGATGAGTGGCTGATGCACCACCTGTGCTCCCTCCTGTACCAACTTGCACTGTTTTAGCCGCTCGGCGCTCCGCTCGTTGTTGTGAGCGTCGCTCCTCTGCCCTCTGCTGTTGCTGGGGGGCGACAGCCTCCAACTGCCCAGTAGCGACATCCTTCACGAGCCTCCCCCATAAAGGCCGATATTGACACCATTGGCAAGTCCACTCAGCTCCACGTCCTTCTGTACCGCATCATTCCATCTCTTCTCCAGTCCATGCCGCGTCCGTTTAGCCCCCTCTATGCGGCTAAACAGAAGCTGCTTGGGCATGCGTTGGCTGGGCTTGCGGGCTTCGTGACCCAGCCAACGCAGCCTCGCCTACTCGGGGAGCTCACCGATGGAACTTTATTAAGATCTTTCCAGAATCTGAGCTCCTCACACAATCCAGCGTGGTTAAACCCTGAATGGATCGTAGTCAGGCCAGCCTGAATATTTTAAATAGGTGGAGATGTTACTTTAAAGGGCCCCACGTTTCGCAAGCATAGAGAAGGGAGTATTATGAATAGAGAAGGGGGGGCAAAACTGTGGCCAATAAGACCCTACACTTCATGTGGAGCGACATAAACATACTCATAAACACATACACCTGTACGAACACACACACACTCATAAACACACCAAAGACCAAGATTTCTGAAAAGTGACCACCTATTCGAGTTTCGCATGATTGACGAGGGGGTGGGTGTCTACACATCGCAACAGGTACTAATCCAAGGCTGAGCCGACCGAGGGACACCCACGACCCGTTCATAGATTCACCACCGATGTTGGCCCTCAATGGGACTGGAACTCGGGTAGCCGGGTTCTTAGCGCAGACAAACATACACACACACACAAGACAAAGGTCCCCTGTGTAGCCTTAACCATACTTTTGGTGGAGTACTTGAGCCGCACCTAGAAAGGTCGACACAGTACACGACGGGGTGGGTGGCCAGTGCCTGTTCCCAAAAGTATGTTAAGGCGATAAGGGGAATCTTTACCTTTATCTTGTCTAAAGTTACACAAACATTGGAAAGTGCTTCTGGTATCACACCGGCTAGCTGCCTTTGTCGCACTAGTGGTGATATTTACACACCGCACCGAGAACACACTGGTCTGCAATTTCTTAGATGTGATCTGCTTCCGAGGTTAAATGTGCTGTATATTATGGCTTTTGACGTGCTGAATTAAAATATGACAATTAAAACAACTGATTGGCTACTGTTCCCAAGATATTTCAGTTTTTACATTTTATATTGTGTAGATAGTAGAGTTTCTCATAAATTGTAAACCGAGGTCTTTTCATGTGTTTATGGTTGCTTAATATGATAACATGTCACCTGTCCTGTTCATGTAACACTTTAAAAGTCAGCAAAAGGGTTATATAAATAGAATGTATTATGAAACAAAAGGCAAAAAACGATTATGTATATATAAAAGGATATTATTTAGTCCTTATTCAGTGTCTACTCGGCGCTTCTTGGCTTGTCTCTTGTATTCATTAAATGGAGCATCTCTTGTCACTGTCCAGCCATAGTCTGCAAGCATTGATGGGCTCCATTTGCCCTGAGAGCGTTTCTCCATCGTTGCAATGTCCTGCTGAAATCGCTCGCCACGCTCTTCGCTCACTGCTCCGCAGTTCAGTGGAAAAAATCTGGATGAGAGTGCAAAAAATGTATCTTTAGTGACATGTTGCAACCAAGGCTTTTGTATGCCTTGAGGAGGTTTTCCACCAACTCCCTGTAGTTGTCTGCCTTGTTGTTTCCGAGAAAATGTGTTGCCACTTACTGGAAGGCTTTCCATTCCTTGCCACGCAGTGCACTGTCAACTGCCTCATCTCGAAGAAGTTCACGAATCTGAGGACCAACAAAACACCTTCCTTTATCTTAGCTTCACTTAACCTTGAAATTTGTCCACGGAGGTACTTGAAAGCTGCTTTTGTTTTGTCCATGGCTTCGACAAGGTTCTTCATCAGGCCCAGCTTGATGTGTAAGGGTGGTAACACAATCTTCCTTGATTCAACAAGTGGTGGATGCTGAACACTTTTCCTCCCAGGTTCCAATGACTGTCAGAGTGGCCAATCTATCTTAATGTAGTGGGAATCTCTCGCACGACTATCCCATTCGCAGAGAAAGCAGCAGTACTTTGTGTATCCAGTCTGCAGACCAAGCAAGAGAGCAACAACCTTTAAATCATGATAATAGGGTTTCCCCTTTCTGGCAATAAAACAGGTGTTAAGATGTTAAAACACCAAACTGAAACCTTTGCAAGGAATCACGTCTGCATTAACCACATATACTTGTGGTGAAGATGCAAAAAAACCATGCTCTGACAGTATGTACATTGTCTTTGAAACTGATTGGTCCACACCAGAGACAGCTTTCTTTAGAGCCTCGTCTTTAGAGCCTAGTCTCAAACAGTGTCAAATCGCCAGAAAGCTGCCACTGATGTTGGTCATTGTTTATGCACCTCAAAAAATGTTCATGTTATCATAGGTTTCCTTCATATGGACTACATGCCCAAGTGGAATTGATGGAAAAATATTGCCATTATGCAGCCAAACAGCTTTAAGACTCATCTTCGATGAATCAATGAACAGTCTCCACTCATCTGGATCATGAACGATGTTGAGGGCTACCATCACACCATCGATGCTGTTGCAGGCTACAAGATCACCTTACATGAAGAATGGGACAATATCCTTTTGACGGTCACGGAACATGGAAACCCTAACATCACCTGCTAGGAGATCCCACTGCTGCAGTCTGGAGCCCAACAGCTCTGCCTTGCTCTTGGGTAGTTCCAAATCCCTGACAAAGTCTTTCAGTTCACCTTGTGTTATGAGGAGTGGTTCAGAGGAGGATGATGGGAGAAAATCTGTGTCATGTGACCTTGATGGTTCAGAACCAGACGTTTCATCCTCTTCCTCATCTGACTCAAGTGAGAATAATTCTGGTGCATCAGGACCTGGCAGTCCTTCTCCGTGGGGTACTGGGCTTATAGCTGATGGAATGTTTGGATAATGCACAGTCCACTTTTTCTTCTTTCACACCTTTCCCAACTGGAGGTGAAGAAGTAAGAATTGCTGATATGATCTGTTGGCTCTCTCCAAATCATTGGCACTGCAAAAGGCATACATTTAATTTTCCTGTTCAACTACTGGCAAAGATTTGTTGCACAAGTGTTACAGCATATGTGTGGGGCCCACTTCTTGTCCTGATCTCCAATTTTGCAGCCAAAATTAAGGTGATAGGCTTTCTTAACCATAGTGGTTATACCGTGCTTTTTGTGATGTAAAGGTCACTTCACCACAAACATAGCAGAAGTTATCTGCTTTGTTCACACAAGTGAAGTACCGGTGAGGACGCTTGACACCGAGGTTGAGGCACACGTGTATTTATTTTACAAGTCGTCACGACAGGACAGCACTAGAGGGGGTATCGGCCCCCTCACCCGTATAACTGGGGATACACCACTAGCTATCCCTGACCTACCCCGAGTCCTCCACTAACGGGCTAGGGGAGGCTGTCTGGCCCGACACTGGTGAGTCGGGCTACGGTACCCGGAATCCCAGAGTACTGACTCTGGTTCACGGGACCACGCCGCTGGCTCGGTCCTGCGCGGCCCTGACAAGGGCGGCGTCTCAGGGGAGTCCAGGGCTCTAGCTACCCGGGTCTTCAATCTTCCCTCCTTTGTTCTAATACTGAGCCCCGAGCTCTCTCTGTCATCCCCTTTTATACCCCCTCCAGGATCACAACCCCGGGCAGCCCTACCCCCAGGCTGCCCGATGCGGACGTCGTTGCGGGCACCCCCCCCGCTTACTCCCGGAGCTCCGCCCACTGTGTTTGTTCGCTGTTTGATCTTATGTACAAACAGCCCCTCCATAACAGCCCTACACAAGTACGAAGCATCTCTGCTCGCTTTGGCTAAATAGAAATGCCTCTTTGCAAAATCGAACACTGACAAATAAGAGAGCACGACACTGTATGATTTCTAGAGCTGATGTAGGGTAATTTGTGCAGCGGAGGGATGTAAGTGTAGCCGGTATGGGCTGAATGTAAATGAACCACAAGTTTAATTGTGAATGAAAGTAATAATGCCCATGGATTAGGCCCATAGGGTCACGTGAGTGCACAGTAGGCCACGCCCACCAGTAAAATAATAAATTCAGGGTACAGGGCACCTATTCAGATTCGGGTGGATGCCGTACAGTACATGGGTTCAGCAGTGAGATGGTGTGAATTGGGGTTGATTGCTGTGCATCTGGTCATAATTATAGATGAACGAATGCTCCTCAGAAGAACACTTTTAAATTAAAGAGTTGCAGTCACACAATCCTCTGGTGTCTCTTGGTGGTGGAGTCATCCAATTCTCAGAAGGAGGGCAGAACACAACGCAGAGTATCCACTCATTGCCTCCGAACTCATCTACTATTATTGTTGTTTTTTTGTACTTATTAACCAGCCTGTCTCCTCGTAACGAGCACGGGAGGAGAGGGATAGGGCAGGCCGGTTACACTTGGTGCCGTGACTCTTTTCCTGTATCAGCCATTGTAATTTGGCTGCCGAGGTTTTGTTGCAGGTGTGTGGGTATCTGACCACATATACAATTTGGAATTTTCCCTGTAAAAATTCATGAATGCACAGCATCGCCTCCAGGGTGGGAAAATAACGTTACATATTTTTCTCATTATTTTGCACGCATTTAGTCGATGCAGTTATTTTTTTTGTTTAAAAAATATATATATCTTTAGTTTCCTCTATCTTTGTTTTTGGATCCCCTTCAATTTGGGAAGGAATGACTGACATTATTTTCTTGTTTCTGACTTTTGTGTGTGTGTCAGGTATCATTGAACCATTGAAATATTTTTTCCAGTTGTGTGGGTTCAATGTCAGGAGTGGTACCCATATCACCTATAGGGTTCACAGGCACGCGGCCGTCCAGCATTATGGACTCAGGTTTCGAGGGCACGTCTAAAGTCACCAGTGAGGGTGTAACTTTGGCATGCCAGTTTGATGACAGCCCAAAAACTTCAGATGTTGCAGGCGCAGGTGCTACAAGTACCCCAAGACCAGGACAGGAGATAGGGTCAAGCAAAGAGGGCCAGATTGGTGGTGAGCTCAATGACATAATTACCCAGCTGGTACACGAAATTGGCCAATCGGTGACCTTGCAACTGCAGTCAAGCAGCAGGACTAACGATGCCAGTGGGTGACCAGCCTTCAATTCAAAGTTCATCCGGGATTCGGTTAGTTGTGCAGTCTGATGCCAAGGAGCCTCCATTCTTTCGGGATGATGGTTCGGGTAAGTACACAATCCAGGAATGGAACTCATGGAGACATTCCTTAGGAAGCATGCATGTCCGGCAAACATATATTCAGAAGAGATAGCCTGCAAATTGATGGGAAGAGCCCGGGATATTGTGAAAATCAAATTGTGTGGGAGTCCAAAACTGTCCCCAGAAAATAATCCCAAATAGTTTTTTGACATTCTAAAACAACATTTTAGTGAGCTGACCTACTCCGCAATGCCTCTTGCAGACTTTTATAACACATTTTAAATTTCAGGGGAAGGGGTAATAGATTAATTATTGGGTGCGGCTTCACAAGGCTGTTGAGGTAGCAACAGAGTGCCTACAGAGGCTGGGTCGCAGTATTGAGGACCTTGGTCAAGAGGTGGCGATGATGTTCATGAAACACTGTCCAGACCTGACACTTGCTGGAATCTTCCGGTTCAAGGCAGTGGAAAGTGGACTGTCGAGGAAGTCCAGGAAAGACTCGAGGAGCACTTGCGTGATAGGACAGCACGGACATTGAATGGACCACAGAAATTGCCAGGAACAAGACATGTTGTTGCTAATGTTCAAATGAGTGAGCCGATATCTAGATGCCCAGAGAACCCTGGAGGAAACCTTCAACAGGACTCATCAACTCGGGGACCCATGGGAGGCAAGGAGACCACCGACACGTTGCGCATGAGGAGGAGGCTGATCAATCGGCTGGACAGGGTCTTGGATCAGCAGGTACAAGTGTCTGGGATGGGACAGCATCCGATGGGAGGAAACCCATTCAGATTATGCAAGGCATGTGGTGTGTGCAATGAAGAAGACCACACAACACTACTGCACTGCAGAGGGGCCAACTTATGTTTGCTTTGCAGCTGGTCATTGGAAACGGGATTGCCCCCTGCAGAATGGACGTGCAGCAGAGGGACCAGGCAATCGAAGGCCTTCACATCAGCTGCCGTTAAACTAGATCACTCACACTCAAAGAGGGTCTGTGTGGGTGTTCATAATTCCCTCGAACAGGTTGAGGTCGACTTACAACAATTACATGCTGAGGTCCAAGGATCATTGTCGAAGGACCACACACTAGTTATCCAGGAATCTCAGAGAGTGAATGTCTTCAGCGAGCTTTTCTACATTCCGGTCAATGTCGGGGGCCGAGTACAGCTAAAGGGCATGCTGGATTCGGGATCGATGGCATGCACCATCAGTGAATAGGCAGAGCGACTCTTGATGAAGGCAGGCTTGAATCTTGTGAAACACCCAGCAGATCGCTTGGCTCTTGTGGGTTGTGGCGGAATTCGGACACAACCGAAGTGTGTCTATGACCAACAACTAAGCATGGGCGGAGTAAGCATGGTCGTGCCAACCTTGGTGGTTCCGGGTCAAACCAACGATATCATAGTGGGCTCGAATGTCATCAAGCAGCTACTGAAGGCTATGAGAAAAAAAAATTCTTACCTGTGGTGGACCCTGTGTCTGGTGAAGAAATGACCGAGGAGTTTGTTTCTGCGAGTGGATCAGAATCCCGTGATAGGTAAAGTAGCTCCGAACCAGAGCATCGCGAATTGTCACTGAGAGGATCAGAGGGCTCAAGAGCTTCATTAGAGAATGAGGAGCCTTTTGAGTGCAGAATGTCGTGGATGCTACACGGTGCTGGAGATGGGACTACTCAGGATTCTCGGGATCAGATCGGCTATTCTGTTCATGGGAGGAGTGATTTGTGTTTGATCCAAGGTTCTGTGGATTAAAGAGATGTGAGTGCGCAAGAAACCGAGGCGTTGGGAGCTCGAGTTGCTCCAGATGATTCTTAACAAAATGAGATCAGTCGTGGCTCATCGCACACTTTTGATAGAGACTCGGCTACTGGTGGTAATTTAGCTCGAGCGACACAAATTGTGGGGACTAATGGGAATGATCATGAATTGGGGTGTCCTTATAGAACAAGGGCTGGAAGGGAAGTGCGGCCAATAACCCGACTAATTGAAACTATGCTACATAGACCCATTCTGGGTAACATGGGCGTATGACGTAGGTCGAAATCAATGCTAAATATGTGTAATGCGGGTGTAAACGGCCCTCCGGAGGTGCCGTCATGAGGGGAGGAGTTAGGTCACGTGGGGGGGTGAGGGGTTAGGCTATAGAAGGAGGGGAACCGGAAGAGGACGGGGAGTGACGGGGAACCAGGAACAGAGAGAGGCCACGAAGGGCGAAGCGGAGGGTGGCGAGATCGCCACGAACACGGGGGAGCGAGGATCGGCACCGTTGGCCAGCGGTGACCGACCCGAAGCAGCGGGAGTCTGCATAGAGGTAGCAGCGAGTCTGCAGGGAGGAGGTTACGGTAGATGAAGCAGAGAGTCAGAGGGAAGAAGGAGCTATAATAGCAGTGAATAGCCGGGGGCTACAAATACAGAGTTATAACAGAGTGCCGTGTGGGTGAGGACGAGAACCCAATAAAAGACACGAAGACAGAAGGAAGTGTCTGAGTCCTTTTATTACACTGGAGTCAGAAGTAAAACGGCATGGCGAAACAACTGAGGAAAAAGAATATTCCATCCCCGGCGTCGGCTTCATCTTCGGACGACGACGATCTTCCTCCTGAGGTCGGCTTCACTTCGGCGGAGGGAGAGATCCGTGAGGGCCCGGGCGTCGAGGAGGTGGCCCCTTCGTCCGACCCATCTGCGTTGAAGGACGAAGATTTAAGATGGATCCGGATGGCGGAGCAACTGGCAACCCTAAAAACCGTCATCACAGAGTTGTGTGACCTTGTCACGCCAAGGGCGGCGTTGGAAGGTGATGGTGGTGATCGGCAGGAGCCCGGGTCGTCTTCGATGGCGCCGCCATCGGCCACGCGGCGTGAAGACGCCATCTTGGGCGTGGCGCACCACGGAAGGCGGGAAGCCGCCATTTTGGGGCCGCCGCGAGGATCGTCCGCCATTTTGGCGACACAGCGTTGCGACGCCTTGCTGAACTTACCGCCGGAAGAGTCAGCGACGGACGGAAGCAAGCCAAGGAGTCGCAGTCGTCACCTTACAACCGTCAAAGAGTTCTCCATCGGGGGCGATTGGAGTGCGTTCGCCTGCAGATTTTTGGCGGCGGTACGTACGGCAAGGTGGACGGACGCTGAGGCACTGGAGGTGCTCCCGACTCTTCTTGATGATGAGTCCGTTCGGTTTTTTCGCTCTATAAAAGCTGCGAAGAAGAAAACTCTGCGAGGGGTGTTCGAGGAAATGGCGGACGCGTACGAGCCACCGGATGACGCCCATCGCCGATTCGTGCAGCGGCAACGCGCACCTGAGGAGTCACCTGTAGCGTACAGGGGCGCCGTGTTGGAACTCGCTATGGCCGCTTACCCGGAGACGGAGCCTGACCTGCTGGAACCACTCATCTTGGGGAAGATGTTGGAGTTGTCCCGAGATCTCGGCATTCCCATGCAGGCGTGCGGTCACGAAAAACTCACGTCCCAGACCACGGCCAAGTGTTTGGACGCCCAGTTCAATCTCCGCCGCTGGAAACAGGTGACGGCGTGGACGGGCGGTCCTGTCGTCGATGGGGGGGCCGTAGGGTGGGACCCTACGAAGGCCGTGTACGTGCCGGATGCGACCGGCCCAAAGGAGTTGTCGGCCGCCTCCACTCCGTGGCCGGCTCGAAGCGGGCCAGGGCCGCGGGCTCCGCCGCCGGCGCGGCCGCGTCGGGACGGGGTGCCCGCTGCGCGCCGCCCCGACGTCGACTGCTTCCGCTGCGGCCGTCGGGGCCACTATGCCAGGGACTGCTGGGCCCGGGTTCCGGGGCCGCCCCAGCAGGAGGCCTCGACAGCGGACGCCCCAAAGAAAGACCCTCCGGCACAGGCAAGTCGGTGCGCACCAGACACCCGGCAAGGCCTGACACCTCACTCATCGCCGTTGTTATGCGACGCGGATGTTGTAAAATACGGGAGGCCAGTATCTGAGCCTTGTCGCTCGATAACGCAGTGGCGTAAGCTGGCTCGGCGGGTTGTCGCGGCCGCTACCGGTTCGTCCACTGTACCTGGGTCCATCCAAGGGGTGGACGTACGTATTTTGGTGGATTCCGGTGCGTCCGCGACCATTATTTCGGATGTGATATTCCATCTTTTGAACATCCCACCGGGGGCCGTGAGGCCGGCTTACGCTTCCTGCATCGCTGCGAACGGGGGTAGTATGGGCATCGTGGGACAGGTGGACGCTAACATTTCTATCGGGGGTGTCTCGGCCTCGGGCGTTGTGTTGATTTCGAGGTCCCTGGCGGTTCCTTGCCTGTTGGGTACGGATTTTTTGGCTAAGATGCCCATTCTAATTAGAATCAATGAAAATTGCATAGAACTACCGGGGGGCCGGAAATTGGAATTTTTACAGTCCGCCTGGGGGCGACCGGCTCCTGTCGCCCAGGTGCAGGCGCTATCGGAAGTTTCGGTTGATATTCCACCTGGCTCTCAGATGCTCATTCCCTTACGATACCGGAAGCCGGTTCCGGGTCGGCAGGGTGCTTTTGGGATTTTGCTGTCGCCGTCCGCCGCGGTTACGGGCGGCTTAGCGCTGGTAGGGGCGCAAACTATTGTCCGTCCAGATCAGCGCCCGTTTTTGCAGGTGTTAAATGCGGGTGCTGAAAGCGTGTGTGTGCCAGCTGGTACCGTTGTGGCACATGCCACTACGGCGTTTACGGCCCAGAGTGACCTGCCGGACGGGGGGCTTGTGGGTGGTGTTTCACACGATGGAGGGGTTGATGATCGTTGGATCGCCGAATTATGTGGGGAAAATTCGGCCCTTTCCACCGAGCAGCGTTGTGCGATTCATAAATTATTATCGAGCTATTCCGATGTGTTTAGCTCGGACGATTTGGACTTGGGACGCACCTCGCTTCTCTCTCATCATATCGACACGGGGGACGCTGCCCCTATCCGGTTGAACTCGCGTCGGATGAGTCCGGCTGAGCGTGAGCATGTTCGAGGGGCAGTGGAAGACATGTTGAAAGCGGATATTATATCTCCGTCTAATAGCCCATGGGGCGCGCCTGTTGTGTTGGTTAAAAAGAAGGATGGTAAATTGCGATTTTGTGTGGATTTTCGGAAGCTGAATAAAGTGTCGGTGGCAGATGCGTATCCCCTGCCGCGTATGGACGATTCTCTCGACGCCTTGTCAGGGGCTAAGTTTTTTTCAACGCTAGATCTCTCTTCGGGCTTCTGGCAGCTCCCCCTTGACGAGCCCTCGCGAGAAAAGACAGCTTTCCGTACGCCGCAGGGGTTATTCCAATTTAACTGTCTTCCGATGGGGTTGAATGCTGCCCCTGCCACTTTTCAGAGGTTGATGGAGTTGGTGTTGACGGGGTTGCAGTGGGAGACATGTCTCATTTATTTAGATGATATTATTGTCTTCAGCCGCACATTTGATGAGCATTTACTGCGGTTGGAGGCTGTATTTGCCAGAATGCGTTCTGCTAATTTGAAATTCAAGCCTAAGAAATGTCATTTACTGCAACGCTCCGTTCGATACTTGGGACATATTGTTAGTGCGGACGGGGTGGCCACGGATCCAGAGAAAACTGCTTGTGTCCGGGATTGGGCAACCCCGGCCACGGTGGGTGATGTGCGTCGGTTTTTGGGGTTCGCCTCATATTATCGGAGGTTTGTTCCGAATTTCGCTACTATCGCCAGGCCTTTGCATCTCCTTACTGGGAAGGGGCATAAATTTGTGTGGGGACCGCCGGAGGAGGCGGCGTTTCGGAGCCTGCGCGATTTACTGGCTACTGCGCCGACGTTGGATTATCCGGATTTTGAACATCCCTTCATTCTGGATACTGATGCGAGTGACACTGGTATTGGGGCGGTGTTGTCCCAGTCAAAAGGTGGTGTTGAGCGTGTGGTGGCGTATGGGAGTCGAGTTTTGTCTCCCGCGGAAACCCGTTACTGCGTCACTCGCAGGGAACTTTTGGCTATTGTGTTTTTTCTCCGCCAATTTCGACCGTATCTGTACGGTCGGTCGTTTATTGTCCGCACGGACCATGCGGCCTTACAGTACGCTCTTAAGATGGACCAGCCATCCGGACAATTGGCGAGATGGCTGGACACGTTGCAAGAATTTTCCTTCCAAATTCACCATCGGAAGGGTGTGCGTCACGCTAACGCGGACGCACTGTCCAGGTTGCCGCAACAATCCCCTTGTGCGTGTGCGTCGGGGACGCATAGGTGTGGACCGACTCAGCCCCCCCCTCAGCCTGTCGCGCTGGCGGTGGATGTTCTCGAAACTCCGCTTACACCGGGACCGGTTGATGGGGGACCGGGTGACGGGATTTTGTGTCTTCCGAGGTCTGTGTGGATTCGGGAGCAAATGTTGGATGATTCTTTGGTGTCGTTACGAAAACGAACGGAGAAGGCGGGTAAGGAACTCGGTGCGGGTGGTATTTCGGAAACTGCTCTCCGAGATGGGTTACTGATGTGGAGGGAAGGGATACAGGAACACTGGCGTCTCGTTGTGCCTGCGTCATTGCGGTACGAGTTGATTAGATCTTTGCACTGTGACACACTTTTACACCTGGGGGTGCAGAAAACCCTATTGACGCTGCAACGAGACTATTATTGGCACGGCATGACGACGGATGTCGTCGGTCACGTTCGCGCGTGTCCCGATTGTGCCCGCCGTAAACCACCTAAACATCCATATGTTCCGCCGATACAATCGATTCAAGTATCTCGGGTTAATGAGCTGGTGGCGTTAGATATTTTGGGACCCTTTCCGCCATCCGCTAAGGGAAATAAGTATTTACTGGTGGGGGTGGAGTACCTCTCTCGCTGGCCGATGGCCTGGCCTTTGCCTGACCAGTCAGCGGCGTCTATCACTGACGCCTTTCTATTTGGGTATGTAATGGACAAGGGGGCGCCGGAGAGGCTCCTTACAGATCAGGGGCGTAACTTTTCGTCCAAATTGTTGGGGGAGGTGTGTGCGGCTTTGGGAACTAAAAAGATACGGACGTCCCCCTACCACCCACAAACGGATGGGATGGTGGAACGGTTGAATCGGACTCTGTCCGCCATGCTGTGCCATACAGTCGGGGAAAATCAATCTGATTGGGATTTGCATATCCCTGGGGTGCTTTCGGCGTATCGCATGACGCCGCACGCGGCTACTGGATACTCGCCGTTCTTCCTTATGTACGGCCGTGAGAATGTGCCGCCGATTAATGAGCAGTTGGGAACCGGTGCGAGGGGGCCTGTTAAGCCTCTTCCTGAGTATATTCAGGACAACGTTCGCCGTGTCACTGAGGCGAGGGAAAGAGCCCGCATGGCTACAGCCAAAGCTCAGGCCAGGAATGAGCGGTGTGCCCGACGTTCGAAGGGGGAGTGCCCCTGGAAGAAGGGGGACCTGGCCTGGCTTCATTGCCCACAGGTGCGGCCAGGTACCTCTCCTAAATTACACAAACCGTGGCAAGGTCCGGTCCGCCTCATTGAGGTTCCCAACCCACAGTCGGCGCGTGTTCAGGTTGGTTCGCGGCGCTGGTTCGTGCATACATCCCGGTTGAAGCCATACATTGCCCCGCGGCCGGATGCGTCATCTCCCGAAGTTGCCTTGCCGGGGTCTGTTGCTGCCGACTCGCCCTTGCCTGTGTCTGCTGACCTTGCGAAAGCGCCTGCCGTACCCTTCACAGACAAGCCGGCCGTGACAGCGCAGGGAGGAGGACGTTCCGCTCGTGGGATGCCGACCGGTGCCGCGGAACCCACGGGACCTGCAGCTCTTCCTATCCCTCCGCGGACGCGAGTACGGGATGTCTCTGGACGCGAGCGGGACAGTGGCGGGCCTCCAATGGCGATGGAAGAACTTGCGCCCGTCGCCCCTAAAACCCTTCCACGTTCCCGCTCGGCGGGTGGGCTGCCGACCGTCCGGGACGGCCCGGCTACCCGTACTCGCTCGAAATCCCTCACGTTTCGTTAGATTGTGTTGTGTTGTGTTCATTGTTATATTGTTCTTGCATGCTTCGTGTCTTTTTACGTGTTGGCCCTTTACACCCGCATTGCTTTTCAGGTTGCAATTCAGCCGAGGTCGGCTGGATTTTCTTTATGGGGGAGGGTGATGTAATGCGGGTGTAAACGGCCCTCCGGAGGTGCCGTCATGAGGGGAGGAGTTAGGTCACGTGGGGGGGTGAGGGGTTAGGCTATAGAAGGAGGGGAACCGGAAGAGGACGGGGAGTGACGGGGAACCAGGAACAGAGAGAGGCCACGAAGGGCGAAGCGGAGGGTGGCGAGATCGCCACGAACACGGGGGAGCGAGGATCGGCACCGTTGGCCAGCGGTGACCGACCCGAAGCAGCGGGAGTCTGCATAGAGGTAGCAGCGAGTCTGCAGGGAGGAGGTTACGGTAGATGAAGCAGAGAGTCAGAGGGAAGAAGGAGCTATAATAGCAGTGAATAGCCGGGGGCTACAAATACAGAGTTATAACAGAGTGCCGTGTGGGTGAGGACGAGAACCCAATAAAAGACACGAAGACAGAAGGAAGTGTCCGAGTCCTTTTATTACATATGGGCAGCCATTGTGAGATTTGTTGAGCATTTCATTAAGTTTTTGTTCATTTTTTTATTTGTTCTTCCCTTATTGCCTGTCCAGAGGGGTAGGTTATTTTTGGGAACCAAAACGTGTCGGGAGGCTCAGGCAGAAGAGTGACCAAGTCCAGTGGGGTGCATAAGGCACCACATTAAACTAAGGGACACCTGGGACGGCTCATCCTCGATGTTCTCCTTACTTTTAAAGCGAGTAGCTACTAAGCTGTGATAAGGAGACCAAGTCCTAGAGGTATACTTGGGTCCAGATGCTGGGTCATCTCGTCTCGGTGTTGTACTGGAGAAGTCTAGTGGCCTCTGTCGTGAGAGATGCTGATAGGTTCTATATATTGTTTTGGAAAACAGGAGTACAACAATTAGTGTGGTTCAGGTGGGGTGAGTGCAGCCGGTATGGGCTTAAATGTAAATGAACCACAAGTATAATTGTGAATGAAAGTAATAATGGCCGTAGATCTGGCCCATTGGGTCACGTGAGTGCACAGTAGGCCACGTCCACCAGTAGAGTAATCAATTCAGGGTACAGGGCACCTATTCAGATTTGGGTGGACGCTGTACAGTACAGGGGTTGAGCAGTGAGATGGTGTGAATTGGGGTTGATGGCTGTGCATCTGGTCATAATGACAGATGCACGAATGCTCCTCAGAAGAACACTTTGAAATAAAGGGTTGCAGTCACACAATCCTCTGGTGTCCCTTGGTGGTGAACTCATCCAATTCTCAGAAGGAGGGCAGAACACAACGCTTAGTACCCATTCATCGCCTTCGAACTCATCATCTACTATTTTTTTTTTGTACTTATTAACACTAGACTCGTTATGATTGCATTATCCATAACTTCTAGGAATAACATGATGTAATTCATATCATGTATGATGCAATACCAGGTTCAGATTACATCATTCATTGTTTTGCTCAAAAAGCAAGGACTGTCCAAACCCAGTCATAGATGTATTCATAGATCCAGTGAAATATGTATTTTAGTCATTTCTGGTTTAAATTGAGATCCATTCCCTTTATAACTCACTTATCCTCCATAATGCCCAAGTCAAGGGTCGTATATAGTGACCGAGTAGCATATCTTGAAAACTGGAGCCAATCAACAATTTTAAGCATCATTTTCATTCTCAGTGACCTATAATTTGTAAAGTTGGACTACATTTATTTCTTAAGCATGTTGGCTGTAGACCAGTGTAATTTGAGGATGGGTTATGATATTCGTCACTAGTGTTGTCCGTGAACAGGAATCGAACACAGGTCGCCGGGTTCGTAATGCAATCCACTCACCGCTGTGCGACCGCTCAACATACAACAACACACCCCACGTAACCCATCCAATCACCCATCTATTTACCCACCCACCAACTCACCACACTGCACTTCTCTCTGCTTTTTCCCTCGCTCCGCTCCACTCTGGAATCCCCTTTCCCATCATCACCACCACCACCATCGTCCCTTCTACCCTCGCGCTCACAACAAGAACCTCTCTCAATTCGAGACATGACTTCTCTATTCTCGTTACAACGTTGTTAGTGCTGTTTGTTGCTGGCCGCTTGGTGTTTAAGGGCCGTCGGGCGCTGTGCTGAGTGACTGTGTGTTTTAGTCAAGACATGAGGTGACCACATGGATGGGAATCAGTGGGCACCATCAGTGGACAGCACCAGTGGATCCTACCTGTGGCCACCAGTTTGCGAGGATGGGCATGGGTGGCGATGTGGCCCCCGGTTGTAGCGGCAATCTTGATGATTGGGGGGGGGGAGGGGGGGAGGGGGGCGCTACCTGTCATAGCCATAGAGGTAGATGACGCCGATGACCTCGAAGAAGGCGATGACGAGCAGTGGCACCGAGCCGGCATAGTTGTCAAAGACGGTGAGCCAGTAGTTCCCTGAGCTCAACGTGAACACCAGGCCAAGCAGCATGCACGCCAGGCACAGCACGCCTGCACCGCCGCCGCCACCACCACACCCGCCACCAATCATCGTCATCATCGTCATCATCGTCATCATCATCGTCACTCCAATCGAATTACCAATGGAAGCTTCGCCGAGTCCCACGACCCTTGTTCAGGAGGGTCCTGCCATGTGTTTGCAGTGCCAGGGGAGTCGATGGCCGTGCTCTGTGGAATCCTGCTCGGATTTGGATTCGTGATGGCGGCACACAATGGCCTCCTCTTGGGTGAGTGGTCGAGTGAGTGGATGGGTGAGTCAATGGGTGGATGGGTGAGTGGGTGGGTGGGTCAGTGAGTGGATGAGTGAGTGTGTGCGTGGGTACGTGACTGAGTGGGTGAATGGGTGGGTGAATGAGTGTGTGAGTGGATGACTAATTGGATGAGTGGGTGTAGTGAGTCGGTGAAAAGGAGAGCGAGTGGGTGGATGGATGGATCAATGGGTGGGTGGATGGATGAGTGGGTGGATGGGTGAGAGGCTAGATGGGTGAGTTTGTAATTTACCACAAAGCACTTGAACGGCTCAAACACATTAATATCAATCTCTCACGGTCGCTCTTCATTGGCAGCACAAAATCATCAGCACTACCATCGTCCCCATCATCGCCGTGCGGAAGCGAGCGAGGTACCTGTGACGGCCTCCTTGGGCATGGACTTGGGGATGACTCCGAGGTCGGTGAGCGGGTTGATAATCCCCTCAATGTTGCCGAACATGGTGGAGAGGCCCAGCATGAAGAGCATGATGAAGAAGAGCACCGACCACACCTGCGGCCACGCGACGCATCGCGCCCGTGGTCAGAGGCTCACGATGGCCGAGCGGGGGCGCGAGTGGGGACCGCGAGTGAGTGACCCCTGCGAGTGAGTGACTCTCTGAGTGAGTAATTCTGTGAGGGAGTCACCCTGCGAGTGAGTGACCCTGCGAGTGAGTGACTCTGCGAGTGAGTGACTGTGAGTGAGTGACCTCTGGGCGTGTTCACCTGGGAGCCGGGCATGTTAACGATGGCTTCTGTGAAGATGATGAAGGCCAGGCCGGTCCCAGACGCAGCCTGGCAGGGGGGAGGAGGGGGAAGGGATTACTACACCTAACGAGCGGACAACTCACATCCTTCCCAAGTCTCCTCCCTCCACACAACAAATACAATTGCGCGTTTTACACATCCCATCAGCCCCACACACGGCCTTCTGCTGTCTGCGAGCGCATTTCATCGGCAGCATTGGTTCAAAAACGCAGGCGAAACTCCGCCCCGGTTTCGAGCTGCCAAGGAGACGCTGCATCAGTCAGCCTTGCTGGAACCTAACGCCGCAGGTTCGTTGCCTGCAGATGTAGTCGGCAAGGAGCCTCGGTCCACACTACGGAGTGATCGTCACCAGTTGTGCGTGGGGCGTGGCCTCCACGAGGGTGCGAGAGCTCAACTCCGTGTTCCCACAGAGACCACCATCAGGACGTTCGGTCCATCAGCCGATTGGCTTTCACGGCCTCTTCGACCTTGACCCAGGAGGTTCCAGAATTTACGAACCGCCGTTGAGGCCCCCTCCCCATCGTCCCCAAGACCCGCGAACTCCCCCCCCCCTCGCCCCTCCCCTCGCCCCTCCCCAGCAGCCCCTCTCCCCAGTCCCGTGCATTGTTGAGCAAGTCCTGGAGGACAACGCCTCAATTATAATGAATCAACCCAGGAATATTTCCTCCTCCAACACCCTGAGCAGGGCCGCCACGGTGGTGAGTTGGTCGCTACCTCGCCTGCTATACAGGAGGTCGTGGGTTCCATCCCAACCCTGACGCCTGCTGCTGTATTTTTGGAGTTTGCGTGTCTCTCTTCTCGTGGTCGCGTGGATTTTTCTCCAGCTCCTCCGAGTTTCCCCTCCACGTTGAGAATCGACATGCATTTAGGATATTTGGCTGCTATAGCTTTCCAAATAATGATGATGATGATAAGCCACTTTGTTGAGCTCTCATTCGAGGACAGGTCGGTTCTGAAAATAGCTACATAGCTGAGTAGGGCCTTACCTGGTCAAAGACAAAACAATTTGTGGTTTTAGTCTCGTCACAACTTTGTGAGAGACTCCTGGAGGCGCCTGCCTCCTCAACTTCCATACAGGAGTTACCCTCCAGCCACCCAACCCACTCATTACCCCCTCCCCCCACTGAGAACTCCCCCTCCACCACCCCGCCCGCCCCCCCACCTGGTTGAGGAAGTCCTGGAGGTCGCAGTAGCGCAGGGCGAGCGCGTCCACGCGGCCCGGCCACGTGGAATTGAGTGCGGCGAGGTCGGCTTCGTAGGAGGCCCGCGTGATGTTGCCCTCGGGCAGGTCGAACTCGTTCACGAGGGACAGGATGTTCCTGGGGGGGCGGGGGCAGCGGGGGTGGTGGGGGCACACCAACCACCCACGATCATAATCTTGATTTATCTGATGAACCATGAAGCTTTATTTCACCCATGTCCAGCAGGGGCACGGGGTCAGAAGGTTACAACACCCAGCTGCCACTCTACCCTAGCACCCTACCCACCCCTACCCCCTCCCCTCCGTTCCCCAAACCCCCCCCCCTGTACCTCCACTCACCCCCACCACCCGTCCCCCACCCCGCCCCCCACCCACCCACCCACCCCCGCCCCCCACCCACCCGTCGAGGCAGCCGTTAAAGGCCATGGTGGCCTTGAAGCCCAGGATGCTGAAGATGGGGATGGAGGCGAAGAGCGAGGTCGCGCTGTTGATGCAAGCGATGGTCACCGCGTCCACCTCGCAGTCGTTCCTGCAGCCACAGAGAAAGACCCCCATGCAGCCTCATCACCCACTGTTGGGGAAAGTGCTGTTAGGCAGCACACAACGGAATGGGTTGGCTGGCACCACGCCCGGCCGTCTTTGTCTCCCCAGCGCTGATGTTTACACACCGCACCAGGTGCTCATTTGAAGCCGAGTAGACCTAGGGGAGGCCTAGGACAGGTTCAGATATTCATCACTGGTGTTGGCATTGAGCGGGAATCAAACTGGGGTCGCCGAGTTTGTACCCACGATCGCCAAATATGCAACCCCAGTCATCGGCAAGTCCACTCAGCTCCACGTCCTCCTGTACCGCATCACTCCATCTCATCCCTAGCCCGCGCCCGTGTAGCCCCCTCCATGCTGCCAAACAGAAGCTGTGTCTGTGTGTTGGAGTGTTGTGTGTATGTGTGTTGGAGGGTTGTGTGTGTGTGTTGGAGGGTTGTGTGTATGTGTGTGTTGGAGTGTTGTGTGTGTGTGTGTTGGAGTGTTGTGTGTGTGTGTGTTTTGGAGGGTTGTGTGTGTGAGTGTTGGAGGGTTGTGTGTGTGTGTGTTGGAGGATTGTGTGTGTTGGAGGGTTGTGTGTGTGTGTGTTGGAGGATTGTGTGTCTGTTGGAGGGGTGTGTGTGTGTTGGAGGGTTGTGTGTGTGTGTTGGAGGGTTGTGTGTGTGTTGGAGGGTTGTGTGTGTGTGTGTGTTGGAGGGTTGTGTGTATTTTGGAGAGTTGTGTGTGTGTTGGAGGGTTGTGTGTGTGTGTGTTGGAGGGTTGTGTGTGTTGGAGGATTGTATGTGTGTGTCTGTTGGAGGGTTGTGTGTATGTTGGAGGGTTGTGTGTGTGTTGGAGGGTTGTGTGTGTGTTGGAGGGTTGTGTGTGTGTGTTGGAGGATTGTGTGTGGGTGTGTGTGTTGGAGGGTTGTGTGTATGTTGGAGGGTTGTGTGTGTGTGTTGGAGGGTTGTGTGTGTATTGGAGGGTTGTGTGTGTGTGTGTTGGATAGTTGTGTGTGTGTGTGTTGGAGGGTTGTGTGTGTGTGTGTGTTGGAGGATTGTGTGTATTTTGGAGGGTTGTGTGTGTGTGTTGGAGGGTTGTGTGTGTGTGTTGGAGGGTTATGTGTGTGTTGGAGGGTTGTGTGTGTGTGTGTTGGAGGGTTGTGTGTGTGTGTGTTGGAGGGTTGTGTGTGTGTGTTGGAGGGTTGTGTGTGTGTGTGTGTTGGAGGATTGTGTGTGTGTGTTGGAGGATTGTGTGTATGTTGGAGGGTTGTGTGTATGTGTGTGTTGGAGGGTTGTGTGTGTGTGTGTGTTGGAGGATTGTGTGTGTGTGTTGGAGGATTGTGTGTGTGTTGGAGGGTTATGTGTGTGTGTTGGAGGATTGTGTGTGTGTGTTGGAGGATTGTGTGTGTGTGTTGGAGGGTTGTGTGTGTGTTGGAGGGTTGTGTGTATGTGTGTGTTGGAGGGTTGTGTGTGTGTGTTGGAGGGTTGTGTGTGTGTGTGTTGGAGGATTGTGTGTGTTGGAGGGTTGTATGTGTGTATGTTAGAGGGTTGTGTGTGTGTGTGTTGGAGGGTTGTGTGTGTGTTGGAGGGTTGTGTGTATGTGTGTGTGTGTTGGAGGGTTGTGTGTGTGTGTTGGAGGGTTGTGTGTGTGTGTGTTGGAGGGTTGTGTGTGTGTTGGAGGATTGTGTGTGTGTTGGAGGATTGTGTGTGTGTTGGAGGGTTGTGTGTGTGTGTTGGAGGGTTGTGTGTGTGTGTGTGTTGGAGTGTTGTGTGTGTGTGTGTTGGAGTGTTGTGTGTGTGTTTTGGAGGGTTGTGTGTGTGAGTGTTGGAGGGTTGTGTGTGTGTGTGTTGGAGGATTGTGTGTTTTGGAGGGTTGTGTGTGTGTTGGAGGGTTGTGTGTGTGTTGGAGGGTTGTGTGTGTGTGTGTGTTGGAGGGTTGTGTGTGTTGGAGGATTGTGTGTATTTTGGAGAGTTGTGTGTGTGTGTTGGAGGGTTGTGTGTGTGTGTTGGAGGGTTGTGTGTGTGTGTTGGAGGGTTGTGTGTGTTGGAGGATTGTATGTGTGTGTCTGTTGGAGGGTTGTGTTTGTGTGTTGGAGGGTTGTGTGTGTGTGTGTTGGAGGGTTGTGTGTGTGTTGGAGGGTTGTGTGTATGTTGGAGGGTTGTGTGTGTGTGTTGGAGGGTTGTGTGTGTGTTGGAGGGTTGTGTGTGTTGGAGGGTTGTGTGTGTGTGTGTGTTGGAAGATTGTGTGTATTTTGGAGGGTTGTGTGTGTGTGTGTGTTGGAGGGTTGTGTGTGTGTGTTGGAGGGTTGTGTGTGTGTGTGTTGGAGAATTGTGTGTGTGTGTTGGAGGGTTGTGTGTGTGTTGGAGGGTTGTGTGTGTGTGTTGGAGGGTTGTGTGTGTGTGTTGGAGGGTTGTGTGTGTGTGTGTTGGAGAATTGTGTGTGTGTTGGAGGGTTGTGTGTGTGTTGGAGGGTTGTGCGTGTGTGTTGGAGGGTTGTGTGTGTGTGTTGGAGGGTTGTGTGTGTGTTGGAGGGTTGTGTGTGTGTGTGTTGGAGGGTTGCGTGTGTGTGTGTTGGAGGGTTGTGTGTGTGTTGGAGGGTTGTGTGTGTGTGTTGGAGGGTTGTGTGTGTGTGTGTTGGAGGGTTGTGTGTGTGTGTTGGAGGGTTGTGTGTGTGTGTGTTGGAGGATTGTGTGTGTGTGTTGGAGGATTGTGTGTATGTTGGAGGGTTGTGTGTATGTGTGTGTTGGAGGGTTGTGTGTGTGTGTGTGTGTTGGAGGATTGTGTGTGTGTGTGTGTGTTGGAGGATTGTGTGTGTGTTGGAGGGTTATGTGTGTGTGTGTTGGAGGATTGTGTGTGTGTTGGAGGGTTGTGTGTGTGTGTGTTGGAGGATTGTGTGTGTATGTTGGAGGATTGTGTGTGTGTGTTGGAGGGTTGTGTGTATGTGTGTGTTGGAGGGTTGTGTGTGTGTGTTGGAGGGTTGTGTGTGTGTGTGTGTTGGAGGATTGTGTGTGTTGGAGGGTTGTGTGTGTGTGTGTTAGAGGGTTGTGTGTGTGTTGGAGGGTTGTGTGTATGTGTGTGTGTGTTGGAGGGTTGTGTGTGTGTGTTGGAGGGTTGTGTGTGTGTGTGTTGGAGGGTTGTGTGTGTGTTGGAGGATTGTGTGTGTGTTGGAGGATTGTGTGTGTGTTGGAGGGTTGTGTGTATGTGTGTGTTGGAGGGTTGTGTGTGTGTGTTGGAGGGTTGTGTGTGTGTGTTGGAGGGTTGTGTGTGTGTTGGAGGGTTGTGTGTGTGTGTTGGAGGATTGTGTGTGTGTGTTGGAGGATTGTGTGTGTGTTGGAGGGTTGTGTGTGTGTGTGTTGGAGGATTGTGTGTGTGTTGGAGGGTTGTGTGTGTGTTGGAGGGTTGTGTGTGTGTGTGTTGGGGGGTTGTGTGTGTGTTCGAGGGTTGTGTGTGTGTGTGTTGGAGGATTGTGTGTGTTGGAGGATTGTGTGTGTGTGTGTTGGAGGGTTGTGTGTGTGTGTGTTGGAGGATTGTATGTGTGTGTGTTGGAGGATTGTGTGTGTGTTGGAGGGTTGTGTGTGTGTTGGAGGGTTGTGTGTGTGTGTGTTGGAGGGTTGTGTGTGTGTGTTCGAGGGTTGTGTGTGTGTGTGTGTTGGAGGATTGTGTGTGTTGGAGGGTTGTGTGTGTGTTGGAGGGTTGTGTGTGTGTGTGTGCGTTGGAGGATTGTGTGTGTTGGAGGATTGTGTGTGTGTTGGAGGGTTGTCTGTGTTTGTCCACACCGGATGGGGTTGTAGCTGGAGAAGGCGATGAGACCGCCGAACGCCAGCGAGAGCGAGTAGAAGATCTGGGTGGAGGCGTCCAACCAAACCTTGGGGTTCTTGAGAACCTCGAGCTGGGGTGGGGGCAGGGCGGTGGAGGGTGTGGTGAGGGTCTGCTGTGGTGAGGGTCTGCTGTGGTGAGGGTCTGCTGTGGTGAGGGTCTGCTGTGGTGAGCGTGTGCTGTGGTGAGGGTCTGCTGTGGTGAGGGTCTGCTGTGGTGAGGGTCTGCTGTGGTGAGGGTCTGCTGTGGTGAGGGTCTGCTGTGGTGAGCGTTTGCTGTGGTGAGGGTCTGCTGTGGTGAGGGTCTGCTGTGGTGAGGGTCTGCTGTGGTGAGCGTTTGCTGTGGTGAGGGTCTGCTGTGGTGAGGGTCTGCTGTGGTGAGGGTCTGCTGTGGGGAGCGTTTGCTGTGGTGAGGGTCTGCTGTGGTGAGGGTCTGCTGTGGTGAGGGTCTGCTGTGGTAAGCGTTTGCTGTGGTGAGGGTCTGCTGTGGGGAGGGTCTGCTGTGGTGAGCGTTTGCTGTGGTGAGCGTTTGCTGTGGTATGGGGCTGCTGTGGTGAGGGTCTGCTGTGGTGAGGGTCTGCTGTGGTGAGCGTTTGCTGTGGTGAGGGTCTGCTGTGGTGAGGGTCTGCTGTGGTGAGGGTCTGCTGTGGTGAGCGTTTGCTGTGGTGAGGGTCTGCTGTGGGGAGGGTCTGCTGTGGTGAGGGTCTGCTGTGGTGAGGGTCTGCTGTGGTGAGCGTCTGCTGTGGTGAGTGTCTGCTGTGGTGAGTGTCTGCTGTGGTGAAGGTCTGCTGTGGTGAGGGTCTGCTGTGGTGAGTGTCTGCTGTGGTGAAGGTCTGCTGTGGTGAGGGTCTGCTGTGGTGAGTGTCTGCTGTGGTGAGTGTCTGCTGTGGTGAGTGTCTGCTGTGGTGAGGGTCTGCTGTGGTGAGTGTCTGCTGTGGTGAGTGTCTGCTGTGGTGAGTGTCTGCTGTGGTGAGGGTCTGCTGTGGTGAGCGTCTGCTGTGGTGAGGATCTGCTGTGGTGAGGGTCTGCTGTGGTGAGCGTCTGCTGTGGTGAGGGTCTGCTGTGGTGAGGGTCTGCTGTGGTGAGGATCTGCTGTGGTGAGGGTCTGCTGTGGTGAGCGTCTGCTGTGGTGAGGGTCTGCTGTGGTGAGGGTCTGCTGTGGTGAGCGTCTGCTGTGGTGAGTGTCTGCTGTGGTGAGTGTCTGCTGTGGTGAGGGTCTGCTGTGGTGAGGGTCTGCTGTGGTGAGTGTCTGCTGTGGTGAGGGTCTGCTGTGGTGAGGGTCTGCTGTGGTGAGGGTCTGCTGTGGTGAGGGTCTGCTGTGGTGATGGTCTGCTGTGGTGAGTGTCTGCTGTGGTGAGGGTCTGCTGTGGTGAGGGTCTGCTGTGGTGAGTGTCTGCTGTGGTGAGGGTCTGCTGTGGTGAGGGTCTGCTGTGGTGAGGGTCTGCTGTGGTGATGGTCTGCTGTGGTGAGTGTCTGCTGTGGTGAGGGTCTGCTGTGGTGAGGGTCTGCTGTGGTGAGTGTCTGCTGTGGTGAGGGTCTGCTGTGGTGAGGGTCTGCTGTGGTGAGGGTCTGCTGTGGTGAGGGTCTGCTGTGGTGAGGGTCTGCTGTGGTGAGGGTCTGCTGTGGTGAGGGTCTGCTGTGGTGACTGGTGGAGAGAGCAGTGCTTCTCAACCTTTGTTGGCAACTGTGTTACCCCCCCTTATTCTTAGGTTTTTTCGGTAAAGTCACGTAGGTAAAAATGTTAAATTAAAATTAATAAACCTCACAATAATAATATCCAAGGCCTACCTTGGCTCCTCCCACCCTCAACCAGTATACTGTATATACAAGGACTGTTTTCTTGGAATTTCTCTTACTTGATACAGCTATCGTGCTGTGATGGTTCCACCTGAAGACGGAAGCTTGTGTTGCCTCCGAAACGTCGTAATTTTTATCTTATTTTTATTTTACTTTGATTAATTTAAATTTTTTACCTACGTGACTTTACCGAAAAAACCTAAGAATATGAATCCTTGCAGTCACGAAAGCTTCAAATCTAGAAGTTACCCCCCATGTTGAATTTAGTTTCAATTGAGTTACACCCCCACCCCTTGCCTGATCCCACGTGGTTCTGACAAATAAATGTTATGAATTAGTAACTGCAAACGAATAAAACAAAATTCAACGGATGCTATGCACGCGCAATGGACCGTTTAGGGGCTTGCTGGTTCTGCTGGTAGCCCACATTGTTAATGATCGATACATTTAGAAAGGTATTTCATCTCGCTCTAGGTTACCATGTGGATTTACATTTTATCGCAGTTATTTTATATTGGCAGATTCACACATGATGAATCACGGTCTAATTTCACACATTTTTAAATCACCTCACGTGCCCTCGGGGACATTGCCGCGCACCCCGGTGAGATCCGCTGGCGTCGTGGCTAACGTGATGCACTACGAACCTGGCGCTGAGTTCCATTCTCACTCACAGCCACAAACACCAGTGACGAATAGATGAACCGGTCCTGGGCCTCTCCTAGGTCGACTCAACCTCAAACGAGTACCCGGTGCGGCGTGTAAACATCGCTACTGGAGAGACAAAGGCGGCCGGGCGTGGTGCTGAACCACCCACCCCCACGTGTACCGTTCTGGCCTTTATAGGTGCTCGCGAACAGCACTTGCCCTAACAGTGTTAAAGGTTATACAGGGGATCTTTGACTTTGTGTTGAGTCACCGGTGAGTCTCACGTCCCTGTGAAGAGGTTGAGTCGTGAGGAGTTGGTGGTGAGTAGAGCAGTGTCAGGAGGTTGAGGAGTGAGGAGGTGGTGGTGAGTAGAGCAGTGTCAGGAGGTTGAGGAGTGACGAGGTGGTGGTGAGTAGAAGCAGTGTCAGGAGGTTGAGGAGTGAGGAGGTGGTGGTGAGTAGAAGCAGTGTCAGGAGGTTGAGGAGTGAGGAGGTGGTGGTGAGTAGAAGCAGTGTCAGGAGGTTGAGGAGTGACGAGGTGGTGGTGAGTAGAAGCAGTGTCAGGAGGTTGAGTCGTGAGGAGTTGGTGGTGAGTAGAAGCAGTGTCAGGAGGTTGAGGAGTGACGAGGTGGTGGTGAGTAGAAGCAGTGTCAGGAGGTTGAGTCGTGAGGAGTTGGTGGTGAGTAGAAGCAGTGTCAGGAGGTTGAGGAGTGACGAGGTGGTGGTGAGTAGAAGCGTTGTCAGGAGGTTGAGGAGTGACGAGGTGGTGGTGAGTAGAGCTGTGTCAGGAGGTTGAGGAGTGACGAGGTGGTGGTGAGTAGAAGCGTTGTCAGGAGGTTGAGGAGTGACGAGGTGGTGGTGAGTAGAAGCTGTGTCAGGAGGTTGAGGAGTGACGAGGTGGTGGTGAGTAGAAGCAGTGTCAGGAGGTTGAGTTGTGACGAGGTGGTGGTGAGTAGAGCAGTGTCAGGAGGTTGAGGAGTGACGAGGTGGTGGTGAGTAGAGCAGTGTCAGGAGGTTGAGGAGTGACGAGGTGGTGGTGAGTAGAGTAGTGTCAGGAGGTTGAGGAGTGACGAGGTGGTGGTGAGTAGAGCAGTGTCAGGAGGTTGAGGAGTGACGAGGTGGTGGTGAGTAGAGCAGTGTCAGGAGGTTGAGGAGTGACGAGGTGGTGGTGAGTAGGAGCTGTGTCAGGAGGTTGAGGAGTGACGAGGTGGTGGTGAGTAGAAGCAGTGTCAGGAGGTTGAGGAGTGACGAGGTGGTGGTGAGTAGAAGCGGTGTCAGGAGGTTGAGGAGTGAGGAGGTGGTGGTGAGTAGAGCAGTGTCAGGAGGTTGAGGAGTGACGAGGTGGTGGTGAGTAGAGCAGTGTCAGGAGGTTGAGGAGTGACGAGGTGGTGGTGAGTAGAGCAGTGTCAGGAGATTGAGGAGTGAGGAGGTGGTGGTGAGTAGAGCTGTGTCAGGAGGTTGAGGAGTGACGAGGTGGTGGTGAGTAGAGCAGTGTCAGGAGGTTGAGGAGTGACGAGGTGGTGGTGAGTAGAAGCAGTGTCAGGATGTTGAGGAGTGAGGAGTTGGTGGTGAGTAGAAGCAGTGTCAGGAGGTTGAGGAGTTTGTGAGTAGGTGAGGTTGTGAAGAGGTGAGTAGGTCAGGTGGTGGTGAAGAGGTAGTGGCAGGTAGTGAGGAGTTGATGAGGTGAGATGAGGTGAGATGAGGTGAGGAGTCTCACGTCCGGAGTGAAGAGGTAGACGAGTCCGTCGGTTGCCCCCTCGAGCGTGAGTCCACGCACCA
The DNA here is from genome assembly GCF_015708825.2 of Lethenteron reissneri. Classification (NCBI taxonomy): domain Eukaryota; kingdom Metazoa; phylum Chordata; class Hyperoartia; order Petromyzontiformes; family Petromyzontidae; genus Lethenteron; species Lethenteron reissneri. The sequence goes on along the minus strand of NC_083830.1, from coordinate 11,359,878 downwards.
GGAAGATGAAGATGACGAGGTAGGGGAAGGTAGCGGTGACGTAGACGGCCTGGCACATCATCAACATCGTCATCATCACCAGGAACATCATCAACATCGTCATCATCACCAGGAACATCATCAACATCGTCATCGTCATCATCGACATCGTCATTATCACAGACATCATCATCACGAGCATCATCTGTATCAACATCGTCACCATCAAAAACATCATCATCGACATCGTCATCATCACCTCCCCCCCCCTCCCCCCGCACCTTGCCCGAGGTCTCGATGCCCCGGATGGTGCACACATAGACGATGGACCAGGCGGCCACGTGGCACAGCACCACCCACCACTGGGGCACGCCGCTCTCCTCCACGCTGGGGCTGATGTTGAGCGTCTCGCGGTACCAGAAGTAGTCCACGGGGGAGCTGTCGGCGCACTCACTCACATACCCTGTGCCACACAACAACAACAACAACCACACACTCAACAACAACAACCACACACTCAACAACAACAACCACACAACATACAACCATACTCAACAACCACACAACATACAACAACAAGCACAACAACCACACAACATACAACAACCACACACTCAAACACCACACATACAACAACCGCAACAACCACACATACAGCAACCACACACTAAATAACCACACATACAACAACAATCACACACTCAACAACCACACATACAACAACAAGCACAACAACTACATACAGCAACCACACACTCAACAACCACACCAACCACACACTCAACAACCACACACACACAACAACTGCCATTTTCCACTAAGTGGCGACGTCACGACAACGCTTGTGCCAGGCTAAGTGCACTTTAAGGCCACGTGAAGTGTCGAAAACCCGCTAGCAGTAGGTCACAAGACAGACTCAGGGTTGGCTGACTGAGATTAGTGGCCAATGCACCACCTGTGCTCCCCACTGTGCCAACTTGCTGCGTTTTATCGGCCCGGTGCTCCGCTCGTCGTTGTGAGCGTCGCTCCTTTGCCCTCCGTTGTTGCTGGAGGGTGACTGCTTCAAACTTCCCAGCAGCATCTTCTTGGTTCTTTCGGTAAAGTCACGTAGAAGGGAAATAATAAAATAATAAAAATAAAACATAATAATATAAAATTCTCACGACGTTTCGGCCACAACACAAGCAGCCGTCCTCAGGTGAAGACAGAGCTGTCTGAAAGACAGCGCTCCAATGAACACTGCTAAGCTTGGCAGCGTATTTTAAGCTGGGTGGGAGGAGAAGAGCGCCTTGACAAAGGAGTTTTCATATCAACAGAATAATTTAGGATTGAATAAGCTGTGTTAATGTGAGAGAATTAGCAGGATGTTAAAGTCAGAAATTAGCATGCAACTGGGAGATTAGCATGATGTTAATGTGAGGAATTAGCATGTAACTGGTCACGGAAGTGGCTATGTTAAAGTCAGAGTTTACATATCAACAGAGGCATTTAGTATATTGACGCTAAAGAACTGCAACCACCCACTATCATACAATAAACCGATGTGAAAGAACTAAATATAAACTACATCAATATAATCAATGTACTCAATATATTCTCCAATAAGCTGAGCTATTCACATTAAGTAGCTGGGTATACAATACACTATATAATGACTATCATATAGTGAACCGATAAAAAACTAAAATGTAAACTGCATCAATATCATCAATATACTCAATATATAATCTCCAATAAGCTGAGCTACTAACAATAAGTCATTACACATTACATTCTATCGAAATTTTCCCAGCAGCAGCTACTGGTATCGGTCATTGGCAAGTCCACTCAGCTCCACATCCTCTTATACCGCATCAATCCATCTCTTCTCCAGCCCATGCCGTGCCCGTTTAGCCCCCTCTATGCTGCCAAACAGAAGCTGCTTGGACATGCGGTGGCTGGGTATACGGGCTACATGACCCAACCAAGGCAGCCTCGCCGACCGAAGGAGCTCACCGATGTCTCCCAATCTCCCAACGGCACACGCTCCAGTGACTCATTCCACGTCACTACACTTATGTAATATGAGAATATATCCGGCTCACTGATGTATCACACCTTATCATGGTGATTGGCTCTGCCGGTCCTGGTTTGCAGCCAATGGGGGGAAGCCTGGGGGCATGGCCCTGACGTGATGGAAGGGTGACAGCTATGGAGATTGGTTCTGCTGGCTTTGGCCTCAGCCAATGGGGAGATGAGTCAGGGGCGTGGTCCCGGGAGCTGACGAGGGAGCCTGGAAGATTCGATGCAGGCTAACGAGGATTGCCTGAAGCGTACCACGTGACCCGGGGATTAAATAGGGGTAGAGAGGAACGACACGTGGTCAGAACGGGAACCAACGGAGGAAGGAGCAACGCGAGAGCGGGGCTCCGAGTTGCCACGTGGCAGTGCGTCTCTCTCGGTCTATCTGTCCCTTCACGTTGTCTATCAGCAGCGTGAAGTAGATGTAACCCAAAGTGAATAAAAGACGGATTCCAGAAGTCATCTCAAAGAGTCTTATTACACTTATAAAGACTGGTAAGGCCTGGTAAGGCGTGCAAGGATGGTGGGTGGCCAGCACCATGCCCGGCCGCCTTTGTGTCCACAGTGCCGATGTTTACACACGGCACTGGGTCCTCATTTAAGGTTGAGTCAACCTAGGGGAAGCCCAGGACCGGTTGACACAATCACCACTGGTGTTGGCCGGGTTCAGAGCGCAGCTAATCACTGCGCCACCACTCTCGCTGTTGATGTTATAATAATGTTGGCGATAATGATGAAAATGATGATGTCGATGATTATGTTCATGTCGATGATGTTGAGAATGATGATGTCGTTCATGTTGATAATGACGATGTCGATGATGTTGATGATGCCAATGATGTCGATGATGTGGTTACCGGTTTGGTTCTGGTTGAGGGGGCAGTGTTTCCAGGGGAGCGGCTCCTGGAAAGAGTTGAAGAAGTACCACATCACCCAGGCGAGGATGGTGTTGTAGTAGAGACCCACCAGAAACGACACCAGCATGGACGCCACCCCTAGCGCACGGCACACACAGCACATCGGGCACACAGCACATAGGGCACACAGCACACAGTACGCATACTTTTCTTGGTTTGACTTTCTTGGATTGACTTTCTCGGTTTTACTTTCTCGGTTTTACTTTCTCGGTCTAACTTTCTTGGTTTTACTTTCTTGATTTTACTTTCTTGGTTTACTTTCTCGGTTTACTTTCTTGATTTAACATTGTTGGTTTAACTTTGTTGGTTTAACTTTGTTGGTTTTACTTTCTTGGTTTTACTTTCTTGGTTTAACTTTCTTGGTTTTACTTTTTTGGTTTTACTTTCTTGGTTTAACTTTCTTGGTTTACTTTCTTGGTTTAACTTTCTTGGTTTAAATTTCTTGGTTTAACTTTGTTGGTTTAACTTTGTTGGTTTTACTTTCTTGGTTTTACTTTCTTGGTTTTACTTTCTCAGTTTACTTTCTCGGTTTTACTTTCTTGGTTTAACTTTCTTGGTTTAAATTTCTTGGTTTAACTTTGTTGGTTTAACTTTGTTGGTTTTACTTTCTTGGGTTTACTTTCTTGGTTTTACTTTCTTGGTTTAACTTTCTTGGTTTTACTTTTTGGTTTTACTTTCTTGGTTTAACTTTCTTGTATTTACTTTCTTGGTTTGATTTTCTTGGTTTAACTTTTTTGGTTTAACTTTCTCGGTTTTACTTTCATGGTTTTAATTTCTCGGTTTTACATTCTTGGTTTAACTTTCTCGGTTTTACATTCTTGGTTTTATTTTCATGGTTTTACTTTCTCGGTTTTACTTTCATGGTTTTAATTTCTCGGTTTTACTTTCTTGGTTTTACTTTCTTGGTTTTACATTCTTGGTTTTACTTTCATGGTTTTAATTTCTCGGTTTTACTTTCTTGGTTTAACTTTCTCGGTTTTACATTCTTGGTTTTATTTTCATGGTTTTACTTTCTTGGTTTTACTTTCATGGTTTTATTTTCTTGGTTTTACTTTCTTGGTTTAACTTTCTTGGTTTAACTTTCTTGGTTTAACTTTCTTGGTTTAACTTTTTCGGTTTACTTTCTTGGTTTATCTTTCTCGGTTTTACTTTCTTGGTTTTACTTTCTTGGTTTAACTTTCTCGGTTTTACTTTCTTGGTTTTACTTTCTTGGTTTTACTTTCTTGGTTTATCTTTCTTGGTTTTACTTTCTTGGTTTTACTTTCTCGGTTTAACTTTCTCGGTTTTACTTTCTTGGTTTTACTTTCTTGGTTTAACTTTCTTGGTTTAACTTTTTCGGTTTACTTTCTTGGTTTATCTTTCTCGGTTTACTTTCTTGGTTTATCTTTCTCGGTTTAACTTTCTTGGTTTAACTTTCTTGGTTTTACTTTCTTGGTTTTACTTTCTTGGTTTATCTTTCTCGGTTTAACTTTCTTGGTTTAACTTTCTTGGTTTTACTTTCTTGGTTTAACTTTCTTGGTTTTACTTTCTTGGTTTTACTTTCTTGGTTTATCTTTCTCGGTTTAACTTTCTTGGTTTAACTTTCTTGGTTTTACTTTCTTGGTTTAACTTTCTTGGTTTAACTTTCTTGGTTTTACTTTCTTGGTTTAACTTTCTCGGTTTTACTTTCTCGGTTTTACTTTCTTGGTTTAACTTTCTCGGTTTAACTTTCTCGGTTTACTTTCTCGGTTTAACTTTCTTGGTTTAACATTCTCGGTTTAACTTTCTTGGTTTAACTTTCTTGGTTTAACTTTCTCGGTTTAACTTTCTTGGTTTAACTTTCTTGGTTTTACTTTCTTGGTTTTACTTTCTTGGTTTTACTTTCTTTGTTTAACTTTTTTGGTTTAACTTTCTCGGTTTAACTTTCTTGGTTTAACTTTCTTGGTTTAACTTTCTTGGTTTAACTTTCTCGGTTTAACTTTCTTGGTTTAACTTTCTTGGTTTAACTTTCTCGGTTTAACTTTCTTAGTTTTACTTTCTTGGTTTAACTTTCTCGGTTTAACTTTCTTGGTTTAACTTTCTTGGTTTAACTTTCTCGGTTTAACTTTCTTGGTTTTACTTTCTTGGTTTAACTTTCTCGGTTTAACTTTCTTGGTTTTACTTTCTTGGTTTTACTTTCTTGGTTTAACTTTCTTGGTTTTACTTTCTCGGTTTAACTTTCTTGGTTTAACTTTCTTGGTTTTACTTTCTTGGTTTTACTTTCTTGGTTTAACTTTTTTGGTTTAACTTTCTCGGTTTAACTTTCTTTGTTTAACTTTTTTGGTTTAACTTTCTCGGTTTTACTTTCTTGGTTTTACTTTCTTGGTTTTACTTTCTCGGTTTTACTTTCTCGGTTTTACTTTCTTGGTTTTACTTTCTCGGTTTTACTTTCTTGGTTTTACTTTCTTGGTTTAACTTTCTCGGTTTAACTTTCTTGGTTTTACTTTCTTGGTTTTACTTTCTTGGTTTAACTTTCTTGGTTTAACTTTCTTGGTTTTACTTTCTTGGTTTTACTTTCTTGGTTTTACTTTCTTGGTTTAACTTTCTCGGTTTAACTTTTTCGGTTTTACTTTCTTGGTTTTACTTTCTTGGTTTTACTTTCTTGGTTTTACTTTCTCGGTTTAACTTTCTTGGTTTTACTTTCTTGGTTTTACTTTCTTGGTTTAACTTTCTTGGTTTTACTTTCTCGGTTTTACTTTCTTGGTTTTACTTTCTTGGTTTTACTTTCTTGGTTTTACTTTCTCGGTTTTACTTTCTCGGTTTAACTTTCTTGGTTTTACTTTCTTGGTTTTACTTTCTTGGTTTTACTTTCTTGGTTTTCTTTCTCGGTTTTACTTTGTTGGTTTACTTTCTTGGTTTTACTTTCTTGGTTTTACTTTCTCGGTTTACTTTCTCGGTTTACTTTCTTGGTTTATCTTTCTCGGTTTTTCTTTCTCGGTTAACTTTCTTGGTTTAACTTTCTTGGTTTTTCTTTCTCGGTTTACTTTCTCGGTTTACTTTCTTGGTTTTACTTTCTTGGTTTAACTTTCTTGGTTTTACTTTCTTGGTTTACTTTCTTGGTTTACTTTCTCGGTTTACTTTCTCGGTTTTACTTTCTTGGTTTACTTTCTCGGTTTTACTTTCTTGGTTTACTTTCTTGGTTTAACTTTCTTGGTTTTACTTTCTTGGTTTACTTTCTTGGTTTACTTTCTTGGTTTACTTTCTCGGTTTACTTTCTTGGTTTACTTTCTTGGTTTACTTTCTTGGTTTTACTTTCTTGGTTTTACTTTCTCGGTTTACTTTCTTGGTTTACTTTCTTGGTTTTTCTTTCTCGGTTTTACTTTCTCGGTTTACTTTCTTGGTTTACTTTCTTGGTTTTTCTTTCTCGGTTTTACTTTCTCGGTTTACTTTCTTGGTTTTACTTTCTCGGTTTACTTTCTCGGTTTACTTTCTTGGTTTTACTTTCTTGGTTTTTCTTTCTCGGTTTACTTTCTTGGTTTACTTTCTTGGTTTTTCTTTCTCGGTTTACTTTCTTGGTTTAACTTTCTTGGTTTTTCTTTCTCGGTTTACTTTCTTGGTTTAACTTTCTTGGTTTAACTTTCTCGGTTTAACTTTCTCGGTTTTACTTTCTCGGTTTACTTTCTTGGTTTAACTTTCTTGGTTTTTCTTTCTCGGTTTTACTTTCTCGGTTTTACTTTCTCGGTTTACTTTCTTGGTTTAACTTTCTTGGTTTTTCTTTCTCGGTTTACTTTCTTGGTTTAACTTTCTTGGTTTTTCTTTCTCGGTTTAACTTTCTTGGTTTAACTTTCTTGGTTTTACTTTCTCGGTTTACTTTCTTGGTTTACTTTCTTGGTTTTTCTTTCTCGGTTTTACTTTCTTGGTTTTACTTTCTCGGTTTACTTTCTTGGTTTTTCTTTCTCGGTTTACTTTCTTGGTTTAACTTTCTTGGTTTTTCTTTCTCGGTTTTACTTTCTTGGTTTTTCTTTCTCGGTTTACTTTCTTGGTTTAACTTTCTTGGTTTTTCTTTCTCGGTTTTACTTTCTTGGTTTTACTTTCTCGGTTTACTTTCTTGGTTTAACTTTCTTGGTTTAACTTTCTTGGTTTTACTTTCTCGGTTTACTTTCTCGGTTTACTTTCTTGGTTTACTTTCTTGGTTTTACTTTCTTGGTTTTTCTTTCTCGGTTTACTTTCTCGGTTTACTTTCTTGGTTTAACTTTCTTGGTTTTACTTTCTCGGTTTACTTTCTCGGTTTACTTTCTTGGTTTACTTTCTTGGTTTAACTTTCTTGGTTTTACTTTCTTGGTTTACTTTCTTGGTTTACTTTCTTGGTTTAACTTTCTTGGTTTTTCTTTCTCGGTTTACTTTCTTGGTTTACTTTCTTGGTTTAACTTTCTTGGTTTTTCTTTCTCGGTTTACTTTCTTGGTTTACTTTCTTGGTTTAACTTTCTTGGTTTACTTTCTTGGTTTAACTTTCTTGGTTTTACTTTCTTGGTTTACTTTCTTGGTTTACTTTCTTGGTTTAACTTTCTCGGTTTACTTTCTTGGTTTACTTTCTCGGTTTACTTTCTCGGTTTACTTTCTTGGTTTAACTTTCTTGGTTTTTCTTTCTTCACTTCGCCTTTTGTTATTTTGGTGACAGCCCCCCGGGGGGCACCCTGCAGCTTTGACTGCTCTCCTCCTCCTCATCATCATCTCACGAGCTCTTGCCTGGGGACGCAATCAGACTACCACCACACATGGCGAGTAACTGTGGTGTGGTGAGTGTGTGGCCTGGTGAGTGTGTGTTTCTGTGTGTGTCATGGCGAGTGTGTGTCGTGGTGAGTGTGTGTCGTGGTGAGTGTATCGTGGTGAGTGTGTGGTTCTGTGTGTGTCGTCGTGAGTGTGTATCAGGGTGAGTGTGTGTTTCTGTGTGTGTCGTGGTGAGTGTGTGGTTCTCTGTGTGTCGTGGTAAGTGTGTGCGAGTGTGTTAGCGAGTGTGGTGTGTGAGTGGTCTGAGTGAGTGGTGTGAGTGAGTTTTGTGAGTGAGTGGGGTGTGTGTGGTGTGAGTGAGTGGTGTGAGTGAGTGTGGTGTGAGTGAGTGGTGTGAGTGAGTGGGGTGAGTGAATGTGGTGTGAGTGAGTGGTGTGAGTGAGTGTGGTGTGAGTGAGTGGTGTGAGTGAGTGTGGTGTGAGTGAGTGGTGTGATTGAGTGTGGTGTGAGTGAGTGTGATGTGAGTGAGTGGTGTGAGTGAGTGAGTGGGGTGAGTGAGTGGTGTGAGTGAGTTGTGTGAGTGAGTGGGGTGTGTGTGGTGTGATTGAGTAGTGTGAGTGAGTGAGTGAGTGGGGTGAGTGAATGTGGTGTGAGTGAGTGGTGTGAGTGAGTGTGGTGTGAGTGAGTGGTGTGAGTGAGTGTGGTGTGAGTGAGTGGTGTGATTGAGTGTGGTGTGAGTGGGGTTAGCGAGTGGTGAGTGGTGTGAGTGGTGTGAGTGAGTGAGTGGGTGAGTGAGTGGTGTGTGTGAGTGGTGAGTGAGTGGTGTGAGTGAGTGGTGTGAGTGACTGAGTGGTGTGAGTGAGTGAGTGGGTGAGTGAGTGAGTGGTGTGAGTGACTGAGTGGTGTGAGTGAGGCTGTGAGTGGAGTGAGTGGTGTGAGTGAGTGGTGTGAGTGAGTGATTGGTGTGAGTGAGTGGGGTGAGTGTGGTGTGAGTGAATGGGGTGAGTGAGTGTGGTGTGAGTGGTGTGAGTGGTGTGAGTGAGTGGTCTGAGTGAGTGGTGAGTGAGTGAGTGGTGTGAGTGACTGAGTGGTGTGAGTGAATGAGGGTGTGAGTGGAGTGAGTGATGTGAGTGAGTGGTGTGAGTGAGTGAGTGGTGTGAGTGAGTGAGTGGTGTGAGTGAGTGGGGTGAGTGAGGGTGTGAGTGTAGTGAGTGGTGTGAGTGAGTGTAATGTGAGTGAGTGGCGTGAGTGAGTGAGTGGGGTGAGTGAGTGGGGTGAGGTAGTGGGGTGAGTGAGTGCTGTGAGTGTGATGGGAGTGAGTGGTGTGAGTGAGTGGTGTGAGTGAGTGGTGTGAGTGAGTAAGGGTGTGAGTGGAGTGAGTGGTGTGAGTGAGTGGTGTGAGTGAGTGAGTGGTGTGAGTGAGTGAGTGGTGTAAGTGAGTGTGGTGAGTGAGTGTGGTGTGAGTGAGTGGGGTGATTGAGTGGTGTGAGTGAGTGAATGGGGTGAGTGAGTAGTGTAAGTGAGTGGGGTGAGTGAGTGTGGTGTGAGTGAGTGGGGTGAGTGAGTGGGGTGAGTGAGTGGTGTGAGTGGAGTGAGTGGTGTGAGTGGAGTGAGTGGTGTGAGTGGAGTGAGTGGTGTGAGTGAGTGGTGTGAGTGAGTGGGGTGAGTGAGTGGTGTGAGTGAGTGAGTGGGGTGAGTGAGTGGGGTGAGTGATTGAGGGTGTGAGTGGAGTGAGTGGTGTGAGTGGAGTGAGTGGTGTGAGTGGAGTGAGTGGTGTGAGTGAGTGGTGTAACTGAGTGGGGTGAGTGAGTGTGGTGTGAGTGAGTGGTGTGAGTGAGTGAGTGGGGTGAGTGAGTGTGATGTGAGTGAGTGAGTGGTGTGAGTGAGTGAGTGGGGTGAGTGAGTGTGATGTGAGTGAGTGAGTGGTGTGAGTGAGCGAGTGGGGTGAGTGAGTGTGGTGTGAGTGAGTGGGGTGAGTGAGTGGTGTGAGTGAGTGAGTGGGGTGAGTGAGTGTGATGTGAGTGAGTGAGTGTGATGTGAGTGGAGTGAGTGGTGTGAGTGAGTGGTGTAACTGAGTGGAGTGAGTGAGTGTGGTGTGAGTGAGTGGTGTGAGTGAGTGAGTGGGGTGAGTGAGTGTGATGTGAGTGAGTGGGGTGGGTGAGTGAGCGAGTGGGGTGGGTGAGTGAGTGAGTGTGGTGTGAGTGAGTGAGTGAGTGTGATGTGAGTGAGTGAGTGAGTGTGATGTGAGTGGAGTGAGTGGTGTGAGTGAGTGGTGTAACTGAGTGGAGTGAGTGAGTGTGGTGTGAGTGAGTGGTGTGAGTGAGTGTGGTGTGAGTGAGTGAGTGACGTGAGTGAGTGAGCGAGTGGGGTGGGCGAGTGAGCGAGTGGGGGTCTCGTACCCACGCCGCCCAGGAGGGGGTGGATGGTGTTCCACACCCCGACGCTTCCCCTGCGCAGCCGCTGCCCGATGGCCAGCTCGAGGTGGAATATCGGGATCCCCTCCACCACGAGCGCGATGAGGTAGGGGATGAGGAAGGCGCCTGTGGGGGGAAGGGGCGCAGAGGTGGCCGACGAGGAGGAGGATGATGGGAGAGATGGAGGGGCAGGGGATGGAAAGAGATTTGGGGAGATGGAGCGGAGAGATAAAATGGTTACTATCACAGTTTAGTTCGTCGTCCTTGATCCGCACCTCCGATGAGCACAGCTGCCTACGCACGGTGCGAAAGAAGTTCAACACGCACACACAGACGTCGGCAGGCCGAGTGTGGTGGTGGTGGTGGTGAGGCTTGGTGTGGGTAGCTCCCACGGCTTCTTCCAAGCTCTGCTGTCCAGCATGAAAGAGCACTCGAGATCTCCCTCTCGCACTGGAGGGCCCTTCCCGCGGCAGTGGTTTGAGCCGACACTTGCAGGGCCGCGCCTTTTACTCGACATCATCATTAACTCAGCCAGGCCGTGGCCGCTGTGACCCAGCGCTGTGGAGTCACGAGCGAAGGTTGGTGGACCACACACAGATGGGCGGTGAGACTCCCTTCCCCGTGGGAGTCGCGGAGCCGTGCCCCGGCTTCCACAGCGAGTGGACTAGTCGCCATCTTTTCACTCCATCTTGACGGGGATAGAGCGTTGCCCCCTCGTGCAAGGCTTGGGGGTTTCTCTGGGCGCTCCGCTTTTCTCCTCCCCTCGTGAATAACAAACACGACAAAAAACAACTCTTCACTCGTTGGGGTTGAAAATATATGGAATAAAAAACAAAAGTAGTGATGACAGAACCCTCCTGAAAACGAGTCATGCAAGTCAGCGTGGCCCTTTTTGATAAATAATTATTACTTTCACGGAGTCGACATTGTAAGCGCTAATCGTGGGTAAACAATTTCGCCTCTTTACCCCGTGGGTCATGGATCTGAGCTGTTCTGTGTCACCATTACCAACCATTACTACCAGCACCACTAGAGCAGAGATGGAGTGATGTGGTACAGGAGGACGTGGAGATGAGTGGACTTGCCGATGACTCGTACCAGCGGTGTCAAGATCGGCCTCTGTGGAGGAGGCTCGTGAAGGACGCTACTGGGCAGTTGGAGGCAGTCGCCTTCCAACAACAACGGAGGGCGGAGGAGCGACGCTCACAACAACGAGCGGAGCGCCGGGTGGCTAAAGCACAGCAAGTTGGTACAGTAGGGGGCACAGGTGGTGCATCAACCAGTCATCTCGGTCATCTCGGTCAGTCGACCCGTGGCACCTGCTGGGTCTGCCCCGTGACCTCCTGCCAGCGGGCGTTCGACACTTCACGTGGCTTCAAGGTGCACATGGTCTGGCACAAGCGTCGTGGTGACGTCACCGCCACTTCGTGGCGAATGGCGGTTGTTGTTGGTGGTGATGGTCGTAATGATGGTGGTGTTGATGGTAGTAATGATGGTGGTGGTGATGGTTGTGGTGCCTGGTGGTGACGGTGGTGACGGTAGTCATGGTCGTGATGATCGTCGTGACGGTCGTGATGATGTATGATTGTGCTGGTGATGGTGGTGGTAGATTAATAATGGTGGTGGATGTGGCTCCGCTCGTGGTGGTGCTGTTACCTGTGAAATGTACAATTACATTCGGGCTGAAACGGAATCACAAATTGATTGGGGTTGGTGGAACACACAAAGAATCACGCAGGTGAGCGGTCTCACACACGAAGGTGAGTGAGTCTCACAGGTGAGTGTGTCTCACAGGTGAGTGTGTCTCACAGGTGAGTGAGTGAGTCTCACAGGTGAGTGAGTCTCACAGGTGAGTGAGTCTCACATGTGAATGAGTCTCACAGGTGAGTGAGTCTCACATGTGAATGAGTCTCACAGGTGAGTGAGTGAGTCTCACAGGTGAGTGAGTCTTACAGGTGAGTGAGTCTCACATGTGAATGAGTCTCACAGGTGAGTGAGTGAGTCTTACAGGTGAGTGAGTCTCACAGGTGAGTGAGTCTCACAGGTGAGTGAGTGAGTCTCACAGGTGAGTGAGTGAGTCTCACAGGTGAGGGAGTCTCACAGGTGAGTGAGTCTCACAGGTGAGTGAGTGAGTCTCACAGGTGAGTGAGTCTCACAGGTGAGTGAGTCTCACAGGTGAGTGAGTGAGTCTCACAGGTGAGTGAGTGAGTCTCACAGGTGAGTGAGTGAGTCTCACAGGTGAGTGAGTGAGTCTCACAGGTGAGTGAGTCTCACAGGTGAGTGAGTCTCACAGGTGAGTGAGTGAGTCTCACAGGTGAGTGAGTCTCACAGGTGAGTGAGTCTCACAGGTGAGTGAGTGAGTCTCACAGGTGAGTGAGTGAGTCTCACAGGTGAGTGAGTCTCACAGGTGAGTGAGTTTCACAGGTGAGTGAGTGAGTCTCACAGGTGAGTGAGTCTCACAGGTGAGTGAGTCTCACAGGTGAGTGAGTGAGTCTCATGGGTGAGTGAGGCTCACAGGTGAGTGAGTCTCACAGGTGAGTGAGTCTCACAGGTGAGTGAGTGAGTCTCACAGGTGAGTGAGTGAGTCTCACAGGTGAGTGAGTCTCACAGGTGAGTGAGTGAGTCTCACAGGTGAGTGAGTGAGTCTCACAGGTGAGTGAGTCTCACAGGTGAGTGAGTGAGTCTCACAGGTGAGTGAGTCTCACAGGTGAGTGAGTGAGTCTCACAGGTGAGTGAGTCTCACAGGTGAGTGAGTCTCACAGCTGAGTGAGTGAGTCTCACCTGCTCACAGGTGAGTGAGTCTCACAGGTGAGTGAGTCTCACAGGTGAGTGAGTCTCACAGGTGAGTGAGTCTCACAGGTGAGTGAGTGAGTCTCACAGGTGAGTGAGTCTCACAGGTGAGTGAGTGAGTCTCACAGGTGAGTGAGTCTCACAGGTGAGTGAGTCTCACAGGTGAGTGAGTCTCACAGGTGAGTGAGTGAGTCTCACAGGTGAGTGAGTCTCACAGGTGAGTGAGTGAGTGAGTCTCACAGGTGAGTGAGTCTCACAGGTGAGTGAGTGAGTCTCACAGGTGAGTGAGTGAGTCTCACAGGTGAGTGAGTCTCACAGGTGAGTGAGTGAGTCTCACAGGTGAGTGAGTGAGTCTCACAGGTGAGTGAGTGAGTCTCACAGGTGAGTGAGTCTCACAGGTGAGTGAATGAGCCTCACAGGTGAGTGAGACTCACAGGTGAGTGAGTGAGACTCACAGGTGAGTGAGTCTCACAGGTGAGTGAGTCTCAAAGGTGAGTGAGTCTCACAGGTGAGTGAGTGAGTCTCACAGGTGAGTGAGTGAGTCTCACAGGTGAATGAGTGAGTATCACAGGTGAGTGAACCTCACAGGTGAATGAGTGAGTCTCACAGGTGAGTGAGTGAGCCTCACAGGTGAGTGAGTGAGTCTCACAGGTGAGTGAGTCTCACAGGTGAGTGAGTCTCACAGGTGAGTGAGTCTCACAGGTGAGTGAGTCTCACAGGTGAGAGAGTGAGTCTCACAGGTGAATGAGTGAGTCTCACAGGTGAGTGAGTCTCACAGGTGAGTGAGTGAGTCTCACAGGTGAGTGAGTCTCACAGGTGAGTGAGTCTCACGGGTGAGTGAGTCTCACGGGTGAGTGAGTCTCACATGTGAGTGAGTGAGTCTCACAGGTGAGTGAGTGAGTCTCACATGTGAGTGAGTGAGTCTCACAGGTGAGTGAATCTCACAGGTGAGTGAGTGAGTCTCACAGGTGAGTGAGTCTCACAGGTGAGTGAGTGAGTGAGTCTCACAGGTGAGTGAGTCTCACAGGTGAGTGAGTGAGTCTCACAGGTGAGTGAGTCTCACAGGTGAGTGAGTGAGTGAGTCTCACAGGTGAGTGAGTCTCACAGGTGAGTGAGTGAGTCTCACAGGTGAGTGAGTGAGTCTCACAGGTGAGTGAGTCTCACAGGTGAGTGAGTGAGTCTCACAGGTGAGTGAGTCTCACAGGTGAGTGAGTGAGTCTCACAGGTGAGTGAGTCTCACAGGTGAGTGAATGAGCCTCACAGGTGAGTGAGACTCACAGGTGAGTGAGTGAGACTCACAGGTGAGTGAGTCTCACAGGTGAGTGAGTCTCACAGGTGAGTGAGTCTCACAGGTGAGTGAGTGAGTCTCACAGGTGAGTGAGTGAGTCTCACAGGTGAATGAGTGAGTATCACAGGTGAGTGAACCTCACAGGTGAATGAGTGAGTCTCACAGGTGAGTGAGCCTCACAGGTGAGTGAGTGAGTCTCACAGGTGAGTGAGTCTCACAGGTGAGTGAGTCTCACAGGTGAGTGAGTCTCACAGGTGAGAGAGTGAGTCTCACAGGTGAATGAGTGAGTCTCACAGGTGAGTGAGTCTCACAGGTGAGTGAGTGAGTCTCACAGGTGAGTGAGTCTCACAGGTGAGTGAGTCTCACAGGTGAGTGAGTCTCACGGGTGAGTGAGTCTCACGGGTGAGTGAGTCTCACATGTGAGTGAGTGAGTCTCACAGGTGAGTGAGTGAGTCTCACATGTGAGTGAGTGAGTCTCACAGGTGAGTGAATCTCACATGTGAGTGAGTGAGTCTCACATGTGAGTGAGTGAGTCTCACATGTGAGTGAGTGAGTCTCACAGGTGAGTGAGTCTCACAGGTGAGTGAGTGAGTCTCACAGGTGAGTGAGTCTCACAGGTGAGTGAGTCTCACAGGTGAGTCTCACAGGTGAGTGAGTGAGTCTCACAGGTGAGTGAGACTCACAGGTGAGTGAGACTCACAGGTGAGTGAGTCTCACAGGTGAGTGAGTCTCACAGGTGAGTGAGTGAGTCTCACAGGTGAGTGAGTCTCACAGGTGAGTGAGTCTCACAGGTGAGTGAGTGAGTCTCACAGGTGAGTGAGTCTCACAGGTGAGTGAGTCTCACAGGTGAGTGAGTGAGTCTCACAGGTGAGTGAGTGAGTCTCACAGGTGAGTGAGTGAGTCTCACAGCTGAGTGAGTGAGTCTCACAGCTGAGTGAGTGAGTCTCACAGCTGAGTGAGTGAGTCTCACAGCTGAGTGAGTGAGTCTCACAGCTGAGTGAGTGAGTCTCACAGCTGAGTGAGTGAGTCTCACACACGGAGGTGAGTGTGTCTCACAGGAGAGTGAGTGAGTCTCACAGGTGAGTGAGTCTCACAGGTGAGTGAGTGAGTCTCACAGCTGAGTGAGTGAGTCTCACAGCTGAGTGAGTGAGTCTCACAGCTGAGTGAGTGAGTCTCACAGCTGAGTGAGTGAGTCTCACACACGGAGGTGAGTGTGTCTCACAGGAGAGTGAGTGAGTGAGAGAGCCTCACCTCCGCCGTACGTCTGGCACAGGTACGGGAAGCGCCACACGTTGCCGAGTCCGACGGCGAAGCCGACGCAGGTGAGGATGTACTGCACCTTGTTGTCCCAGCGCGGCCGCTCCTCGTCCACCACGGGGCCCCCCATATCCTCTGCTCTCACTACCCCCTCTCTCTCTCGCTATCCCCTCTCTCGCTACCCCCCCCCTCTCTCAGTACCCCCTCTCTCTTTCGCTATCCCCTCTCTCGCTACCCCCCCCTCTCTCAGTACCCCCTCTCTCTCTCGTTATCCCCTCTCTCACTACCCCCTCTCTCTCTCGCTACCCCCTCTCTCGCTATCCCCTCTCTCGCTACCCCCCCCCCCCTCTCTCAGTACCCCCTCTCTCTCTCGTTATCCCCTCTCTCACTACCCCCTCTCTCTCTCGCTACCCCCTCTCTCGCTATCCCCTCTCTCGCTATCCCCTCTCTCTCAGTATCCCCTCTCTCGCTACCCCCTCTCTCACTATCCCCTCTCTCGCTACCCCCTCTCTCTCTCGCTATCCCCTCTCTCGCTATCCCCTCTCTCGCTATCCCCTCTCTGGCTACCCCCACTCTCCGCGTGTTTGTGTCGCCTGCAGAGAGAGCGAGCGAGGGGGTCGCCTCCTGCCCAGTGGTCGCTCTCTCGAGTGCGGGGGGGAATCTCAGCCCCAGGTGCAGAGGTGGGGGGAGGGGGGCGGGGGGAATCTCAGCCCCAGGTGCAGGGGTGGGGGGAGGGGGGCGGGGGGAATCTCAGCCCCAGGTGCAGGGGTGGGGGGAGGAGCATTTGCATAAGAGGAGGGGGGGGGTTGGGGGTCAAGGAACGACATTTGCATAATACGCTAAAAGGGTAAAAAGTTAGGGTTTGACGGTCGCCATTTCGATGGTCGCTATAGACAGCCCCTGCAGAGTGCTTATATTTGGCCTACTCTTCCGCGCTGCAGGCGAGACGTCTTGTAAGAGGTGGGAGTTCCCACGCGTTACCCCACCACGCTGTAGGCGAGACGTCTTGTAGTCCATGACTCTGCTTGGACCTGTATACATTATGAGTGTACGTATTTTGAACTTCATTCGTACCGTACGTCACCAGCCGTACTATATCGGAAGTGCTAATATGATAAGGCGTGGGCAAGGATGTCAGCAACCTGGCGCTCCGGGAGATCGAACGAGAAGCGATGATGTTAGCGACTTCACTGTGTGCAGTTTGTTTTACCGGGTAAGGCCCCGCAGAAGCGACCCGCAGGTCACGCACGAGATGCCTGCGGGCGGCTCCCTGCGGCTCTTGGAATGCCGAGTTTGTTAGCGAATTCGAAAACCCGGTTCTTCTCCCCCCCGTGACGGCCATCGTGTCGAGATGTCACAGCAGCCAGACATCTCTCAAGGCCATCGTGTCGAGATGTCACAGCAGTAAAACATCTCTAAACTCCATCGTGTCGAGATGTCACAGCAGTCAAACATCTCTCTAAACTCCATCGTGTCGAGATGTCACAGCAGCCAGACATCTCTCTCAACGCCTGCTGTTGATTCTAAATGTGGAGTTGGGGGGGGACTTAGAGGACCTGGATAAATATCCAGGCGACCACGGAGAGAGAAAGACACGCGCACACTCCAAATATACAGCAGGGATCGAGCCCACGACATCCTGTATAGCGGGTGAGGTAGTTAACATCTCGCCACCTCCTTGCTGATGACGGTGACGATGTGAATGCGCTGTGACTGGCTGCAGGAGGCCGAGGCAATGTAGAAAATCAGTCAGCACAAAAACACGAAGACAAAGGCCCCCCGGATAGCCTCCACAGACTGTTGAGACAAGGACTGTTAGCGAGTAGCACTCTAAAGGCACACGAGGGGGTGGGTGGTCAGCACCACGCCCGGCCGCCTTTGTCTCCCCGGGTACTGTTAGTAGTGAGTTGGAAGATAACTCGGGTAGCCGGGTTCGTGGTGCAGTGCGCTGACGATTACGCCACCGCTCCCCACACCCACACACATTCACTCTCACACAGACCGACAAACATTAACAGCTTTTCGCACACACTCAGTAACACATTGACAGCGTATCACCCGCAGATAGTGAGCACACATAGCTACTCATCACACATTGATACTCATCACACATACCCTACAGATTCTTACCGTGGGGACTTAGCTGGTAACATAAAACATTGTTTAGTTTATACACTCACCACACGGAGATGCCACAGACACCTCATACACAAACAAAGTTCCCCCGCATAGCCTCTAACAGGGGCGCATCGAGGAGCCGTGCAGTACGGCGAGTGGACTAATCTCCATCTGTTCCACCTGTACGGGGATAAAGCGCTGCTCCCTCGTGCTCCGCTTTCCTCCTCCCCACGTGAATAACAAACACAACAACATCTCGTCATTAGTCGGCTCAAAACTTTATGAAATAAAAACCCAAATGTGGCGGCAGGGGCCTCCTGAAAACGAGTCGTGTGACTCAGCGTGGTTCTCCTGGACACGCGGTGGCTGGGCACGCGGTGGCTGGGCACGCGGTGGCTGGGTATGCGGTGGCTGGGAATGCGGTGGCTGGGTATGCGGTGGCTGGGAATGCGGTGGCTGGGTATGCGGTGGCTGGGCACGCGGTGGCTGGGCACGCGGTGGCTGGGTATGCGGTGGCTGGGAATGCGGTGGCTGGGTATGCGGTGGCTGGGTACGCGGTGGCTGGGCACGCGGTGGCTGGGCACGCGGTGGCTGGGCACGCGGTGGCTGGGTATGCGGTGGCTGGGCACGCGGTGGCTGGGCACGCGGTGGCTGGGCACGCGGTGGCTGGGCACGCGGTGGCTGGGCATGCGGTGGCTGGGCATGCGGGCTACATGACCCAGCCTCACTCGCCAGAGGAGCTCACTGATGGACTGTGTTCAGATCCTTCAACCACAATTCAGCCTGCAAGTTAAACCCAGGATGGATCGGAGACAGGTCAGCTTGAATGTTTCTAACCGGCGTCGATGTTTCATTCGAGGGGTTCACGTTTCGCAAGCGTAGAGAAGGGAGGGCATGACTGTGGTCGAGAAGACCCGAATCTTCATGTGCAGTGACAGACCAGGTCGCTCCGACGCAGTATTATTCAGTCGATGAAAGATAATGCCGCTCGACTGATTCGGAGTGATGCCTTTGCTGTCAAACCGGAGCTAATCATAAGCACACTGCCCACACTCTCACACAAAGACAAAGATCCCCCGTATAGCCTGAACAGACTGTTGGGGAAAGTGCAGTTAGCGAGCACCTACAAAGGCCGGCGCGGCACACGAGGGGGTGGTTGGCCAACACCACGCCCGGCTGCATTTGTCTCCCTAGTGGCGATGTTTACACATCAAACCCGGTACTCATTTGAGCCTGAGTCGTCCTAGGGGAAGCCCAAACCAGTTCAGATAATCGTCACTAGTGTTGGCCGTGAGCGGGAATCGAACCCGGGTCACCGACTTCGAAGCGCAGCGCGCTAACCGCTAAACTACCACACTCCACACTCACACACAACAACAACAACAACAACCGCCATTCGCCACTAAGCGGTGGTCACGTCACCACGACGCTTCGCTTGTGCCAGGCCATGTGCACCTTGAGGCCACGTGAAGTGTCGAACGCCCGCTGGCAGGAGGTTACGGGGCAGACCCAGGTGCCACGGGTCGACTGACTAAGATGAGTGGCTGATGCACCACCTGTGCCCCCTTACTGTTCCGATTTGCTGTGCTTTATCCACCTGGCGCTCCGCGCGTTGTTGTGAGCGTCGCTCCTCCGCCCTCTGTTGTTGTTGGAGGGCGACTGCTTCCAACTGCCCAGTAGCAGCGTCTTTCACGAGCCTCCTGCACAGAGGCCGATCTTGACACCGCTGGTACCAGTCATCGGCAGGTCCACTCAGCTCCACATCCTCCTGTACCACATCACTCCATCTAGTCTCTAGCCCGTGCCGCGCCCGCTTAGCCCCCTCGATCCGGCCGAACAAAAGCTGTTTAGGCATGCGGTGATTGGGCATGCGGGCTACATGACCCTGCCAGCGCAGCTTTGCCTGCCGGAGGAGCTCACCGATGGGAATGTGTCCAGATCTTTAAAGGATTTGTGAGCTCTTCACACAATCCTAATGGAACATCTCCAGCGAAGATGTTCCATTAGGGGGGTCTACGTTTCGCAAGC
>NC_083830.1:11245340-11330340 GCF_015708825.2 Lethenteron reissneri | reverse complement strand
TATTTAAATCCTTTATATTAAGTTCGCGTGCTTGCTTGCTTGCTTAGGACCGTGCAAATCTTTCGGTCGTTTTTTAACCCACTTCCCGTGATCCAATCGAGCTGACATTTTCCACACAGACTCGTTGTGCCAGACAATTATTGTTCGTGAAAAAAAATTCCCAAAATTTTACACTTTTTAGGCAAAAAAAAATTTTTTTACATATATTCAAATAGAACGCATTCATGGCTTTGGCTGAACATCACAGTGCAAGAGCCCAGAGCGTAACCCCTCCACAGGCCGTGGTGGAGTAGCGCAGTTAGTAGCGCCCTCGCTTCCCATGCCAAAGGTCGCGGGATCGATCCCCGCGTCATCCACAGGCGAATATATTTTTAAATCCTTTATATTAAGTTCGCTTGCTTGCTTAGGACCGTGCAAATCTTTCGCTCGTTTTTTAACCCACTTCCCGTGATCCAATCGAGCTGACATTTTCCACACAGACTCGTTGTGTGTGACAATTAATTTTCGTGAATTTTTTTTCCAAAATTTTACACTGTTTAGGGAAAACTAATTAAATATTTAATTACCAATTGCTTAATACTGGCAGACAATCATCTGACCCATAGATTGCAGCCATCTCAAGCCAGAGGACGAGAGAACTCTAGCCGCCACGCATATAAAGGATTTAGAGTGAAAAACTTTGTTTTTACGGGTTTACTTGTTTCCCCTAATGTGGTGTGGCTCTGCAGGTTACATTTTTTTATGGAGTTAAATAGTGATTTGTGATCGCGGGCCACTGAGGCAGACTCCATGTCCTCAGCAACCAGCGACCACCACCCATCCTTGCAGCGCCTTACGGCTCTCCGAACCTCCGAGCGAAGGCTGCGGTCAACCTCCTCATTCTCTGACGTGGGATGCTATAGCCGATGAGAGTGGGCCTAACGCTTTTTCTCAATTAACCTGAACACCTCCTGTGTCAGCCAGGGTTTCTGGGGAGGTCTGGACCACGTACCCAAAGCAGCCATTGTCGCTGCATGAGTCACAGTCCTAAACCTCGCCCATTTACCCTCGACATCAGGAGGAGTGGGTGATGATGAAATTCTCGCTTGCAACTTTCATCAGCTAACTGAGACCAGGCCACTTTAGGTTGGAATGGGGTCCTGGGTGTACACCCACCACCGGAGTGGAAGAATGGCAGGCGCATCTTACAGATGACTAGTCGATGGTCAGAGGGCAGATCAGCTCCACGGTAGGTCCTGGTGTCAAAGACATGGGCTCGCATCCGCTGGTCCGTCACTATGTAGTCCAGCAGATGTTCTTGCTTGGACCCGGCATGCATCCATGATGTTGTGTGGGTGCGCCGATGCGAGAAGAGCGTGTTGGTAATTACAAGCCCATGGGCTGCACAAAAATCTAGCAGCCTTCTACCGTTGTTATTAAGCTGATCTGGCCCATGCCTTCCAATCACTCCAGACCAGGTGCCAGCATCATGACCAACTCGGTCATTGAAGTCACCCAACAACATGACTCTGTCCCGAGTGGCCACTTTAGCCAGCACCTGTGACAGGTAATAGAAGGCATCTCACTAATCAGCTTTGCCTGCATCCCTCCACGGATGTTCCTCTTCAGTGGGGGCAAAAGTAACCACGACCACCACTCCTCACCTCCGGTTGATTGGAAGGCGAGCCCAAAGTATTCTGGGGCTTACAGCTTCCCACACCTCACCGCCACGCTCCCACACCCCTCCATTCTTTTGTTCAGAAGTAGAGCCACAACCTGTTGTTTGGCAGTCTCCTGCCCCGAGTAAAGGACTGTCCACCCCTTATGGTGGCAGGAGCCAGAACCGGTCCACTGGACCTCCTGAATGTCACAGAGATCCAGGCGGTACCGGTCCAGCTCCCGACAGAGGAATGGCAGCCTCTCTGCCGTAGTGAGCGTTCAAACATTCCACGTGGCCATCCGTAGTGGTTTTTGTTGTTTCTGGAGGAGCCCCGAGGGTGAAGATTCAATCTCCTGGCTCCGCCAAATAGGGTTTGGCCAGGAGACGTCATAGAGGCCTGTCCCCCCGGGGCCTCCGGCACAAGCTTATTTGGTACACATGTATGTTTCATTCGTAGTTTAGTGGTCATGAATTGAAGGTTAAGTGGTTACCAGCCCCTCGCACCTGTCCAGAGCCTCCGTTTAGCCACTGTGGTGGTCACAGACGCCATGAGGGGAGAGGCCAATGGGCATTGGCCCTCACCCCACAGCGCTGTCCACGACAGTGTTGCCCATCCGGCACCGCGAGTAGGTAGGGGGTTGTTTTTGCCGGATACACGTACTCACACACACGCACACACACACCTACTCACACACACCTACTCACACACACCTACTCACACACATACGCACTCACACACACACGCACTCACACACGCGCCTACACACACACGTACTCACACACACGCGCACTCACACACACGCTCACTCACACACGCGCACTCACACGCACACACACGTATTCACACGCACGCCGAGTCTCTCCCCACGTTTGTTTATTTAGATTTTCGTTGTTTTCTTGTGAAATTGACACCTCGGCCGAGGAGCGACACCACTCACGCGCGACCCTAAAAACACCGACAACGAAGCCTCCTCCTCCTCCTGCACCGCCGAGTCAAAATTCACCATCCTCAATCTATACACGCGAGCTCGCTGGCGTGTGAGTGTGCGTGAGAGAGGGTGTGCGTGTGTGTGCGAGAGAGTGTGTGTGACGGAATGTGCGTGTGTGTACGAGTGTGCGTGTGTTCCTAGAGAGTGTGCTTGTGTGCGTGAGAGAGAGTTTGCGTGCGAGTGGGTCGTGAGATTGTGCGTGCGTGAAAGAGGGTGCGTGTGCGTGTGAGAGTCTGCGTGTGTGTGTGCGTGTGAGAGTCTGTGGGTGTGTGAGTCTGCGTGTGCGTGTGAGAGTCTGCGTGTGTGTGTGCGTGTGAGAGTCTGCGTGTGTGTGTGTAAGAGTTTGTGTGTGTGCGTGTGAGAGTCTGTGTGTGCGTGTGCGTGTGAGAGTCTGCGTGTGTGTGTGCGTGTGAGAGTCTGTGTGTGTGTGAGTCTGCGTGTGCGTGTGAGAGTCTGCGTGTGTGTGTGCGTGTGAGAGTCTGCGTGTGTGTGTGTAAGAGTTTGTGTGTGTGCGTGTGAGAGTCTGTGTGTGCGTGTGCGTGTGAGAGTCTGTGTGTGAGTGTGTAAGAGTTTGTGTGTGTGCGTGTGAGAGTCTGCGTGTGCGTGTGAGAGTCTGCGTGTGAGTGTGTAAGAGTTTGTGTGTGTGCGTGTGAGAGTCTGCGTGTGCGTGTGAGAGTCTGTGTGTGAGTGTGTAAGAGTTTGTGTGTGTGCGTGTGAGAGTCTGTGTGTGTGAGAGAGTCTGCGTGTGGGCGTGTGAGAGTCTGTGTGTGTGCGTGTGAGAGTCTGTGTGTGTGTGAGAGTGAGAGTCTGCGTGTGTGCGTGTGAGAATCTGTGTGTGTGCGTGAGAGATTGTGCGTGCGTGAACGAGGGTGCGTGTGCGTGTGAGAGAGTGCGTGTGTTAGAGTCTGTGTGTGTGCGTGAGAGTCTGCGCCTGTGTGTGAGTGTCTGTGTGAGTGTGAGGGTCTGCATGCGTGTGACAGTCTGCGTGTGTGTGTCCGTGTGAGAGTCTGCGTGTGTGTATGAGTGTGAGAGTGTGTGCGTGTGAGAGTCTGCTTGTGTGTGTCCGTGTGAGGGTCTGCGCGTGTGTGTGAGTGTGAGAGTGTGTGAGTGTGAGAGTCTGTGTGTGTGAGTGTGAGCGTCTGTGTGAGTGTGTGAGTCTGTGTGTGAGAGTCTGCGTGCGTGTGTGAGTGTGAGAGTCTGCGTTTGCGTGTGAGAGTCTGCGCGTGTGTGTCCGTGTGAGGGTCTGCGCGTGTGTGTGAGTGTGAGAGTGTGTGAGTGTGAGAGTCTGTGTGTGTGAGTGTGAGCGTCTGTGTGAGTGTGTGAGTCTGTGTGTGAGAGTCTGCGTGCGTGTGTGAGTGTGAGAGTCTGCGTTTGCGTGTGAGAGTCTGCGCGTGTGTGTCCGTGTGAGAGTGTGTGAGTGTGAGAGTCTGTGTGTGTGAGTGTGAGAATCTGCGTGTGTGTGTGAGAATCTGCGTGTGTGTGTGAGTGTGAGAGTCTGTGTGTGAGTGAGTGTGAGAGTATGTGAGTGTGAGAGTCTGTGTGAGTGTGAGCATCTGCGCGTGTGTGTGAGTGTGAGAGTCTGTGTGTGTGAGCGTGAGAGTCTGCGCGCGTGTGTGAGTGTGAGAGTCTGTGTGTGTGAGTGTGAGAATCTGCGCGTGTGTGTGAGTGTGAGAGTCTGTGTGTGTGAGCGTGAGAGTCTGCGTGTGTGTGTGAGTGTGAGAGTCTGTGTGTGTGTGAGTGTGAGAGTCTGTGTGAGTGTGAGAATCTGCGCGTGTGTGTGAGTGTGAGAGTCTGTGTGTGTGAGTGTGAGAATCTGCGCGTGTGTGTGAGTGTGAGAGTCTGTGTGTGAGTGAGTGTGAGAGTGAGAGTCTGTGTGTGTGAGTGTGGGAATCTGCGTGTGTGTGTGAGTGTGAGAGTCTGTGTGTGAGTGAGTGTGAGAGTGTGTGAGTGTGAGAGTCTGTGTGTGTGTGAGAATCTGCGCGTGTGTGTGAGTGTGAGAGTCTGTGTGTGAGTGAGTGTGAGAGTGTGTTAGTGTGAGAGTCTGTGTGTGTGAGTATGAGAATCTGCGTGGGTGTGTAAGTGTGAGAGTCTGTGTGTGAGTGAGTGTGAGGGTGTGTGAGTGTGAGAGTCTGTGTGTGTGAGTGTGAGGATCTGCGCGTGTGTGTGAGTGTGAGGGTCTGTGTGTGTGAGAGTCTGCGTGTGTGTGTCCGTGTGAGAGTCTGTGTGTGTGTGTGTGAGAGTCTGCGTGTGTGCGTGTGAGAGTCTGCGTGTGTGCGTGTGAGAGTCTGCGTGTGTGTGCGTGTGAGGGTCTGTGTGTGAGGATCTGTGTGTGTGTGTGTGAGAGTCTGCGTGTGTGCGTGTGAGAGTCTGCGTGTGTGCGTGTGAGGGTCTGTGTGTGAGTGTGAGGGTCTGTGTGTGTGTGTGAGAGTCTGCGTGTGTGCGTGTGAGAGTCTGCGTTTGTGCGTGTGAGAGTCTGCGTGTGTGCGTGTGAGAGCCTGCGTGTGTGTGTGCGTGTGAGAGTCTGCGAGTGTGCGTGTGAGAGTCTGTGTGTTTGTGTGCGTGTGAGAGTCTGCGTGTGTGCGTGTGAGAGTCTGCGTGTGTGTGTGAGAGTCTGCGTGTGTGCGTGTGTGTGAGAGTCTGCGTGTGTGCGTGTGAGTGTGTGCGTGTGTGTGCGTGTGAGAGTCTGCGCGCGTGTGTGAATGTGAGGGTGTGTGAGTGTGAGAGTCTGTGTGTGTGAGTGTGAGGGTCTGCGTGCGTGTGTGCGTGTGAGAGTCTGCGCGCGTGCATTCGGCGCTAACCGGAGGAAAACCGGTGGCCACTCTCGGAAACGGTTACCGGTTCCGTAAAGTCACGAAGCGATGGCAACCGGTTTTTCTCCTTCTTCCCTGGCCCGTCGGTTCATGAGCGCGCCGATTGTGACGCGCGTGAACCGACAGACCGCACGCCGCAGTGATCCTCGTGGTGTGTGATGGGGGGGGGGGGGCAGCCTCTTGGGGCTGTGATGAACACACGTGATGAACACACGTGATGAACACACGTGATTAACACATTTGACATGAACATAGCGGCCTCTCGTGGCTCTGCAGGGGGTCACGCGCGCAAACAAAGAGGCAAATGTAGCGAGCAGTGGTGGCGCAGCGGTTAGCGCACCGCGTTACTAAACCCTACCTCAGCCGATAATCGATTTCTCGCTCACGGCCCAAATCAGTGCCGGCTATCTGAATCGGTGAGACAAAGTGCTGAACCCACACCACCGCTTCATCGGCGTGCCGCTCCGGCCTGCACGAGGTGCTCGCTAACAGCACTTGCCCCTAGAGGCGACACGATGGTGGTGGGGGGTCCTTTGTCTTTGGCTGTGGAGACGCGCGTTTGAAATCGTTAGCCGAATGCCCGCTGCTGACTGCAAACCACAAGAGGCCGCTACACCCGCACGGGGAAGTAACACAAATAACGATGGCGCTGAAGCCCCCGGTGTCAAAGCAATCGTAACGACTTCACTCAGAGTATGAACACAGTGGTAATACCAATATACTATAGTAGTAATATCGTGGCAATACCTTCGGTGACCGACACAATGGGTACAAAACAGCAATAAGTAAAATAAAACTACAGTAAAAAAATTACTAACTGTAAAAAATAACTAAATGCTTAAGATGAAAGCACGAAACATTAACCACAAAAATAATAACCACTGCTACTGTACTCCTGCAACTGTTCTTTGGCCACTGCGATATTTAGTACGCACAGTACCCGTGTGGTGAAAGAGTACACGTGTGTGTAGTGAGAGAGTACACGTGTGTGTGGTGAGAGAGTACACGTGTGTGTGGTGAGAGAGTACACGTGTGTGTGGTGAGAGAGTACACGTGTGTGTGGTGAGAGAGTACACGTGTGTGTGGTGAGAGAGTACACGTGTGTGTGGTGAGAGAGTACACGTGTGTGTGGTGAGAGAGTACACGTGTGTGTGGCTAGGGGTACAGGCGTGTTGCTAGGGTTACACGTGTGTTGCTAGGGGTGCAGGTATGTTGCTAGGGGTACACGTGTGTTGCTAGGGGTACAGGCGTGTTGCTAGGGTTACACGTGTGTTGCTAGGGGTACAGGCGTGTTGCTAGGGTTACACGTGTGTTGCTAGGGGTGCAGGTGTGTTGCTAGGGTTACACGTGTGTTGCTAGGGGTACAGGTGTGTTGCTAGGGTTACACGTGTGTTGCTAGGAGTACAGGTGTGTTTCTAGGGGTGCAGGTGTGTTGTTAGGGGTGCAGGTGTGTTGCTAGGGGTACAGGCGTGTTGCTAGGGGTACAGGTGTGTTGCTAGGGGTACAGGTGTGTTGCTAGGGGTACAGGTATGTTGCTAGGGGTGCAGGCGTGTTGCTAGGGGTACAGGTGTGTTGCTACGGGTACAGGCGTGTTGCTAGGGGTACAGGTGTGTTGCTAGGGGTACAGGTGTGTTGCTAGGGGTACAGGTGTGTTGCTAGGGGTACAGGTGTGTTGCTAGGGGTGCAGGTGTGTTGCTAGGGGTACAGGCGTGTTGCTAGGGGTACAGGTGTGTTGCTAGGGGTACAGGTGTGTTGCTAGGGGTGCAGGTGTGTTGTTAGGGGTACAGGTGTGTTGCTAGGGGTACAGGTGTGTTGCTAGGGGTGTAGGCGTGTTGCTAGGGGTACAGGTGTGTTGCTAGAGGTACAGGCGTGTTGCTAGGGGTACAGGTGTGTTGCTAGGGGTGCAGGTGTGTTGCTAGGGGTACAGGTGTGTTGCTAGGGGTACAGGTGTGTTGCTAGGGGTACAGGTGTGTTGCTAGGGGGAAAGGTGTGTTGCTAGGGGTACAGGTGTGTTGCTAAGGATACAGGTGTGTTGTTAGGGGTACAGGCGTGTTG
Source organism: Lethenteron reissneri (assembly GCF_015708825.2). Classification (NCBI taxonomy): domain Eukaryota; kingdom Metazoa; phylum Chordata; class Hyperoartia; order Petromyzontiformes; family Petromyzontidae; genus Lethenteron; species Lethenteron reissneri. The sequence goes on along the minus strand of NC_083830.1, from coordinate 11,322,847 downwards.
CTAGGGGTACAGGTGTGTTGCTAGGGGTGCAGGTGTGTTGCTAGGGGTACAGGTGTGTTGCTAGGGGTACAGGTGTGTTGCTAGGGGTGTAGGCGTGTTGCTAGGGGTACAGGTGTGTTGCTAGAGGTACAGGCGTGTTGCTAGGGGTACAGGTGTGTTGCTAGGGGTGCAGGTGTGTTGCTAGGGGTACAGGTGTGTTGCTAGGGGTACAAGTGTGTTGCTAGGGGTACAGGTGTGTTGCTAGGGGGAAAGGTGTGTTGCTAGGGGTACAGGTGTGTTGCTAAGGATACAGGTGTGTTGTTAGGGATACAGTTGTGTTGCTAAGGATACAGGTGTGTTGCTAGGGGTACAGGTGTGTTGCTAAGGATACAGGTGTGTTGTTAGGGGTACAGGTGTGTTGCTAGAGGTACAGGCGTGTTGCTAGGGGTACAGGCGTGTTGCTAAGGATACAGGTTTGTTGCTAGGGGTACAGGCGTGTTGCTAGGGGTGCAGGTGTGTTGCTAGGGGTACACGTGTGTTGCTAGGGGTACAGGTGTGTTGCTATGGGTGCAGGTGTGTTGCTAGGGGTACACGTGTGTTGCTACGGGTACAGGCGTGTTGCTAGAGGTGCAGGTGTGTTGCTAGGGGTACAGGTGTGTTGCTAGGGGTGCAGGTGTGTTGCTAGGGGTACACGTGTGTTGCTAGGGGTACACGTGTGTTGCTAGGAATACACGTGTGTTGCTAGGGGTACAGGTGTGTTGCTATGGGTGCAGGTGTGTTGCTAGGGGTACACGTGTGTTGCTAGGGGTACAGGTGTGTTGCTATGGGTGCAGGTGTGTTGCTAGGAATACACGTGTGTTGCTAGGGGTACAGGTGTGTTGCTAGGGGTACAGGCGTGTTGCTAAGGATACAGGTTTGTTGCTAGGGGTACAGGCGTGTTGCTAGGGGTGCAGGTGTGTTGCTAGGGGTACACGTGTGTTGCTAGGGGTACAGGTGTGTTGCTATGGGTGCAGGTGTGTTGCTAGGGGTACACGTGTGTTGCTACGGGTACAGGCGTGTTGCTAGAGGTGCAGGTGTGTTGCTAGGGGTACAGGTGTGTTGCTAGGGGTGCAGGTGTGTTGCTAGGGGTACACGTGTGTTGCTAGGGGTACACGTGTGTTGCTAGGAATACACGTGTGTTGCTAGGGGTACAGGTGTGTTGCTATGGGTGCAGGTGTGTTGCTAGGGGTACACGTGTGTTGCTAGGGGTACAGGTGTGTTGCTATGGGTGCAGGTGTGTTGCTAGGAATACACGTGTGTTGCTAGGGGTGCAGGAGTGTTGCTAGGGGTACACGTGTGTTGCTAGGGGTGCAGATGTGTTGCTAGGGGTGCAGGTGTGTTGCTAGGGGTACAGACGTGTTGCTAGGGGTGCAGTCGTGTTGCTAGGGGTGCAGGGGTGTTGCTAGGTTGCAGGTGTGTTGCTAGGGGTACACGTGTGTTGCTAGGGGTATAGGTGTGTTGTTAGGGGTACAGGTGTGTTGCTAGGGGTACAGGTGTGTTGCTAGGGGTACAGATGTGTTGCTAGGGGTACAGGCGTGTTGCTATGGGTACAGGTGTGTTGCTAGGGGTACAGGTGTGTTGCTAGGGGTACAGGTGTGTTGCTAGGGGTACAGGTGTGTTGCTAGGGGTACAGGCGTGTTGCTAGGGGTACAGGTGTGTTGCTAGGGGTACAGGTGTGTTGCTAGGGGTACAGATGTGTTGCTAGGGGTACAGGCGTGTTGCTAGGGGTACCGGTGTGTGCTAGGGGTACAGGTGTGGTTGCTAGGGGTACAGGTGTGTTGCTAGGGGTACAGGTGTGTGCTAGGGGTACAGGCGTGTTGCTAGGGGTACAGATGTGTTGCTAGGGGTACAGGTGTGTTGCTAGGGGTACAGGCGTGTTGCTAGGGGTACAGGTGTGTTGCTAGGGATACAGGTGTGTTGCTAGGGGTACAGGCGTGTTGCTAGGGGTACAGGTGTGTTGCTAGGGGTACAGGTGTGTTGCTAGGGGTACAGGTGTGTTGCTAGGGGTACAGGCGTGTTGCTAGGGGTACAGATGTGTTGCTAGGGGTACAGGTGTGTTGCTAGGGGTACAGGTGTGTTGCTAGGGGTACAGGCGTGTTGCTAGGGGTACAGGTGTGTTGCTAGGTGTGCAGGTGTGTTGCTAGGGGTACACGTGTGTTGCTAGGGGTACACGTGTGTTGCTAGGGGTACAGGTGTGTTGCTAGGGGTGCAGGTGTGTTGCTAGGGGTGCAGGTGTGTTGCTAGGGGTACAGGTGTGTTGTTAGGGGTACAGGTGTGTTGCTAGGGGTACAGGCGTGTTGCTAGGGGTACAGGTGTGTTGCTAGGTGTGCAGGTGTGTTGCTAGGGGTACACGTGTGTTGCTAGGGGTACACGTGTGTTGCTAGGGGTGCAGGTGTGTTGCTAGGGGTGCAGGTGTGTTGCTAGGGATACAGGTGTGTTGCTAGGGGTACAGGCGTGTTGCTAGGGGTACAGGTGTGTTGTTAGGGGTACAGGTGTGTTGCTAGGGGTACAGGTGTGTTGCTAGGTGTGCAGGTGTGTTGCTAGGGGTACACGTGTGTTGCTAGGGGTACACGTGTGTTGCTAGGGGTGTAGGTGTGTTGCTAGGGATACAGGTGTGTTGCTAGGGGTACAGGCGTGTTGCTAGGGGTGCAGGTGTGTTGTTAGGGGTACAGGTGTGTTGCTAGGTGTACAGGCGTGTTGCTAGGGGTACAGGTATGTTGCTAGGTGTGCAGGTGTGTTGCTAGGGTGCAGGTGTGTTGCTAGGGGTACAAGTGTGTTGCTAGGGGTACACGTGTGTTGCTAGGGGTACAGGTGTGTTGCTAGGGGTACAGACATGTTGCTAGGGATACAGGTGTGTTGCTAAGAGTGCAGGCGTGTTGCTAGGGATACAGATGTGTTGCTAGGGGTGCAGGTGTGTTGCTAGGGGTGCAGGTGTGTTGCTAGGGATACAGGTGTGTTGCTAGGAGTGCAGGCGTGTTGCTAGGGATACAGGTGTGTTGCTAGGGGTACAGGTGTGTTGCTAGGGGTACAGGTGTGTTGCTAGGGGTGCAAGTGTGTTGCTAGGGATACAGGTGTGTTGCTAGGGGTACAGGTGTGTTGCTAGGGGTACAGGTGTGTTGCTAGGGGTACAGGTGTGTTGCTAGGGGTACAGGTGTGTTGCTATGGATACAGGTGTGTTGCTAGGGGTACACGTGTGTTGCTATGGATACAGGTGTGTTGCTAGGGGTACAGGTGTGTTGCTAGGGGTACAGGTGTGTTGCTAGGGATACAGATGTGTTGCTAGGGGTACAGGTGTGTTGCTAGGGATACAGATGTGTTGCTAGGGGTGCAGGTGTGTTGCTATGGGTACAGGTGTGTTGCTATGGATACAGGTGTGTTGCTAGGGGTACACGTTTGTTGCTATGGATACAGGTGTGTTGCTAGGGGTGCAGGTGTGTTGCTAGGAGTACACGTGTGTTGCTATGGATACACGTGTGTTGCTAGGGGTGCAGGTGTGTTGCTAGGGGTACAGGTGTGTTGCTAGTGGTACAGGTGTGTTGCTAGGGGTACAGGTGTGTTGCTATGGATACAGGTGTGTTGCTAGGGGTACACGTGTGTTGCTATGGATACAGGTGTGTTGCTAGGGATACAGATGTGTTGCTAGGGGTACAGGCGTGTTGCTAGGGGTGCAGGTGTGTTGCTATGGGTACAAGTGTGTTGCTAGGGGTACAAGTGTGTTGCTAGGGGTACAGGTGTGTTGCTAGGGATACAGAAGTGTTGCTAGGGATACAGATGTGTTGCTAGGGGTACAGGTGTCTTACTAGGGGTACAGGTGTGTTGCTAGGGGTACAGGTGTGTTGCTAGGGGTACAGGTGTGTTGCTAGGGGTACAGGTGTGTTGCTAGGGATACAGATGTGTTGCTAGGGGTACAGGTGTGTTGCTAGGGGTACAGGTGTGTTGCTAGGGGTACAGGTGTGTTGCTAAGGATACAGGTGTGTTGCTAGGGGTGCAGGTGTGTTGCTATGGGTACAAGTGTGTTGCTAGGGGTACAAGTGTGTTGCTAGGGGTACAGGTGTGTTGCTATGGGTACAGGTGTGTTGCTAGGGATACAGATGTGTTGCTAGGGGTACAGGTGTGTTGCTAGGGGTACAGGTGTGTTGCTAGGGATACAGATGTGTTGCTAGGGGTACAGGTGTGTTGCTATGGGTACAGGTGTGTTGCTAGGGATACAGATGTGTTGCTAGGGGTACAGGTGTGTTGCTAGGGGTGCAGCTGTGTTGCTAGGGGTACAGGTGTGTTGCTAGGGATACATATGTGTTGCTAGGGGTACAGGTGTGTTGCTAGGGGTACACGTGTGTTGCTAGGGGTACAGGTGTGTTGCTAGGGGTGCAGGTGTGTTGCTATGGGAACAGGTGTGTTGCTAGGGGTACAGGTGTGTTGCTAGGGGTACAGGTGTGTTGCTAGGGACACAGGTGTGTTGCTAGGGGTACAGGTGTGTTGCTAGGGGTACAGGTGTGTTGCTAGGGACACAGGTGTGTTGCTAGGGGTACAGGTGTGTTGCTAGGGATACAGATGTGTTGCTAGGGGTACAGGTGTGTTGCTAGGGGTACAGGTGTGTTGCTAGGGGTACATGTGTGTTGCTAGGGACACAGGTGTGTTGCTAGGGGTACAGGTGTGTTGCTAGGGACACAGGTGTGTTGCTAGGGATACAGGTGTGTTGCTATGGGTACAGGTGTGTTGCTAGGGGTACAGGCGTGTTGCTAGGGATACAGATGTGTTGCTAGGGATACAGATGTGTTGCTAGGGGTACAGGTGTGTTGCTAGGGGCACAGGCGTGTTGCTAGGGGTGCAGGTATGTTGCTAAGGATACAGGTGTGTTGCTAGGGACACAGGTGTGTTGCTAGGGGTACAGGTGTGTTGCTATGGGTACAGGTGTGTTGCTAGGGGTGCAGGTGTGTTGCTAGGGGTACAGGCATGTTTGCTAGGGGTACAGGCGTGTTGCTAGGGGTACATGTGTGTTGCTAGGGGTACAGGCGTGTTGCTAAGGATACAGGTGTGTTGTTAGGGGTACAGGTGTGTTGCTAGGGGTGCAGGTGTGTTGCTAGGGGTACAGGTGTGTTGCTAGGGGTGCAGGAGTGTTGCTAGGGGTACACGTGTGTTGCTAGGGGTACAGGTGTGTTGCTAGGGGTGCAGGTGTGTTGCTAGGGGTACAGGTGTGTTGCTAGGGGTGCAGGAGTGTTGCTAGGGGTACACGTGTGTTGCTAGGGGTACAGGTGTGTTGCTAGGGGTACACGTGTGTTGCTAGGTGTACAGGTGTGTTGCTAGGGGTGCAGGTGTGTTGCTAGGGGTGCAGGTGTGTTGTTAGGGGTACAGGCATGTTTGCTATGGGTACAGGTGTGTTGCTAGGGGTGCAGGTGTGTTGCTAGGGGTACAGGTGTGTTGCTAGGGGTACAGGTGTGTTGCTAGGGGTGTAGGTGTGTTGCTAGGGGTGCAGGTGCGTTACTAGGGATACAGGTGTGTTGTTAGGGGTACAGGTGTGTTGCTAGGGGTACACGTGTGTTGCTAGGGGTACAGGTGTGTTGCTAGGAATACACGTGTGTTGCTAGGGGTGCAGATGCGTTGCTAGGGGTACAGGTGTGTTGCTAGGGGTACAGGCGTGTTACTAGGGATACAGATGTGTTGCTATGGGTACAGGTGTGTTGCTAGGGATACAGGTGTGTTGCTAGGGGTACAGGTATGTTGCTAGGGGCACAGGCGTGTTGCTAGGGGTACAGGTGTGTTGCTAAGGGTACAGGTGTGTTGCTAGGGATACAGGTGTGTTGTTAGGGGTACATGCGTGTTACTAGGGATACAGATGTGTTGCTAGGGGTACAGGTGTGTTGCTAGGGGTACAGATGTGTTGCTAGGGGTACAGGCGTGTTGCTAGGGGTGCAGGTGTGTTGCTAGGGGTACAGGTGTGTTGCTAGGGATACAGATGTGTTGCTAGGGGTACAGGCGTGTTGCTAGGGGTACAGGTGTGTTTGCTAGGGGTACAGGTGTGTTACTAGGGATACAGATGTGTTGCTAGGGGTACAGGCATGTTTGCTAGGGGTACAGGTGTGTTGGTAGGGGTACAGGTGTGTTGCTAGGGGTACAGGTGTGTTGCTAGGGGTACAGGTGTGTTGCTAGGGGTACAGGTGTGTTGCTATGGGTACAGGTGTGTTGCTAGGGATACAGATGTGTTGCTAGGGGTGCAGGTGTGTTGCTAGGGGTACAGGTGTGTTGCTATGGGTACAGGTGTGTTGCTAGGGGTACAGGTGTGTTGCTAGGGGTACAGGTGTGTTGCTATGGGTACAGGTGTGTTGCTATGGGTACAGGTGTGTTGCTAGGGGTGCAGGTGTGTTGCTAGGGGTACAGGTGTGTTGCTAGGGGTACAGGTGTGTTGCTAGGGGTACAGGTGTGTTGCTATGGGTACAGGTGTGTTGCTAGGGATACAGATGTGGTTGTTCTTGTTGTACATTGCTCCGCTGGCGGTTGGTCCACACTCGCTGCTCAACTCCGGAGAATCCAAAGGTCTTCTACGCAGCACAATAGTACTCACAGAATAGTACTCACTGGACGCACCGTCACACATCGTATAAACACGTTAATGTAATTTTTTTTGTCTTTTCAAAATATATATTTATATATATTTCTGACTTCCCTAAATATATATCTCGTCATCGTGGCTGCGAAATCATAAATCACGTAAATACAGCGTCGTAATAGCAAACCTGCAGTGACAACACCACGTGAGGTCGTGTAGCATCAACGTGGAGTGTGGGGTGGCATGGGTCGTGATCGCGTGGGTGAGTGGGTGGGTGAGTGGGTGGTTGTGTGAACGAGTGGGTGAGTGAGGGATTTAATGAATGAGTGGGTGAGTGAAGGATTTAATGAATGAGTGGGTGAGTGAAGGATTTAATGAATGAGTAGGTGAGTGGGTGAGCGGGTGGGTGAGTGAGGGATTGAGTGAATGAGTGGGTGATTGAGTGAGTGGGTGAGTGAGGGATTGAATGAGTTGGTGAGTTGGCTCACAGGGATGAAGTGATGGTGGTGGCAGTGGTGGTGAGGTGTGGCGTGATGATGGACAATGTTGATGGCTGATGGAGGGAAGAATTCAAGAGGTGGGTTGATGATGGGCTGGTGTTTCGTGGTGATCACAATGATGATGTTTTCAATAACGATGATGATGATGGGGGAAGACAGTTGATTATAGGGTTGATAGAGACGCGGGTTGATGATGATGGTGTGATGTGGATATTTGATGATGATGGTGTGATGTGAATAACTGATGATGTGGCTGCTAACAGCGTCACGAGCTGATGATGATGTAAATAATATACTTCACTGATGATATTTCAGTAGTGATGATGTTTGAGTAGTGATTATGATAATGCGTACTCATTATTGAGCAATCGCGATGAGAGGGTTGGTGTGAATGATTGTGGTGATGTTGGCGGTGATGGTGATATGAACGTTAGCTGACGATCCGTACACCTAACGACACACTGATGTAGAACACAAATACATGATATACAAACATCGATAATGATGATTATAGTCATCATCATCATCATTGTCAACAAAAGACTGCTTAGAGCCAGAAGCGAGGAGCCTTCCCCAACCTCCAGAAGCCTTCAGGTCGGCGGTCTCTCCGTGCACGGAGCGTCCCTCCAGCACCCGACGAGTGACACGCCACGGACGTGGAGTCGAACTCCGGGGCCGTGCTCAGTGGATTCAGCCAACAACCCTGGTATACAAGACGACTGAGACTTGTGGACGATGATGATGATACTGCTCTGACTATTAATACTGGATGTGGTGAGCTGCGAGTGAGTGTCAAGGGCGGGAGAGAGAGGGAGTCGGTGATAATCGATGACTTGAACACATGACACGAACATACTTCACCATCACGGTACGGAACTGTGACTAATTCGTGACTTCACACCCCACAACACCAGTCCCAAGCACTCAACGCTACCACATAATATACCTATAGATATATATATATAGACTGTATGCGCAGGTACTGTAATATAGACTGTATACGCATGTTATCATATATAGAAAAATAATAGCAATTAATAATTTATTTAATTACGACCCGCGCCAAGGGGGTGCTTTGTCAAAACACCGTTGCGGACTCTGGCGACGTTCGGCAACGTCGCGGCAACGTCGCGACAATGTCGCGACAACGTTTTTCTGTCGCCTCGCCAATCGAGTTTGGTTTTTTCGATGACGTTTCTGTGTGTGCGTGTGACTATCGTTGTCATGAATGGTCATTCATAGTGCGTAGTTGTGTAAGGCGCGGGGCGGGAGGGGAAAGTCAGAACCAGCCCCTGGCGATGTGCCCGAGCTCCGCAGTTCTATATTTGGATGTTCCGTCAACTCCATTGGAGTGCGCGGTGTCTACACGTGGGAGGAAAACAACGGAGTGCGCGGGGAGGAGTGTGGCTGTTAGACAGTCGGTTGTCCAACAGTCTCCAAGCTCTGTAGCCCTATAGATGCCAAGGTGGGATTGACGAAAGTGGCACCCCCGTCGTTGTGTTGTTGTGATGTCGCGCCTGGGAATGGACTCGAACTTGGCGCCGTCTGTGTTGACGCGCATCTCGCGGAGAGGTTCCCCCTGGCCTCTGGACACTGGGCAGCGAGTCGGTGTCTGCTGCTGATGAGACACTGAATATCGAAACCGGTCGAGAGTTTTTGCTTGTGTTGAGGTTTTTGCTTTTTTTCATTTTTGGGTGGTAAACAACATCACCGTGAGTTCTTTATTTACTAAAAATAAAAGCCTGGGCCAGTTTCGATCCTGGGTGTTCTCATCAGCAGAACACCCTTCCCAGCGTTGTGCTTTGTTGTCGAACCAACACGCCGCTCCGACTGAGTGCGCTCCCGGCAGGGATGCTGTGCGCACGATGGGATGCGAGCAAAGCCAACAAATAATAAAGCGTCAATGTTGTTGTGGAGGGCGGGCGGCGTGGGGAAGAAGAGGAGGGGGAGGCGGCGCTTTGCCGGCCGGGTGATGCTGTGGAGCCCCCTGGGGGCAGTGTAAACAAGACCGGCTGGCGGCCGCAGGCAGGGACAGCAACGGGAGCCGCTGATGAGTTCCGTTCCCGACAAATCCGTTGTTTTTCAAACGGTTCCCCAGCACTGACCCTCACCCCCCAAACTCGAACCTCGGACTCTCACGCTGACTCTCACCGACCCCCCCCACCCCATCGGCGGCTGGAGCGAAGTCGCGGGCCGGGTTTGGCCCACGACGCGTCGAGGAGGAGAAAATAAAAGTGACCCACGATGTCCCCCACCAGCACCCCCACCGCGCCCGCACGACAAACCCCATTTCTTTAGCATGAGAATTGCCCACCACTCACCAAAGAACGGTACAACAACACAGATTAACGAAGCGATGATGCCAACAATATAATTCATTGATGGCGATTATAATAGCTAGTTATCGTCACTCGGGGTTGAGTGGTGGGCAGCAGAGGGGAAATGGAAGTGACGTTAAGATTCGCTGTTGTACTGCACCTCTGGGGCGCCCCGTGGTGACGCACGGGCGCATTGCGCAAAATAAACACCGGGGGCGAGCCGAGGATCCGCCCCCCCCAGAAGGCGCGGCTCACAGCAGTGGCGCGAGACCCGAACCGGTTCAGGGCGTCTCCCCCTCCACACCCCCGTTCATCATCAACCCGCACTGACCAGCGTGGTGAAGTATGGTCAAACAACCCCCCACCCTTCCCTCTCCCCACCCACCACACGCACTGAAAAGGGCACGGGACCTGAATGTTCAAGTTCGCCTTCCATGCCGGTGGTCTGAGAGTCTCAGGCAACCAGAACCGCGGGCGGGCGGGCGGGCAGGGCGGTGGGGGGGGGGGCGCCCCGCTCGCCCGCCCCGCCCGCCCAGCCCGCCCTGCCCGCCGTGCCCGCCCAGCCCGCCCAGCCCGCCCTCGCTGTGAGAACGCGCGGGGACCCTGAGATAGAAAGAGACGCCACGTGACTCCGAGACGCCACGTGACTCCGAGACGCCACGTGACTCCGAGACGCACGTGCGCCCGAACGAGGACTCAAACGTCGACCTTATAGATCTCTGTTTTAAAAAATAGCTATCGATAAATAGTCGAGTGGTATATGCGACTGGTGTGTTGCCGATTGCCGTCTTCTTGACCAGAATTCGTTGACATTAAAGACGCGATTATTATTATTATTTTAAAACTGACCGCTCGAGGAGGGGCGAGAGCGGCCTGAGCCCCCAGCCCTCCCCGGCCCGTGGCGGCTGTAAACTGGCGGGAGCCGCGGCGAAGGTTCCACTCGCGAGCTCGCCGGGACGCCGCTTCCACGGTCGCTGTTTTTGGTTCGCGAGATCGCTGAGTGCGTGTCCGCGCACGTGCGCCTGTGCCGGGTCCGACTTCCCGTGTCACCCGGCGACTCGTGGCCCCCTCCCCTCCTCCAGGTCTCCGCCTCGCTCTGCGTGCCCACTGAGAAGACGCAGCAGCAGCAGCAACAGCAGCAGCCCGGATGGGAGCTGCCTCTCGGCTGTTGTGAGAAAAAATAAAGTTTCTGAGGTGTAACTCCCGTTCTACAAAAAATATCGCGTCCGTTCGCGTCCGCTGCTGTCCCCCGTGTGCCCCCCCCCCCCACGCGGTTAAAGCAAAGATGCCCGAGGGTCTCACAAACGCGGAGCTCTGCTCCGGAAACGCCCACGGCGATCGTGGCGGTGGTGGGCGTGCTCCCTCTACCTGCCCACTGGCGTCTCGCTCAGAGTCTCCCTCCTCCCACCCGCGCACGCCGAGGGGTGCGTTGCGTTTGTAACCGCCACGTGTTGCTCCGGCGCGACGTCCGACGTTTCACGACACACCTGCCGGCTGGGGAGAGGGGGTGGGGGCTCTTTCAGTCGGTGGGGATCTCTCTGCGTGAGAATTCAGTGTCGGAAGGAGCTCGCAGCAGCAGCAGCAGCGTCTTGAGCCTCAGCGGCCTCGCGATGGGGCGCCACTGATCGCTGACACGGCCCTCACCACCACCACCATCACCACCACCACCACCATCACCACCACCACCAACGACTACGATCCATTTGGGGGTGGGGGTGTGTCGATCTATGATGCTCATACAACCAACCTAAGGCACCTTATCAAAATAACATCCTCGACATCATCACCACGATCATCATGAGAACGAAGTAACTCAGAATAGCTACGGTCGATAGCGAGGAGCTGGTTGAGTGATGTTCATGGCTGTGTTGTGGCCGAGACTGCTTCCATCACCAGCTCAGGCCATCACCAAGCCGGGGGGAGGGGGGCGTGGGGGGTTCGCCCCCCTCTTCGCGGAGTCGTCCGTCCGCTCTGCCCCCCTTGGCTTGCTCCGGGACCCCCCCCACCCCCCCGTGTCCGCGCGACTCGCAGCGCCCTGGCCCAGGTCGACTACGCCTGGACACGGGGGGCACCCGGCACCGTGAGGGAAACGATAGGCACGGGGTCAGGGTAAGGTGCACCTAGCCTGGCACAAAGCGCCGTGGTGACGTCACCGCCACTTAGTGGCGAACGGCGGTTGTTGTTGTTGTTGTGGTGACGTTGCAGGGTAACACGGTGCTGCTCACTGCAGGACTTGGAAGCTCAAATCCTGGTTGGGCGGGCGGCGGGGGCAGGGTCGGGTGGCGAGTTGACTCGTCCCATCATCTCCGTGTGGTGGATAAAATAGGTACCACTGAGTTGAGGGGGAAGGGAGTACGTCGACAAGTCGTTGACTGTCCTATGTGGTAGAGCTTCGCCTTTAGTCCCCGCCATAGGAATGTGGAGTTTCCACCGCTGGCTCTGGAGGGCTGTAAACAAGGAGGTGAGCACCGATGCAGCCCGATGCCGGCGAGGGCAGCAGGGGGAGGAGATCGCCTGAGCCTCTCGGGCCGGGAGGCGAACCCAGGCAGGCATCACCACCACCACCACCAACACCACCAACACCACCAACACCACCACCATCACTACCAACACCACCATCATCACAACCACCACCATCACTACCATCATCACCACCACTACCATCATCACCAACATCATCACCATCACCAACACCACCATCACCACCAACACCATCAACACCACCACCATCATCAACACCAACATCACCACCACCAACACCACCACCACCAACACCACCATCACTACCATCACTACCATCATCACCACCACCATCATCACCAACACCACTATCATCACCACCACTACCATCATCACCACCACCAACACCACCATCACCACCATCACCACCACCACTAGCATCATCACAACCACGACCACCACCCGCAGGCACGGGTCTGTGTGTCGCCATGTCCTTTAATCTGAATGTCTACCTGCCTCAGCTGGTCAAATGTCTGGGTGTGTGCCCTTACTCTGTGTATGCCTGTGTGTCTGTGTCTGTCTTACTGTGTGTGTCTGTGTCTGTCTTACTGTGTGAGTCTGTATCTGTCTTACTGTCTGTGCCTGTGTGTATCTGTGTCTGTCTTACTGTGTGTGTCTGTGTCTGTTTTACTGTGTGTGTCTGTTTGTGTCTTACTGTGTGTGTCTATGTCTGTCTTCCTGTGTGTGCCAGTGTGTGTCTGTGTCTGTCTTACAGTGCATGTCTGTTTATGTCTTACTGTGTGTGTCTATGTCTGTCTTCCTGTGTGTGCCAGTGTGTGTCTGTGTCTGTCTTACTGTGTATGCCAGTGTGTTTCTGTGTATGTCTGTTTGTGTCTTACTGTGTGTGTCTATGTCTGTCTTCCTGTGTGTGCCAGTGTGTGTCTGTGTCTGTCTTACTGTGTATGCCAGTGTGTGTCTGTGTATGTCTGTTTGTGTCTTACTGTGTGTGTCTGTGTCTGTTTTACTGTGTGTGTCTGTGTGTGTGCCTGTGTGTGTCTGTGTTTGTCTTACTGTGTATGTCTGTTTGTGTCTTACTGTGTGTGTCTGTGTCTTAGTTGGCACAGTGGGGGGCACGGCTGGTGCGTCTGCCAGTCACCTCCGCGAGGCACCCCATGGCGCACTGGGTCTGTCCCGTGACCTTCCCCTCCTGCCACAGCAGCAGTGAGATCCTTCCACACTTCACGCGAAGGGCTCGAGATGCACCTAGCCTGGCACCGTAGCGCCGTCACCGCCACTCAGTGGCGAGCGGTGGGGTTTGCTGTCGTGTGTGGCACGGGGGGGGGGGGGGGGGGCTCGCCACACACCACAATCTCATCCGCAACTCTCAGCCGCAACTCTCTCAGCCTGCTGATGATGATGCTGCTGATGATGATGCTGCTGATGATGATGCTGCTGCTGCTGATGATGATGCCGCTGCGTGTCCAGTCGTGATGTGAAGGTTGGGGTTAAGGGGGGGGCCTTCTCAGCCGGAGTCCACTTTGACTGTGCTCCCCCCCCCCGGCGTGTTTGCCTATGGCAGCGTGAGTCGAGGCCACGTGACGCTCCCCCCACTCGGCTCACGGCTCACTCACGGCCAGCCCCCAGCCACCGCTCAGGTGACGGCGTCAGGCCCTGCCCCCCCCCCCCACAACCCCCCCCCCCCGCACGTCGTCCGGCTGTAGCCCTCAATGTCCCCTAACGACTGCATCCCCGCAAACACCATCGTCATCACCGTCATCATCATCACCGTCATCACCACCACCACCACCATCATCTTCATCACTACCCACCATGATAACCACCATGATCACCCATACCATCACCATCATCATTATCACCCCAACTAAACCCCCACTCCCCCCTCCTCCTCCAATCCTCTCCACCACCTCCTCCTCCTCCTCCTCCTCTCCACCTCTTCACTGCACGTCGTCGTCACCGGCGCCGTACATCTCGGCGAGCCGCTGGAAGCGCGGCCCCCACTCGTGCAGGAAGTCGTAGCCTTGCTCCCCGTCGGGCCCCCCCCCGCCGGCGCCCCCCCCGGACCCTCCCCCTCCGCCGGGGGGGCCCTCGGCGTCCCCGGCGCAGGAGCTGAGCGAGCTGAGCGAGTCGGCGGCCGAGCCGGCGCCCTCGTAGGCGTACACCTGCATGGAGTCGTACGGCGGAGCCAGCGGGTCGCAGTCCGCCACTCGCACGCGCCCCGCGATGAAGCCCTGCATGTCACCCGCGCCGTGCTGCGGCTGCGGCTGCGGCTGCTGCTGCTGCTGCTGCTGCTGGTGGTGGTGGTAATGATGATGGTGATGACTCGTGCTGCTGCTGGTGGTGGTGGAAGGGGCAGCTGGAGGAGGAGGAGGTGGGCCCAGCTTCTGCTGGGGCCCGACCACGACGGGAGGGACGTCCTGGCGCAAGCAGCACAGCGCGCCGGCGGCGGCGCCGGCGTTGTTGTTGCCGGCGGCGGCGGTGCCGGCGGCGGCGTTGTTGAAGGCGGTGGAGGAGGAGGGGTTGGCGGACGAGGCGGACGAGGCGGCCTGCAGCGTGCGCAGGGCGCTCATGTCGAAGGCGCGCGTGTCCTCCTCCCCGCCGCCCTCGTCGTCGTACGCGATGATGTTCTCCCGGATCTCCTCCTCGTCAGGCCGCTGCCAGCGGCTCCTTCCGGCGACGGCGCAGGGCGACGAAGAGCACGACGAGCACTGCGGTGGCGGGGGAGGGGCGGGGGAGGGGCGGGGGAGGGGCGGGGGAGGGGAGCGAGAGGGGAGGGGGGGGCACTCCACGTTCCTACGGCGCCGGACCACGATCTCTCCGCACGGGACGAACCGCCGCGCGTCGGCGATGCCCCCCGGAGCTCGCTCGCTTTACCCACCCCCTCCGTGATGATGGGCCCGACCCCCCTACCCCCCACCCACGCACCGAGGAGGATGAGGATGCAGGCGAGGAGGGCGACGAGGGCCTCGGCGCCGACTCCGGCGAGCACCACGACGGGCTGCTGGGCGCTGCAGGCCGCGTGCAGGGCGCCGTCGCGCTCGGCGCAGGCGCACAGGCGCACCGCCAGCGTCCCCGTGGTGGAGCGCGGCCCCGGGGGGCCCCCTCCGTCCGACACGGACACCCCCAGCGGCAGCAGCAGCCCCCCCCCGGCGGCGCCGGCCGCGGCGCCGCCGGCGCGGCCCGAGAGGCGGCGGCGGGTGAAGAGGGCGGCCGTGCCGTCTACGGGGAGAGGGCCGGGGGGTGGAGAGAGGGAGATGAGAGGGAGGAGAAGAATGAGAGGGACGTGTGAGGTGATGGGACACGTGGGGGTCACGCGGAGGGGGGGGGGGGTGATGCGTGTGAGGGGTGGACACGCGTAGCAGGAGGAGCGGGGGGTGGTGGCCACTCACTGAGGTTGTCCCGCAGGGTGAAGTTGTCGGAGGAGTCTGGGTTGAGCGAGAAGCGGAAGCCGGAGGGGGGTGACGACTCGTCCTCGTCGCGCGCACTCAGCGTGTACACCAGCTGTGTGTGTGCAGTGGCGAGGTCGTCATCATCATCACCTCCTCGCCCCCAACAAACACAAGGCTATATCCCCCGTGTAGCCTTAACAAACTGTTGAGGCGAGTGCAGTTAGCGAGCACCTATGAAGGCCAGCACGGCACGCGAGGGGGTGGGTGGCTAACACCACGCCCAGCCGCCTTTGTCTCCCTTGTGGTAATGTTTTTTTAACACACATAACACCAGATACTCAGTTGAGGCTAAGTCGACCTAGGTGATGCCCAGAACCGATTCAGATAATCGTCACTCGTGTTGGCCGTGAACGGGAATCGAACTTGGGTCGCGGGTTCGTAGTGCAACGCGCGAACCGCTACACCACCGCTCCATCACCCCCCCCCCCCTCCCCACTCACAGAGACTCTCTCTCACCCCCCTCCCCACTCACAGTGACTCTCTCTCACCCCCCTCCCCACTCACAGTGACTCTCTCTCACCCCCCTCCTCACTCACAGTGACTCTCTCTCACCCCCCTCCCCACTCACAGTGACTCTCTCTCACCCCCCTCCCCACTCACAGTGACTCTCTCTCACCCCCTCCCCACTCACAGTGACTCTCTCTCACCCCCCTCCCCACTCACAGTGACTCTCTCTCACCCCCCTCCCCACTCACAGTGACTCTCTCTCACCCCCCTCCCCACTCACAGTGATTCTCTCTCACCCCCTCCCCACTCACAGTGACTCTCTCTCCCCCCCCTCCCCACTCACAGTGACTCTCTCTCACCCCCCTCCCCACTCACAGTGACTCTCTCTCACCCCCCTCCCCCACTCACAGTGACTCTCTCTCACCCCCCTCCCCACTCACAGTGACTCTCTCTCACCCCCCTCCCCACTCACAGTGACTCTCTCATCCCCCCCCTCCCCACTCACAGTGACTCTCTCTCACCCCCCTCCCCACTCACAGTGACTCTCTCTCTCACCCCCCTCCCCACTCACAGTGACTCTCTCTCCCCCCCCTCCCCACTCACAGTGACTCTCTCTCACCCCCCCTCCCCACTCACAGTGACTCTCTCTCACCCCCCTCCCCACTCACAGTGACTCTCTCTCCCCCCCTCCCCACTCACAGTGACTCTCTCTCCCCCCCTCCCCACTCACAGTGACTCTCTCTCACCCCCCTCCCCACTCACAGTGACTCTCTCTCACCCCCCTCCCCACTCACAATGACTCTGTCTCACCCCCCTCCCCACTCACAGTGACTCTCTCTTTTCCCCCCTCCCCACTCACAGTGACTCTCTCTCACCCCCCTCCCCACTCACAGTGACTCTCTCTCACCCCCCTCCCCACTCACAGTGACTCTCTCTCACCCCCCTCCCCCACTCACAGTGACTCTCTCTCACCCCCCTCCCCACTCACAGTGACTCTCTCTTTTCCCCCCCTCCCCACTCACAGTGACTCTCTCTCACCCCCCTCCCCACTCACAGTGACTCTCTCACCCCCCCCCCTCCCCACTCACAGTGACTCTCTCTCACCCCCCTCCCCACTCACAGTGACTCTCTCTCACCCCCCTCCCCACTCACAGTGACTCTCTCTCTCCCCCCTCCCCACTCACAGTGACTCTCTCACCCCCCCTCCCCACTCACAGTGACTCTCTCACCCCCCCCCCTCCCCACTCACAGTGACTCTCTCTCACCCCCCTCCCCACTCACAGTGCCTCTCCCTCCCCCCCCCTCCCCACTCACAGTGACTCTCTCTCACCCCCCTCCCCACTCACAGTGACTCTCTCTCACCCCCTCCCCACTCACAGTGACTCTCTCTCTCCCCCCTCCCCACTCACAGTGACTCTCTCACCCCCCCTCCCCACTCACAGTGACTCTCTCTCACCCCCCCTCCCCACTCACAGTGACTCTCTCTCACCCCCCCTCCCCACTCACAGTGACTCTCTCTCACCCCCTCCACACTCACAGTGACTCTCTCTCACCCCCCTCCCCACTCACAGTGACTCTCTCTCGCTCGGTGCATGGGGGCCCCTCGTGGCAGCTGACCCTGCGTGGCATGAGGGGTGGCCTCAGTTGCCTCTCTGTGTGCGAACGGCAGGAGGAAAGCCGTGCAGGAACACGGGATATCGTACACACTCCCAAGACAAAGACCCCGTGTGTAGCCTTAGCAGACTGTTGGGACAAGTGCTTTCAGCGAGTAGCAAAGGAGGGGGTGGGTGGTCAGCACCACGTCCGACCGCCTTGGGCTCTCAGTAGCGATGTTTACTCTCCGCACCAAGTACCCATTTGGGGCTGAGTCGACCTTGAGAGAGGTCCATGACCGGTTGAGATGAATGTCACTAATGGCCGTGAGTGGGAATTGAACTCGGGTGACCGGGTTTGTAGTGCAGCGTGCTGATCACTGCGCCACTGCTCCCCACACTCCACCCTCTTGCTGACTCATTCACTCACTCACACTGTCACTCATAGACTCACTCACATACAGACACTTTCACTCACAGACTCTCAGTCACAGGCTCACACTCTGCCGAACAGGGGGAGAGCGCACAAACTCCACACTGAGTGGACGCCCGAGTTGGGATCCGAACCCAGGCGCTTGTGGCCGGGAGGTGGCGCGAGTGTCACCTGCCCCCCCTGCACCCCCTGCCCCCCTCCGCCGGGCCCCCCACCTGTCCAGCGCGCGCCCCCTCACAGACGAGCGCCTCTGCCGGCAGCTGCAGCACAGGGGCGTTGTCGTTGACGTCCAGAACGCGCAGAGACACGCGGCCCCGGCCAGACAGCGCCGCCTCATCTACACGCACCGCACGGGGGGGGGGGGGGGGGCATAGTGGGGGGCAGGGGAGCAGGGGGCAGGTGAAGTTGAGGGGTCCTGGTCTCTGTCGAGGTATAACGTGGTTGCACAGACTCAATGTGAAACTCTCTCTCTGTGTCTCCCACTCACCCCCCCTCTCCCTGTGTCTCCCACTCCCCCCCCTCTCTTTGTGTGCCTCTCACTCTCCCCCCCCCCTTTCTCTCTGTGTGCGGTTGCAGTGTACGAGAGGGCCTCCTCCGCCAGGGTCAACTGGGCCAAGTGCGAGGCCCTGTGTTTGGGGTCGTGAGGCGGCGTTCGCTCTGTGCTCCTCCCAGGAGGAGTCAGTTGGCGGGACGACGGAGTCAAGTACCTGGGGGTTTACCTGGGGAAACCACAAGTCGCTCTGAATAACAGGACCGAGCTGGCCGACACAATTGAGGCTAAATTACTGACATGGGCATGCCTCGCTCCGCAGATGTCATTCAGGGGCTGAGTGCTCGTCGCTAACACCCTGGCAGCATCCAAGTCCCTCCAGCCTCCTGCTTGGCTACTAACCAGTCAACCACTCACTCGTGCACTTCGTCTGCCATGAGAAGCACTGGTTCAGGCCAGGCGTTCTCTGCCTGCCAGTGGGCAAGGGCGGCCAGGGTCTGGTGGACATCGCCGCCAGGGTCACGAGTTTCAGGCTCATGGCAGTCAGGCGGCTGCTTTACGACCGGGAGGAGCTACCCTGGAAGTCGCCAGCCCTCGCCCTGCTGAGGAATGCAGGGGGGTGTCTGGGGTACGGAAAAGAGCTCTTCCTGATGAACCTCAGATTGGTTGACTACACGAGGCTGCCAGGTTATCACGAGAGCCTTTTGGACGCGTGGCGGAGCTTCGAGTGGAGCAGAACGCGTGCGCCCTACGACCTCGCGCAGTTCCTGAACGAGCCCTTGTTCTGCAACGGCCTCTTCCAGGGGATCAGAGGAGAGAGGACCCTGGCTCTACGCCTCACATCAGCAGGGCTGCGGATAGTCTTCCACCTCGTGCAGGCCCATCAGTTCAAGTGGAAAACCGCAGCTGAGATCGCCAGCACCGCAGGGCTCCGCTCCATGCTCGCTGGCGAGAAGCTGCTGTGGGACGTGCTCCGTGCCATGCAGGAGCTGCGGCTGAAGCTGGAGGCACCGGGGGATGGTGGCGGCCCTCCCCCCCCCTCCTTCTCCTTCCCGGAGTTGTGCTTCTCCTGTGCGCAGCCCCCCTGGCCACAGCGACTCTGGCAAGCTACTGAAGCTCCGAGGCTGCAGGAACTTGCCCCTGAAGAGTGCCCCGAACACAGCGCTCTACACGTGCTGTGTCAAGGCGCTCTACACGTGCTGTGTCAAGGCGCTCTACACGTGCTGTGTCAAGGCGCTCTACACGTGCTGTGTCAAGGCGCTGCATTCCCGGGACCTGGCCTACCTACTGGACACAAAATGGAGAGACAATTTCTTTACCCTTATTGCAGCCGCCTCTCAATGGAAACAAATGTACAAGTCTCCCGTAGCCAAATGCTGCGGTGACCTCCAGTGGAGATTGGCACACTGCACGTTGCCTTCGGCTGTGTGGCTCAGCCAAACTAAATGAAATCTGTGTTTTGATTTAGTGTGCTGATCTTAAAGGTGCATTGAAAAATGTTGATACTCCGACTGATGCTCCTACTGTTGTGGAGTGACTCATGCAGCCAGCTATGGCTGCAGAGTTTGGTAGTACATGTTGTTTACGTCGTTTATTGTGAAAATTCGGTCACAGTTCCTATGACCACTGTTTCATTGCTTTTATGGCTTTATTTTGGTGTTTTTCGATAAGTTTTTTGGTTTAGCCATGCTTGTTTGTTGTAGTACAGAGTTAGACTGATGTCCTTAATCTAAGTTGTCTTGTGGTTGTTGTTGTTTGACTTGCATCCCACTGGGATTTTTGCACATTTTTGTGTACGGTGCTTTTTCTGCAATATTTTACTGTCTTTTCCTAGATTTTCTGTTTGCACTCAGTCACATATTCACTTTAAGATGTTTTTTGTTCATGTTTTAGTTTTTTGTTTGTTGCGGTTGCACCCGATTCAAGAGCCGAATGGCTCACAGGGCTATACCTAATAAATGAACTTGAACTTGAATCTCGCCAGGGGTAACAGACTTGTGCATTTCCTGCGGTGCCAGGGAGGATCTGCCCCACCAGTACTTACACTGCCAGCGGCTCAAACCAATGTTCCGCCTTTTGGGGGACATCTTCACGAAACTGGGGGTGCCCTTCTACAACAGCAGCTTCGTATATGGGGTGGTGCCTTACCTGGCGAACAAGCGTCATGACTTCGCCAACTTCGCCTGTGCTCAGGCGAAGATGGCGGTGTACAGAACGAGGAAAAATAATCTGGAAGGTGACACTGACGGCTGCTCTGTGCTGTTTCCAGTGTTCAGGGGCCTGCTCAAGGTGCGGCTCCGGCTGGAGCACGCATACCACACACATGTCGGTGATGTACACGTCTTCTTCAAACGCTGGGGAGCCCCCTCATGTTCACCTTCTGAAGCGCTCACTCGTCACCGTGGCGTGCGCGATGACCACCGCCACTAAGTGACTTTTCTTTCGTGTTGTGCACGGTGCATTTAGCGCCACAGCGCGTGGATTTATAGCATGTATTTGTTTGCTGGTGACTGTGTATTTCATATCGGAATCGCCTCCAGTGCTGTTGCTGCTGGCGGCAATAAAAGTTGTTTAAAAGTAAAAAAAGTCTCTGTGTCTCCCACTCTCCCCACCCCCCTCTGTGTGTCTCCCACTCTCCCCCCCTCTCTCTCTGTGTGTCTCTCACTCCCCCCCCCTCTTTCTCTGCGTGTCTCCCACTCTCTCTCCCCCTCCCTCAGTAGTGATGAGCAAGCCGAGGCTTTCATCTAGCAGTGGACAGACCACGGCGTTCCCAGCCTCACCACGACCTCCCGCACGTTCGCAGGGGAGGGAGGGGGCGTCCGCTGGCGCGCTCTTGCCCCAGCGGCGCGCGTGGGCTATCTGGGCTCTCTGCGCCCGAGCGTGTGCTCGGCGTTGCGGTTGTCGCCGCACCCACCGGTCTGCGTGGCGATCACCGAGAGGTTGTGCCATGCGCGCGTCTCCCGGTCGAGCTCCCGCGCCAGCGTCAGCGCACCGCTGCTTTCGTCGATCTGGAAGTGGCCCTCCGGGTCCGTGCTGCGGTCGATGGAATACCTGGGGGGGGGGGGGGGGGGGGGTCAGTCACACCACCAGGGGTTAGTCGGACCACCACCACCACCGGAGGTCAGCCCACAACACCACCCCCAACGAGAATATGACCACCGAGAGGGAGAGCCACACCACCACCAACAATAACACCACCGAGGGACCGGACTTGTACAGCGGTTGGCTTTTTAAGCCAGATAACGAGCGGCAGGGCTAGCGAGCGACAAGCGAGCGAGTTCCTGGCGAGCGAGCGAGCGAGCGGGGTGGTCACCTGACAGGCACGCCGGCAGTGTCGGGGTCTCGGGCCACCAGCGTGGCCAGGAGGCGGCCGCGCGCCGCGTCCTCGCGCAGCTCCAGCGAGCGCTCGGCCGGGGAGAAGGCCGGGGCCTCGTCGCCGTCGTCCACCGACACCGTGACGCTCGTGGCATCGCGGAAGGGGCCTACGGCGGCGGCGGCGCGGCCCTCGGGGCCTGGGCCCTGCACCTCCACCTTGAGGAAGTAGGAGCGGCGGCTCTCGTAGTCCAGCGGCTGGTGGGGGGGGGGGGGGGTCACATCATCATCGGGATCGTGATCGCTTGCCAGCATCCGTGGTGGTGGCGGTGGTGGCGGTGGTGGCAGTGGTGGCGGTGGTGTTGGCTGGTGGAGGTGGTCGTGTTGGAGGTGGTGGTGGTGGCGGTAGTGGTGGTGGCCACGCTGCACGTGGCTGCTGTTACCCAGCGCTGTGGAGTCACCAGCGAGGGTTGGTGGAGCACACACAGATGGGCGGTGAAACTCCCTTCCCCGTGGGCGTCGAGGAGGAGCCTGTGCCCCGGCTCGCCAGGAGAAGGCGGCACTGCGAGTGGACTCATCTCCATCTTTTTCCATCTGTACGAGGATAGAGCCTTGCCTGCTCGTGCAATGCGTGGGTTTCTCCTGGCACTCCACTTTCCTCCCACACGGCCCTCTGTATGTGAAGGCGTTTTCGGCCAAATGGTCTGAGAACGCCTTCACATACAGAGGAGCGCAGAGCTCGGGGAGAGATTTAATGGTGGCTCCTCAGGGCCTGATGCCAGCACCCAGCGGCCGACTCGTGCCGACAATGTCACGGGATCGTTGGCGCGTCACCCTGGTGCCGGCCTAGCCACTACTCGAGCAACCCATCCCCCAATGTGCTTTTACACCCCCTGCCCCCCCCGCTCCCCCGTGTCACCTGCTTGAGGGTGATGAACCCCCCTGCCCCCCCCTGCCCCTACTGCCCTCCGGGATGATGATGCCCCTTGTCCCCCTTACCCCCCCGTTCCCCTCCTACCCCCCTCCCGCCCCCACCCCCGGCGTCACCTGCTTGAGGGTGATGAACCCCTCGCGCGAGCCGGCCTCGGTGCGGATGTTGAAGGTGTCGCTGCCCCCTACGATGCTGTACGAGAAGCGCGCATTCTCTCCCACGTCCGCATCCGTGGCGAGCACCCCCCCCACCGTGGTGCCCACGGGGGCTAACTCCGACACGGACATCTGGTACGTGTCTGGGGGAGGGGGGCACGGAGGGGGGGGGGTAGAATGGGGGGAGGTAGGGAGGGAGCGTGTGGGGGTGGTACAGGGTACGGGGATACAAATGGGGAGAAGGGGAGAGATGGATATGGAGAGAGAGGGAGATGGGGAGAGGGGAGGGAGATGGGGAGAGGGGAGGGAGACGGGGGAGAGAGGAAGGGAGTTAAAGTGAAGGGCGATGCGAGTGGCGCAGGGTGGTGCGGGGGGAAGCAGACCGGGTGCGAGCGCCAGGCCCCTCCCCTCGTCCCCCCTCTCCCCCTCCCTTGCTGCGTCGTCATCATCGCAGACGCCGCGAGAGCCTCGCCGAGTCTGGAGATGCCTTCTCACGAGGTGTCTGCACCCCCTTCGGGGCCACAAGCCGGTCCCCCTGTATGTCCGTCTCCTGGCACGTGGCGGTTGAGCCAATTGGCACGTGGCGGTTGAGCCAAATGGCACGTGGCGTTCTCTGTAAACCGCACTCCACCGCCTCTGCTGGCAGTCGGGGCGGTGTGGGTACTCCCACCTCTTCCAAGCGGTACCGGCCAGCGTGGAGGAGTAGGTTAAGTACAACCGCTTGTATGTACAGTGTGTGTGGTACATATTTTCTGGAACCCAGATCTGTCAGAATTTTTATTTTTGCTGGAGGAATCCGATAAGCTATAAAGCTCATCTTCACAGAGGTCCAGTTATCCGGGACCTGGTCTCAAACAACATCGGGCAGCCGCATTGGCTCAGTAAGTGGGCAAGCGAGTCTGGCTATTCCGCTGCTGCTGATGATGAGACGTCCATGACGTCTCCTGGCCAAACCCCATTTGGCGGAGCCAGGAGACTGAATCGTTATCTTCGGGGCTCCTCCAGAAGCAACAAAAAGCATCTAGGGATGGCCACGTGGAATGTTCGAACGCTCACTGCGGCAGAGAGGCTGACACTGCCTCTGTCGGGAGCTGGACCGGTACCGCCTGGATCTCTGCGGTATTCAGAAGGTCCGGTGGACCGGCTCTGGCTCCTGCCACCATGAGGGGTGGACAGTCTTCTACTCGGGGCAGGAGACTACCAAACAACAGGGAGTGGATCTTCTTCTGAACAAAAGAATGAAGGAGGCGTGGGAGTGTGGCGGTGAGGTGTAGGAAGCTGTAACCCCCAGACTACTTTGGGCTCGCCTTCCCATCAACCAGAGGCGAGGAGTGGTGATCGTGGTTACTTATGCCTCCACCGAAGATGAACATCCATGGAGGGATGCAGGCAAGGCCTTCTATGACCTCCTGTCACAGGTGCTGGCTAAAGTGGCCCCTCGGGATAGAGTAATCTTAATGGGTGACTTCAATGCCCGAGTTGGTCATGATGCTAGCACTTGGTCTGGAGTGATTGGAAGGCATGGGCCAGATCAGCTCAAAAACAACGGTAGGAGGCTGCTAGATTTGTGTGCAGCCTATGGGCTTGTAATTACCAACACACTGTTCTGGCATTGGCGCATCCACACAACATCATGGATGTATGACGGGTCCCAGCAAGAACATCTGCTGGACTACATAATGACGGAACAGTGGATGCGGGCCCATGTCCTTGACACCAGGACCTACCGTGGAGCTAATCTGCCCACTGACCATCGACTTGTCATCTGTAGATGCAGCCTGCCATTCTTCCAGGACCCCATTCAAACCCATAGTGGCATGGTCTCAGCTAGCTGATGAAATTAGCAAGCGAGAATTTTATCTTCGCTTGTGGCTGGGGTTGGCACCGTCCCCCACTCCTCCTGATGTCGAGGGTGAAATGGGCGAGGTTTAGGACTGTGGCTTATGCAGCCGCAATGGCTGCTTTGAGTACATGGACCAGACCTCTCCAGAGACCCTGCCTGACAGAGGAGGTGTTCAGGTCATCTACAGCATCCCACATGAGAGAATAAGGAGGCTTACCACAGCCTTCACTCCATCAAAAAAGTAACCTGCAGCACCACATCTATTACCATCATTAGGGAAAAGAACAATGATCCAATCTTTGACCCCCAGGAACAGGTTTTCAGATTTGCTGAACAAGTGTAATAAACCTCCTGGAGACGGCTTGTGGAATCGGTCCTTTTATTTCACTTCTTCAGTTCACAAACACTCCCCGTTGCTGGCAGGCAATGAGAAGCGGGCAGACAGCCCACAAGAGACGCACCGCCACGTGGCACCCGGAGCCCCACTCGCGCGTGGCCTCTCCCTCTCTTAGTTCTGTGTCTGACCCCGTGTCTCTCCTCTATCCCCTTATTTAACGCCTGGGTCACGTGGTACACTCCAGCCAATCCTTAATAGCCTGCGCCGAATGTTCCAGATCCCCCCATCATCAACTCCCGGGACCACGCCCCTGACTTGTCTTCCCATTGGCTGAGGCCAAGACCAGCAGAACCAATCACCCTAGCTGACATCCCGTGATCACGCCGAGGCCATGCTCCCAGGCTCTCCCCCCATTGGCTGTAAAGCGGGACCGGCAGATCCGATCACCACGTGAGCCGGACATAGGCTCTTATTACACAAGTATGGGAAGAAGTCACCCCCTGTGAGTGGCTGGCTGAGGTGCCATCTGTTGAGGAAGTACTGAGGGCGATCCAGAGCCTAAGACCAGAAAAGGCACCAGGCAGAGATGATCTCCCAAGCGAAATGTTGAAGGAGGGTGGCGTTTGTGCACAGACTGCCCTACATCACATCATAACAACATTCTGGACCACTGGATGGGTTCCACAGGATTGGAAGGATGCCCTAGTGGTCCCCCTTTTTAAGAAGGGGGACTGCACAGACTGTACCAAATACAGGGGCATCTCACTCCTCAGTGTGCCGGGAAAGGTCCTGGCAAGGATTATTCAACATCGCCTTGCTAGGCATGCTGAGGAGAGGTTTGTAGAGTCCCAATGTGGTTTCAGGAAAGGGCGGTCCTGCACAGATGCCATATTTTCTGTCCATCTGCTACACTAGAGGTATAGGGAATTCCAACAAGACCTACATCTCTGCTTTATTGACCTGGCCAAGGCCTATGATACCATGACCTGCTGCTCATGATCATTAAGGACCATCATGATGGTGAGCGGGACCAGGTAAAACTACGTGGCCGGGAGTCGGAGACATTCTCTGTTCACCTTGGGGTGCGACAGGGATGTCCTCTGGCTCCCACATTATTAAACATCTATTTCGACCACGTAGTTCGTGAAGCCTTCAATAGCTGTACCGGAGGAATTTCCATCTGGTACAGATACAATGGGACACTGATCGATGCCCGGGTGCAGTCAAGGGATGGCTCCCTATTGCTCAACCATTTTGTGTATGCCGATGATCTGGTAATTGCTGCTCAATCTGAGGAGTTGGAGGGGCTGCTGCTGAACCTGGAGCTTGTCACTAAGAGGTGGGGACTTACCATCAGCCCCACCAACACTAAGCACCTGCCTGGTTATTTTGTACCATCGGACACTCCACCACCACAACTCCCAATTGGTGATAGGGCAGTTGTGGAGAGAGTGGAGAGATTCCCATTCTTGGGCAGTGTGCTCATGATCAGCTCCGGTTTGACAGCAGAGGTCTCACTCCGAATCAGTCGAGCGGCATTATATTTTCATCGGTTGCGTAACGCTGTGTGGAAGCTACCTGGTCTGTCGCTCCGCAAGAAGCTTCAGGTCTTCTCGGCCACAGTCATTCCCTCCCTTCTCTACGCTTGCGAAACGTGGACACCCCTAACAGAACATCTTTGCCAGTAAGAAACATTTAGGCTGGCCTGCCTATGATCCATCCTGGGTTTAACCAGGCTGGATTGTGTGAGGAGCTCAAATATCCTTGAAAGATCTGGACAAAGTCCCATTGGTGAGCTCCTCCGGCAGGCAAGGCTGTGTTGGCTGGGTCACGTAGCCCGCATGCCCAGCCACCGCATGCTTAAACAGCTTTTGTTTGGCTGGATCCAAGGGGCTATACGGGTGTGGCACGGGCTAGAGAAGAGATGGAGTGATGTGGTACACGAGGATGTGGAGCTGAGTGGACTTGCCAATGACTGGTACCAGCGGTATCAAGATCGGCCTCTGTGGAGGAGGCTCGAGAAGGACGCTACTTGGCAGTTGGAGGCAGTCGACCTTCAACAACAACGGAGGGCGGAGGAGTGACGCTCACAAAAAGGAGCGGAGCACCGACCGGCTAAAACACAGCAAGTTGGCACAGTAGGGGGCACAGGTGGTGCATCGCCCATAATATCAGTCATCTCAATGTCCATCCTACAATGTCCCATTACAAGGGAGAAGCACAAAAACATAGACAACAATTTAGTTTTTTGCCCGTATTAAAACGGCTGTGAGCCGTATGGTTCTGAAAACTCAATTCCCCTGTACAAGAATACGGGGTAAACCGTATGTGTTGACAGTGTGTGTATGTGGGTGCGTGTGCTCACTCCTGGTGAATCTCGGGGGGTTGTCGTTGATGTCCCCCAAGGAGACGCTGACGGTGGTCGTGCCGGTGAGGCCCCCGCGCTGCCCGGCCATGTCCTTGGCCTCCACCACGAGCTTGTAGGAGTCGCGGACCTCGCGGTCCATGTTGGGCAGCGCCGTGCGGATCACGCCTGGGGGCGGGGGGCGGGGGTGGAGTTGGGTGCGGGTGGGGGGGTAAAGGTCACGATCAAATATGCAATGGATCCATAGTGTTGACTCTTTAAATGGAGGGAGGGTGGGGGTTGGTGTGGGTGAGGGAAGCAAATGAGGAGGGGAGTTGGCAGTCGCGGCGACGGGACGCGGGAGGGTGAGGGTGTGTGGAGTACGTGTGGTGTGTATGTGTGGAGTACGTGTGGGGTGTGTGTGTGGAGTACGTGTGGGGTGTGTGTAGTACGTGTGGTGTGTGTGTGTGGAGTACGTGTGGTGTGTGTGTAGTACATGTGGTGTGTGTGTGGAGTACGTGTGGTGTGTGTGTGTGTGTGGAGTACGTGTGGTGTGTGTGTGTGGAGTACGTGTGGTGTGTGTGTGTGGAGTACGTGTGGGGTGTGTGTGTGGAGTACGTGTGGGGTGTGTGTAGTACGTGTGGTGTGTGTGTGTGTGGAGTACGTGTGGTGTGTGTGGAGTACGTGTGGTGTGTGTGTGTAGTACGTGTGGTGTGTGTGTGTGGAGTACGTGTGGTGTGTGTGTGTGGAGTATGTGTGGTGTGTGTGTGTGGAGTACGTGTGGTGTGTGTGTGTGGAGTACGTGTGGTGTGTGTGTGGAGTACGTGTGGTGTGTGTGTGTGGAGTACGTGTGGTGTGTGTGTGGAGTACGTGTGGTGTGTGTGTGTGGAGTACGTGTGGGGTGTGTGTGTGGAGTACGTGTGGTGTGTGTGTGTGTGGAGTACGTGTGGTGTGTGTGTGTGTGTGGAGTACGTGTGGTGTGTGTGTGTGGAGTACGTGTGGTGTGTGTGTGTGGAGTACGTGTGGTGTGTGTGTGTGGAGTACGTGTGGTGTTGATGTAGGTGGATTACGTGTGGTGGTGTGGTGTGGAGTACGGTGGGTGTTGTGTTGTGGAGTACGTGTGGTGTGTGTGTGTGTGGAGTACGTGTGGTGTGTGTGGTGGGAGTACGTGTGGTGTGTGTGTGTGGAAGTACGTGTGGTGTATGTGGTGGAGTACGTGTGGTTGTGTGTGTGTGGAGTATGTGTGTGTGTGTGTGTAGTACGTGGGTTGGTGTGTGGAGTACGTGGTGTTGTGTGTGGAGTACGTGTGGTGTGGTGTGTGTGGATTACGTGGTTCAGTAAGTTTGGTGTGTGTGGGGAGTACGTGTGGGTTTGTGTGTGTGGCGTAACGTGTGGTGTGTTTGTGTGATGGAGTACGTGTGTTGTGTTGTGTAGTATTGTGGTGTGTGGGTGTAATGGAGTACGTGTGGTGTGTGTGTGTGTGGAGTACATGTGTGTGTGTGGAGTACGTGTTGTGTGTGTTGGTGAGTACGTGGTTGTGTGTGTGTGGAGGTACGTGTGTTTGTGTGTGGAGTACGTGTGGTGTGTGTGTGTGGAGTACGTGTGGTGTGTGTGTGTGTGGAGTACGTGTGGTGTGTGTGTGTGTGTGGGAGTACGTGTGGTGTGTGTGGAGTACGTGTGGTGTGTGTGTGTGTGGAGTACGTGTGTGTGTATGTTTGTGGAGTACGTGTGGTGTGGTGTGTGTGGAGTACGTGTGGTGTGTGTGGAGTACGTGTGGTGTGTGTGTGTGGAGTACGTGTGGTGTGTGTGTGTGTGGAGTACGTGTTGGGTGTGTGTGTGTGGAGTACGTGTTGGGTGTGTGTGAGTGTGTAGTACGTGTGGGTGTGTGTGGAGTACGTGTGGTGTGTGTGTGTGGAGTACGTGTGGTGTGTGTGTGTGTGGAGTACGTGTTGGGTGTGTGTGTGTGGAGTACGTGTGTGTGTGTGGAGTACGTGTGGTGTGTGTGTGTGTGTGGAGTACGTGTTGGGTGTGTGTGTGTGTGGAGTACGTGTTGGGTGTGTGTGTGTGGAGTACGTGTGTGTGTGTGGAGTACGTGTGGTGTGTGTGTGTGTGTGGAGTACGTGTGGTGTGGTGTGTGTGGAGTACATTGTGGTGTGGTGTGGTGGAGTATGTGTGGTGTTGTGTGTGTGTGGGTAGTACATGTGGTGTGTGTGTGGTGGAGTAGGTGTGGTGGTGTGTGTGTGTGTGGAGTATCGTGTGGTGGGTGAGTGTGTGAACTGTGGAGTACGTGTGGATGTGTGTGTGTGGAGTACGTGTTGGTGTGTGTGTGTAGTACGGGTGGTGTGTTGTGTGGAGTACGTGTTGGGGTGTGTGTGGTGTGTGTGGTGGAGTTACGGTGTGGTGGTGTGTGTGTAGTACGTGTGTTGTGTGTGTGTGGAGTCACGTGTGGGTTGTGGGTGTGTGTGGGTGGAGTACGTGGTGGTGTGTGTGTGTAGTACGTGTGGTGTGTGTGTGGGAGTAACGTGTGGGGTGTGTGTGGTGTGTGTGTGGAGTACGTGTGGTGTGTTGGGTAGTACGTGTGGTGTGGTGGTGTGTAGTACGTGTGGTGTGTGTGGTGTGTGCGTCCGTGTGGTGTGTGTTGTGTGGAGTACGTGTGTGTGTGTGTGAGTACGTGTGGTGTGTGTGTGTGTAGTACGTGTGGGTGTGTGTGTGTGGAGTACGTGTGGTGTGTGTGTGTGGAGTACGTGTGGTGTGTGTGTGTGGAGTACGTGTGGTGTGTGTGTGTGTGGAGTACGTGTGGTGTGTGTGTGGAGTACGTGGTGTGTGTGTGTGTGTGTGGAGTACGTGTGGTGTGTGTGTGTGTGGAGTACGTGTGGTGTGTGTGTGTGGAGTACGTGTGGTGTGTGTGTGGAGTACGTGTGGTGTGTGTGTGTGTGGAGTACGTGTGGTGTGTGTGTGGTGTGGAGTACGTGTGGTGTGTGTGTGTGTGGAGTACGTGTGGTGTGTGTGTGTGTGGAGTACGTGTGGTGTGTGTGTGTGTGGAGTACGTGGTGTGTGTTGTGTGTGTGTGGAGTACGTGTGGTGTGTGTGTGTGTGTGGAGTACGTGTGGTGTGTGTGTGTGTGGAGTACGTGTGGTGTGTGTGTGTGTGGAGTACGTGTGGTGTGTGTGTGTGTGGAGTACGTGTGGTGTGTGTGTGTGGAGTACGTGTGGTGTGTGTGTGTGTGTGGAGTACGTGTGGTGTGTGTGTGTGTGTGTGTGGAGTACGTGTGGTGTGGTGTGTGTGGAGTACGTGTGGTGTGTGTGTGTGTGGAGTACATGTGGTGTATGTGTGGAGTACGTTGTGTGTGTGGAGTACGTGTGTGTGTGTGTGTGTAGTACGTGTGGTGTGTATGTGGTGTGGAGTACTTGTGTGTGTGTGGAGTACGTGTGGTGTGTGTGGAGTACGTGTGGGTGTGTGTGTGTGGATTACGTGTGTGTGTGTGTAGTACGTGTGGTGTGTGTTTGTGGAGTACGTGTGGTGTGTGTGTGGATTACGTTGGTGTGTTGTTGGGAGTACGTTGGTGTGTGTGTGTGAGTACGTGTTGTGTGTGTAGTCGTGTGGTGTGGTAGTGGGAGTACTGTGTGTGATTGTGGAGTACGTGTGGTGTGTGTGTGTGGGAGTACGTGTGTGTGAATGTGTGAGTACGTGTGTGTGTGTGTGTGTGGAGTACGTGTGGTGTGTGTGTGGAGTACGTGTAGTGTGTGTGTGTGGAGTACGTGTGGTGTGTGTGTGTGGAGTACGTGTAGTGTGTGTGTGGAGTACGTGTGGTGTGTGTGTGTGGAGTACGTGTAGTGTGTGTGTGGAGTACGTGTGGTGTTGTGTGTGTGTAGTACGTGTGGTGTGTGTGTGTGGAGTACGTGTAGTGTGTGTGTGGAGTACGTGTGGTGTGTGTGTGTGGAGTACATGTAGTGTGTGTGTGGAGTACGTGTAGTGTGTGTGTGGAGTAGTGTGGTGTGTGTGTGTGTGGAGTACGTGTAGTGTGTGTGTGGAGTACGTGTGGTGTGTGTGTGTGGGAGTACGTGTTGTGTGTGTGTGGCGTACGTGTGGTTGTGTGTGTGTGTAGTACGTGTGGTGTGTGTGTGGAGTACGTGTGGTGTGTGTGTGTGTGGAGTAAGTGTGGTGTGTGTGTGGAGTACGTGTGGTGATGTGTGGTGTGTGGAGTACGATGTGGTGTGTGTGTGTGGAGTACGTGTGGTGTGTGTGTGTGTGGAGTACGTGTGGTGTGTGTGTGGAGTACGTGTTGTGTGATGTGTGTGGAGTATGTGTGGGGTGTGTGTGTGGAGTACGTGTGGTGTGTGTGTGGAGTACGTGTGGTGTGTGTGTGTGGAGTACGTGTGGTGTGTGTGGAGTACGTGTGGTGTGTGTGTGTGGAGTACGTGTGGTGTGTGTGTGTGTGTGTGGAGTACGTGTGGTGTGTGTGGAGTACGTGTGGTGTGTGTGTGGAGTACGTGTGGTGTGTGTGTGGAGTACGTGTGGTGTGTGTGTGTGGAGTACGTGTGATGTGTGTGTGTGGAGTACGTGTGGTGTGTGTGTGGAGTACGTGTGGTGTGTGTGTGGAGTACGTGGTGTGTGTGTGTGGAGTACGTGTGGTGTGTGTGTGTGGAGTACGTGTGGTGTGTGTGTGTGTGTGGAGTACGTGTGGTGTGTGTGGAGTACGTGTGGTGTGTGTGTGTGGAGTACGTGTGGTGTGTGTGTGTGTGGAGTACGTGTGGGGTGTGTGTGTGGAGTACGTGTGGTGTGTGTGTGTGGAGTACGTGGGGGTGTGTGTGTGTGGAGTACGTGTGGTGTGTGTGTGTGTAGTACGTGTGGTGTGTGTGTGTGGAGTACGTGTGGTGTGTGTGTGTGTGGAGTACGTGTGGTGTGTGTGTGTGGAGTACGTGTGGGGTGTGTGTGTGGAGTACGTGTGGTGTGTGTGTGTGGAGTACGCGTGGTGTGTGTGTGTGGGGTACGTGTGGTGTGTGTGTGTGGGGTGTGTGTGGTGTGTGTGTGTGTGGAGTACGTGTGGTGTGTGTGTGTGGAGTACGTGTGGTGTGTGTGTGTGGAGTACGTGTGGTGTGTGTGTGTGGAGTATGTGTGGTGTGTGTGTGTGGAGTACGTGTGGTGTGTGTGTGTGGAGTACGTGGTGTGTGTGGAGTACGTGTGGTGTGTGTGTGGAGTACGTGTGGTGTGTGTGTGTGGAGTACGTGTGGTGTGTGTGTGTGGAGTACGTGTGGTGTGTGTGTGTGGAGTACGTGTCGTGTGTGTGTGGAGTACGTGTCGGTGTGTGTGTGGAGTACGTGTGGTGTGTGTGTGGAGTACGTGTGTGTGTTGTGTGGAGTACGTGTGGTGTGTGTGTGTGGAGTACGTGTGTGTGTGTGTGTGGAGTACGTGTGTGTGTGTGTGAGTAGTGTGGTGTGTGGAGTACGTGTGGTGTGTGTGTGTGGAGTACGTGTGGTGTGTGTGTGTGGAGTACGTGTGGTGTGTGTGTGTGTAGTACGTGTGGTGTGTGTGTGTGGAGTACGTGTGGTGTGTGTGTGTGGAGTACGTGTGGTGTGTGTGTGTGGAGTACGTGTGGTGTGTGTGTGGAGTACGTGTGGTGTGTGTGTGTGGAGTACGTGTGGTGTGTGTGTGGAGTACGTGTGGTGTGTGTGTGTGGAGTACGTGTGGTGTGTGTGTGGAGTACGTGTGGTGTGTGTGTGTGGAGTACGTGTGGTGTGTGTGTGTGTAGAGGTGATACGCGCTGGGATTAAGGATCGTATGCACAGTGCGTGATGATTGGCTGTGTAGGTGGTGACGCGCGCTGACGGTGGAGGATCAGGGGTCAGCGCGGGGTCGTGGGTTACGGGGTACCGATTGGCTGTGGGCGGTGACGCGCTGAGAGGGAGTGATCAGGTGGCAGCGCAGTGTGATTGGTGGAGTAATGTTAACACGCGCTGGGGAAAGCGGATCGTAGAGAGAGTGCGTCGTGATTGGGTCATTAAGGAACGACGCTCACGTCGACGCCGCATCAGCTCCGTCTCTCGTGAGCAGGGGCTATAAAAGGGGATGCACACAGGCGTAAGGGCAGTGTGTAACCAGCGAAGAATGAAGACGGGGATGAAGACCTAGAGCCCTGCGGTACCTAGCCCCGCTGTCCTAAGGGGACCGGGACTCTGTGTAACCCAGAGGCGAGTGTAGTGGGTGTAGCCATAGGTCTACACGAGCCGAATGTACTATGTGTAGCCAGGGCATAGGGCTTACACGAGTCGAGTGTATTGTGTAGCCAGAGGCATAGGGCTTACACGAGTCGAGTGTATTGTGTAGCCAGAGGCATAGGGCTTACACGAGTCGAGTATATGGTGTGTAGCCAGAGGCATAGGGTCTACACGAGTCAAGCGTATCGGGTGTAGCCAGAGGCCTAGAGCTTACACGAGATTAGTGGAGTGTGTCGGAGGAAGAAGAAAGACCACACGTTGTATTGTGATACCTAAAGGATTTAATAAAAGTGTGTTACCCGTCAAGAAGTTCCTGCCGTCAATTCCCATACTTCAACTGGCGTCAGAAGTGAAACGGTCCTCCAAGCATGGATACAAGGAGGAACCGTCGGACCCACGGGATTGACCACGAGGACAACCTCGACGACGCGGGCCAGCGGGCATCAGGGGGTGAGGAAGAGGAGCTGCCCACGGGGCAGGATCCACCGACGGCGCCGGACGAGCGACGGGGGACTGACACCGTGCTTCGCGAGGCACACTCCCGTCTGGCGGAGCTGCTGCTCGCCGCCGCGTCCATCTTGGCGGAGATCAGCTCGTCGGGAGGAGCGGGGACGGCGGCCGACGTGCTACAGGGTCGCCCTGCAGATTCCCGCCAAAACGATTTGGCGATTCCCGCCATTTCATCCGCTCCAACTTTTGGCGGGAACGGCCATCACCACCTGGCAGCGGTTCTCCATGCGCGGCCGCTGACGTCACCAACGCGCGCGGCGGACCGCCATCACACACCCGCCACTGGGGCCGCCATCTTACACACCGACGGGGGGGCAGAGAGGAAGCACGAGGAGGAGGACGACTTTATCTTTCAGCAGCGCCTTCCCACGTTGTCAGCATTCAAGGCGGAAGGCGGGGATTGGAGCCAATTTCAGCGCAGATTTTTGGCGCATCAAGAGATGTCCGCCTGGTCCGACGCTACGGCACTGCGGGCACTGCCTGCCATGCTGGACGACAACGCGCTCGCGGCCTTCACGTCCGCACGCAGGTCGGACCGCTCCACGCTCAAGGATGCGCTGGCTCTCATGGCAAAAGTCTACGGTCCTCCCTCGGCGTGCCGCCATCATTTCTACGAAAGACGGAAGGCGGACACGGAGACCGTGCTCGCCTACCGCACGGCGTTGCTCGCTCTCGCTGACGCCGCGTTCCCTCGTATGGACGAGGAGGGCCAAGATGCGATGGTTTTGGAGCAGCTGCTCAAGTTGGCGCAGGACCTGGGGGTCCCCATCAACACGGCCGACGACACCGATATTTCTTCATTACGGGTCGCCACGAGCATGCAAGCGCACGAGGTCCTTCAACGAAAGCAGGGGGTCGTCTGCAACGCTGCCGTGGCCTCAACTCCGGGTCCGGTTGACACCGTGCCCCAAGTCGTCAGCCCACGAGAGGACGCGTTCATCGCGGGACGAGCGGGGGACTGGAGGTCGGGGGGTCGTTCGCCTCTGCGAGCGGCCCGCAAGCTGGAGCAACCGAGATCTCCGACTACTGTCATCACCTGCTATAACTGCGGCCTTCGTGGCCACGTGGCCTCCGGTTGCCGCGCCCCACGTCAGCGCGCCATGGGACCTCGGCTGGACGACGACCAAGGCCCCAAGTCATCACTGCAAACCACGGCAAGTCGCGGCACCTCACATGCTTGGCCCGCATACTCGACACGTATGGGTCGTCGCGTTGCGACGAGGGAGAGCCGAGTAGAGTTCGGGGATTCGGTTCGGAGAGGGGGGTTCGGCCGGGACCGGGGAGACATTAAATGGTCGGAATTGGGGCACAGAATAGTGGCTGCCTCAGCGGGTTCATCCGTCGTTACCGGATCGATTGATGGGGTCGAGGTCAGGGTGTTAGTGGACACGGGGGCATCGGCGACTATTATTTCGGATCTCATTTATAATATTCTCCCGGTACAATGTCGTCCGCTTCTTCCGGTGGATGTGCCATTTTACGCCGCTAACGGGGGATCGTTGGGCATTATCGGTCAGATTAGGGCGTCCATTTGCATTGGTGATATCAAATTGTCGGGACCCGTTTTCGTTTCATCTTCCCTGGCGGTTCCTTGCCTATTGGGCACTGATTTTTTGGCGAAAATGCCCATCAAAATTCTCATCGATCAGCGTTGCATTGAACTACCATCGGGTCGCCGTATTTCATTTTTGACGAGCCCTAATGTAATTCGGACGGCGTGCGCTACCATTCAGGCGTTAGCAACACAGACCGTGCACGTGCCCCCGGGTTCACAAATGTTGATTCCCCTCCGGTTACGGAAGCCATGGGGGAAGGAGGCCTCGGAACAGGCCATGCTTTTGGGTCCTTCTAATAGGGCTGTTGGAGGTCTCGATTTATCGGTGGCTCACACTTTGGTTGGGGCAGACAGGGATCCGTTTGTCATGGTTTTAAACGCTGGGGCGCGGCCGGCCGTCATTCAGCAGGGCACCGTGCTGGCTCACGCGGCACGGGTCCCTGCGGAAGAGAGGCTGGTTGCGCAGGCTGATCCGAGCCCCACGAATAGCGTACCATCAAAGGAGGACCTAGATTGGATAGATATGCTGTGCGCGGACTCGGACGATTTGTCAGCGGTACAGTTGGGTGCGTTGCGCGGGTTGCTGATTGAATTTTCGGATGTCTTCAGTAAACATAAGTATGATATCGGATGCACGGACCTGCTACGCCACCACATTGAAACGGGCGATGCGGCACCGGTCAGGCAAAATCCCTTCCGACTGAGTCCTGCTGAGAAGGAACATGTTCAGTCGGCGGTTAACGATATGCTGGAAGCCGACATTATTTCGCCTTCTTCCAGTCCTTGGGGAGCACCTATTGTGCTCGTTAAAAAGCAGGACGGCTCCCTGCGATTTTGCGTCGATTTCCGCCGCCTGAATAAGATCTCGGTGGCCGACGCGTATCCGCTCCCCAGGATGGACGAGTCTCTCGACGCATTGTCCGGTGCGCGATACTTTTCGACTCTTGATTTATTGTCCGGATTTTGGCAGTTGCCACTCGACGAGGAGTCTAAGCCTAAGACTGCATTCCGGACTCCAGGGGGCCTGTTTCAGTTTAACCGGTTACCCATGGGACTTCACTCCTCTCCTGCGACGTTTCAGCGTCTTATGGAATTGGTTTTGTCGGGCTTGCAGTGGGAGACGTGCCTCATTTACCTTGACGATGTCATTGTTTTCGGTAAAACGTTCGAAGAACACCTCCAGCGATTGAGAGGGGTGTTCTTGCGAATGCGATCGGCTAAATTAAAGTTTAAACCGGCCAAATGCCATCTTTTTCGTAAATCCGTGAGGTACTTGGGTCACATTGTCGACTCTTCGGGGATTTCTACCGATCCTGCGAAGACGGACTGTGTCAGTTCGTGGCCGACGCCCACGTCAGTGTCAGACGTGCGCAGTTTCATCGGTTTTGCTTCGTATTATCGCCGATTCGTTGAGCACTTCGCCACCATTGCAAAGCCCTTGCACGCTTTAACGGCAAAAGGAGTGAAGTTCCGGTGGGGACCGGAGGAGGAGGCTGCATTCTGCTCCCTCCGGGATGCCTTGGTAAGGGCCCCACCCTTGCGCTATCCGGACTTTGAGAGTCCCTTCTTGCTAGACACGGATGCTAGCAACACGGGCATTGGGGGAGTGCTGTCCCAAGTCGTTGGAGGGGTCGAACGGGTGGTCGCCTATGGTAGCAGGGTGTTGTCGCCGGCAGAGCAGCGCTACTGCGTCACCCGTCGTGAACTACTTGCCATTGTTTTTTTTGTACAACAATTCAGGCCATATCTGTATGGTCGTCATTTCACGGTCCGGACGGACCATGCGGCGCTCCAGTATTCATTACGGGTTGCCCAGCCCTCGGGCCAATTGTCGCGGTGGTTGGAAGTCCTCCAGGACTATCAGTTCACGACTACGTACCGTAAAGGGTTGCGACACACGAATGCCGATGCCCTGTCGCGGTTGTTGCCTTGTCACAAATGTGCGTGCTTATCGGGATCGGCGCGCTGTAAACCTCCGGTTACGGAAGGTAGGGAGGCGTTGGTTGCGACCGCGAGCACACCAATTGGGGATGGTCCCGCTACCCCAGGGGGTCAGGACTCGCTGCTCTCACTGTCGTTGATTGAGTGGGGCCGTCTCCAAATGGCGGACAGCTCCCTGCTGGCATTGCGCCAGAAGACGGAGGGTTCCGAAGGTAGCCACGACCGAACTGGCTCCTACGAGCTTAAGCAGGGCCTGTTGATGAGATGGGACAGTTTGTCCCGGCGGCATGCGATTGTGGTGCCTTCTGCTGTGAGGGGGAAGGTTGTCTTGGCCGCACACGAACGCCTCTTGCATTTGGGAGTTAACAAAACGCTTGCCCTGCTTCAGCGTGACTATTATTGGCCGGGAATGGGGGGTGACGTGGTGAATATTCTGAAGGGTTGTGTTGAGTGCGCCAGACGGAAACCACCGCCCGTGGCAGCTAATCCACCGCTGCAATCTATTCAGGTCTCGCGCATTAACGAGCTCGTTGCACTCGATATTCTGGGGCCCTTTCCGGTCACGCCTAGGGGTAATAAGTACCTGTTGGTGGGGGTCGAATATTTTACCCGGTGGCCTATGGCGTGGCCACTCGCCAACCAGTCGGCGGCGGCTGTGACGGACGCCTTTGTCCAGGGCTACGTCCTGGACAAGGGGGCTCCCGAACGCTTGCTGACTGACCAAGGGAAAAATTTTTCGAGTAAATTACTGCAGGAGGTGTGCGACCTGTTGGGTACCAAAAAGGTGCGTACCTCCCCGTACCACCCGCAGACGGACGGGATGGTGGAGAGGCTTAACAGGACATTGACCTCCATGCTGTGCCAGCAGGTGTGTGAGTCGCATGTTGATTGGGACCTGCAGGTCCCTGGGGTCCTTGCCGCGTATAGAATGGCCCCCCATTCAGCTACGGGGTTTTCCCCGTTTTTTCTAATGTACGGTCGGGAAGCCGACCCGCCCATGGAAACGCAGCTGGGTCTGCCCGCACCACGAACTAATTCTAAATTGGCAGAGCATATTAAATTTAATATTCATAAACTGACAGAGGCAAGGGAGGCCGCACGGCTTAATTCGCGGGCTCGCCAAATTGCGAACGAGCGGTTGCGGGCACGGAAGGTGTCCGTGCACAATTGGGAACCAGGTGACAAGGCCTGGCTGCATTGCCCTCAGGCACCTTTGGCCACGTCGCCTAAATTGTTGAAGCCGTGGCGGGGACCCGTGGAGGTCGTGCGGGTTGCACGCCCCCAGTGCGTTCAGATCAAATGGGGGAAACGCCGTTGGTACGTCCACCCCTCCCGACTGAAACCGTTCTCGCCTCCGTATGGCCTCCCCTTGTGTCGTGAGGGCCGAGCGTGTGACGTGACCGACGACCCTGAGGGGGAATTGTCCTTGCCTGCTCCTCACATGTCTCCGCCTGATCCGCTCCCAGGTGTCTCGGAACTGACTGCTGCCGACCACTGGCGGCCGGATCTTCACGGCGGGGCCGGTCCTTCCAGGCCCGACCCGTGCCGTCTAGAGCTGCCGGAGACACCGGACGGTCGCCAACGTCCCGTTCCGTACGACGGACCGGCCAGACGGACTCGCGCTAGGTCGCGCTACTTTGTGTAACCTACCACGTGCGGAGTCGAGGCAGCCGGAGCGCCTCGGCACTGCGTGGGTCACAGTGACACTTGGCGCGTTCGTTTTACGGTGTTCGCTTTTATTGTGTTGTTCGTCGGGCTGTATATTGCTTCATATTTAAGGTTGTGTTATGTTGTTGTTGTTGTGTTACGGGGCACACTGGGATGTGGAGTTCTTTATTACTGCGTTGCGTTATGTTGTGTTGTAGGTTAACAGCCGGGCCGGCTGCAAGCTATGTGGGAGGGGGTGATGTAGAGGTGATACGCGCTGGGATTAAGGATCGTATGCACAGTGCGTGATGATTGGCTGTGTAGGTGGTGACGCGCGCTGACGGTGGAGGATCAGGGGTCAGCGCGGGGTCGTGGGTTACGGGGTACCGATTGGCTGTGGGCGGTGACGCGCTGAGAGGGAGTGATCAGGTGGCAGCGCAGTGTGATTGGTGGAGTAATGTTAACACGCGCTGGGGAAAGCGGATCGTAGAGAGAGTGCGTCGTGATTGGGTCATTAAGGAACGACGCTCACGTCGACGCCGCATCAGCTCCGTCTCTCGTGAGCAGGGGCTATAAAAGGGGATGCACACAGGCGTAAGGGCAGTGTGTAACCAGCGAAGAATGAAGACGGGGATGAAGACCTAGAGCCCTGCGGTACCTAGCCCCGCTGTCCTAAGGGGACCGGGACTCTGTGTAACCCAGAGGCGAGTGTAGTGGGTGTAGCCATAGGTCTACACGAGCCGAATGTACTATGTGTAGCCAGGGCATAGGGCTTACACGAGTCGAGTGTATTGTGTAGCCAGAGGCATAGGGCTTACACGAGTCGAGTGTATTGTGTAGCCAGAGGCATAGGGCTTACACGAGTCGAGTATATGGTGTGTAGCCAGAGGCATAGGGTCTACACGAGTCAAGCGTATCGGGTGTAGCCAGAGGCCTAGAGCTTACACGAGATTAGTGGAGTGTGTCGGAGGAAGAAGAAAGACCACACGTTGTATTGTGATACCTAAAGGATTTAATAAAAGTGTGTTACCCGTCAAGAAGTTCCTGCCGTCAATTCCCATACTTCAT
Source organism: Lethenteron reissneri (assembly GCF_015708825.2). Taxonomy (NCBI): domain Eukaryota; kingdom Metazoa; phylum Chordata; class Hyperoartia; order Petromyzontiformes; family Petromyzontidae; genus Lethenteron; species Lethenteron reissneri. The sequence goes on along the minus strand of NC_083830.1, from coordinate 11,282,720 downwards.
GTGTGGAGTACGTGTGGTGTGTGTGTGGAGTACGTGTGGTGTGTGTGTGTGGAGTACGTGTGGTGTGTGTGTGTGGAGTACGTGTGGTGTGTGTGTGTGGAGTACGTGTGGTGTGTGTGTGTGGAGTACGTGTGGTGTGTGTGTGGAGTACGTGTGGTGTGTGTGTGGAGTACGTGTGGTGTGTGTGTGTGGAGTACGTGTGGTGTGTGTGTGTGGAGTACGTGTGGTGTGTGTGTGGAGTACGTGTGGTGTGTGTGGAGTACGTGTGGTGTGTGTGTGTGGAGTACGCGTGGTGTGTGTGTGTGGAGTACGTGTGGTGTGTGTGTGTGGAGTACGTGTGTGTGTGTTGAGTACATGTGGTGTGTGTGTGTGGAGTACGTGTGGGGTGTGTGTGGAGTACGTGTGGTGTGTGTGTGTGGAGTACGTGTGTGTGTGTGGAGTACATGTGGTGTGTGTGTGTGGAGTACGTGTGTGTGTGTGGAGTACGTGTGGTGTGTGTGTGTGGAGTACGTGTGTATGTGTGGAGTACGTGTGGTGTGTGTGTGGAGTACGTGTGGTGTGTGTGTGTGTGGAGTATGTGTGGGGTGTGTGTGTGGAGTATGTGTGGGGTGTGTGTGTGGAGTACGTGTGGTGTGTGTGTGTGTGGAGTATGTGTGGTGTGTGTGTGTGGAGTACGTGTGTGTGTGTGTGGAGTACATGTGGTGTGTGTGTGTGGAGTACGTGTGTGTGTGTGGAGTACGTGTTGGTGTGTGTGTGTGGAGTCCGTGTGTGTGTGTGGAGTACATGTGGTGTGTGTGTGTGGAGTACGTGTGTGTGTGTGGAGTACGTTGTGGTGTGTGTGTGTGGAGTACGTGTGGTGTGTGTGTGGAGTACGTGTGGTGTGTGTGGAGTATGTGTGGGGTGTGTGTGTGGAGTACGTGTGGGGTGTGGTGGAGTACGTGTGGGGTGTGTGTGTGTGGAGTCGTTGGTGTGGGTGTGTGGAGTACGTGTGGTGTGTGTGTGGAGTACGTGTTGTTGTGTGTGTGTGGAGTACGTGTGTGGTGTGTGAGTGTGTGGAGTATGTGGGTGTGTGTGTGTGTGTGGAGTACGTGTGTGTGTGTGGAGTACGTGTGGTGTGTGTGTGTGGAGTACGTGTGGTGTGTGTGTGTGTGGAGTACGGTGGTGTGTGTGTGTGTGTGGAGTACGTGTGGTGTGTGGTGTGTGGAGTACGTGTGGTGTGTGTGGAGTACGTGTGGTGTGTGTGTGTGGAGTACGTGTGGTGGTGTGTGTGTGGAGTACGTGTGGTGTGTATGTGTGAAGTACGTGTGGTTGTGTGTGGAGTACGTGGGGTGTGTGTGTGTGGAGTACGTGGGGTGTGTGTGGAGTACGTGTGGTGTGTGTGTGGAGTACGTGTGGTGTGTGTGTGGAGTACGGTGGTGTGTGTGGTGGAGTACGTGTGGTGTGTGTGGAGTACGTGTGGTGTGTGTGTGGAGTAGTGGTGTGTATGTGTGGAGTACGTGTGGTGTGTGTGGAGTACGTGTGTGGTGTGGTGTGTGGAGTACGTGTGGTGTGTGTGTGTGGAGTACGTGTGGTGTGTGTGTGGGAGTACGTGGTGTGTGTGGTGGAGTACGTGTGGTGGTGTGGTGTGTGGAGTACGTGTGGTGTGTGTGTGGAGTACGTGTGGTGTGTGTGTGTGGAGTACGTGTGGTGTGTGTGTGGAGTACGTGTGGTCTGTGTGTGTGGAGTACGGTGTGGTGTGTGTGTGTGGAGTACGTGTGGTGTGTGTGTGGAGTAGTGGTGTGTGTGTGTGGAGTGTGGTGTGTGTGTGGAGTACGTGTGGTGTGTGTGTGGGAGAACGTGTGATGTGTGTGTGGAGTACGTGTGGGTGTGTGTGGAGTACGTGTGGTGTGGGTGTGGAGTACGTGGGTGGTGTGTGGAGTAGGTGTGTGTGTGTGGAGTACGTGTGGTGTGTGGAGTACGTGTGGTGTGTATGTGTGGAGTACGTGTGGTGTGTGTGTGGCTGTACGTGTGGTGTGTGTGTGTGGAGTACGTGTGGTTGTGTGTGTGTGGAGTATGTGTGGTGTGTGTGGTGTACGTGTGGTGTGTGTGTGGAGTACGTGTGGTGTGTGTGGGTGTGGAGTACGTGTGGTGTGTGTGTGGAGTACGTGTGGTGTGTATGTGTGGAGTACGTGTGGTGTGTATGTGTGGAGTACGTGTGGTGTGTGTGGAGTACGTGTGGTGTGTGTGTGGAGTACGTGTGGTGTGTGTGTGTGTGGAGTACGTGTGGTGTGTGTGTGTGGAGTACGTGTGGTGTGTATGTGTGTGTGTGGAGTACGTGTTGGGTGTGTGTGTGTGGAGTACGTGCTGGGTGTGTGTGTGTGGAGTACGTGTGGTGTGTGTGTGTGGAGTACCTGTGGTGTGTGTGTGTGTGGAGTACGTGTTGGGTGTGTGTGTGTGTGGAGTACGTGTGGTGTGTGTGTGTGGAGTACGTGTGGTGTGTGTACGTGTGGAGTACGTGTGTGTGTGTGTGTGTAGTACGTGTGGTGTGTGTGTGTGTAGTACGTGTGGTGTGTGTGTGTGGAGTACGTGTAGTGTGTGTGGAGTACATGTGGTGTGTGTGTGTGTGTAGTACGTGTGGTGTGTATGTGTGGAGTACGTGTGGTGTGTATGTGTGGAGTACGTGTGGTGTGTGTGTGTGGAGTACGTGTTGTGTGTGTGTGTGGAGTACGTGTGTTGTGTGTGTGTGTAGTACGTGTGTTGTGTGTGTGTGTGGAGTACGTGTGGTGTGTGTGTGGAGTACGTGTTGTGTGTGTGTGGAGTACGTGTGTTGTGTGTGTGTGTAGTATGTGTGGTGTGTGTGTGGAGTACATGTGGTGTGTGTGTGGAGTACGTGTGGTGTGTGTGTGGAGTACGTGTGGTGTGTGTGTGGAGTACGTGTGTTGTGTGTGTGTGGAGTACGTGTTGTGTGTGTGTGTAGTACGTGTGGTGTGTGTGTGTGGAGTACGTGTGGTGTGTGTGTGGAGTACGTGTGGTGTGTGTGTGGAGTACATGTGGTGTGTGTGTGTGGAGTACGTGAGGTGTTTATGGTTTACAGGAAACACCCACGCGCATTACTCGCAGTCTCATCTGCTCTCCCCCATCTCTCTCCTCTCTCTCTCTCTGCTACCTCTCCCCCCTGTCTCCCTTCTCAATCTCTCCCTCTGTCCCCCCAGCCTCCCCTCCCTCCCTGCAACCTCCCCCCCCCCTCAAACCGCACGTCCCCCCAGGGCCACGTTACTCAGCGCCATCCCCCTTCCGGTAACTCATTACGGACTGAGGGGCACCATTGAACACGGGGGAGCACAGGGGGTGAGTGCAGGGTGGGCGGCTCGCAGGTTGCTGGGGTAGGAGTTGGTCGGAGTGACGTGAGGAGTGAATTTACGATTTTCGCGATTTTCGCCATTGAGCTCTATAGACCACGTAACGAGTTTAGCGCAATCTGTGTCGTGAAACCCTCCACCTACCCGACTCTCAACCAACCCACCCACACGCCCGCCCACTCACTCGCCGGCTCGCTCACTCTGGGGTCGTTGGACGCAGGAGGGAGAGAGAGAGTGCAGGAGATAGAGGGAGAGAAGGAGAGAGAGAGGATGAGTCAGGGAGCCGGAGTAGGAGAGAAAGGTGGAGTAGGAGATAGAATAGGAGATAGGGAGATAGAACGATGGACTCGTGCCGTGAACCCGGCTGGATGGTCATGTGACCCCCCCCCCAAGGAGGCCAATGGCTCAGAGGGAGGGGGGGTCAGCGAGCTCCCCACATTTATAAATTGAGGGGGACTCCTCTCTCTGCCCCCCCAGAGTGGCAACGCACCCCACCGCCTGGGTCCCCTCCTCCCCGGTTCACACAGTAATAATGTATTATGATTCATTATAAGTGTATTATTGTTTATTATGAGTGTATTATTATTCAACATACGTGTATTATGATTCATTATAAGTGTATTATTGTTTATTATACGTGTATTATTAGTTATTATAATATTATTATAACAAGCGACTGGGCAGCAGACGCCTCCTGCGTCTCCAATTCCGCCCACCGGCGTAAAATCTCCGAGGGTTATTTTACAGCCATTAAGCCAGCTGGCCTCCTCTGGCTGGTGGTGGTGGGTGAATTTGTGTCAGTGTGGTGATGGTTATGGTAGTTGTGGTTGTATCGATGTAGTGATGGTTGTGGTGCCGTGTTGGTTGTAGCGGTGGTGATGATGGTTTAATTGGTGTGTTGATCGGTGGTGGTCAATCAATCCATAGAGACCCACCACAGTGCAGGGGGCATGGAGCAGTGGCAGGGGTGGAGACAGAGACCCCTGGTGTTGGTTGTGGTGCTGGTGGTGGCTGTGGTGGTGCTGGTGGTGATGCTGCTGGTGGTGGTCGTGGTGGTGGTGGCACCTGTTTTGGCATCGATGGAGAAGTGTGGCTGTCCCTCGCGCATGCTGTACACGAGCTTCGCGCTGTTCCCGTACGCGGGGTCGTCCGCGTCGCTCGCCGACACGCGGATCACGGAGGTGCCTGCGGGGGGGGGGGGGGGCAGGGCCGGATCAAGGCGTGGGGGCTTCAGGGGCTGCAGCCCAGGGGCCTCCGCCAGCTCGAGGGGGCCTCCAGAGACGAAGTGAAAAGCGAGTTCACTTGTGAATGCTGAATTTTATTTGTTGTTAGCCTTGTAAAAAATATATATTTTTCTTTAACTTTGTTTTCCTCACAGTCCCTTTAGCCTAGGGTCTTCACAATCTTCATCCGGCCGTGGGTGCACGCAGCCAAATACATTCACACGCTCACTGACAGCGCACCAGGTACGTATTAAGGCTAAGTAGACCTAGTGGAGGCCCAGGGCCGGTTCAGATGTTCGCTATCACTGATGTCGGCCGTGGCCGGGAAGCGATGTTGGTGTCGCCGGGTTGCGCTAACTGCTCCACCTCCGCTCCCCGCACACGTGCTCACTCTCCAGAGTGCAGGCCGCTTCACCAGCAGTGGAGTGCGTCAGACATTGCAGAGCTGCGCCTTTAACCGATAACTCTCTCTGTGTGATCTCTTCCAACCCTCTCCCATCTCTCCCCCACCTCTCTCATCTCTTTCATCTCCCTCTCAGCCCTCACCTCTCTCCCACCTCTCTCATCTCTCCCATCTCTCCTCCATCTCTCCCCGATCTCTACCATCTCTCTCCCGTCTTCCCCATCTTTCCTCCATCTCTCTGCCATCTCTCACCCCATCTCTCTCAAATGTATCTGCCACCTCTCTTTTATCTGTCCCCCACCTCTCCCATCTATTACGCTTCACCCACCTCTCCCCCATCTCTCCCGATCTCTCCTCCACCTGTCACTTACATTTCACATCTCTAGCATCGCCCCACCTCTCCCTTATCTTTCACCCATCTCTCGCCATCTCTCTCCCACCACTCCCCTACATCTCCCGCATCTCTCGTATCTCTCTCCTATTTCTCTACCACATCTCTTCCCGACCTCCTCCCGATCTCTTCGTCTCCATCCCATCTCTCTCTCCTATCTCTCTCTCCCATCTCTCTCCCCCATCTCTCTCATCTCTCTCCCATCTCTCCCATATCTCTCCCTTCTCTCTCCCATCTCTCACCCACCTCTCTCTCCCTATCCCCCCCCGCCCACCCTCCCCACCACCGCCCACACCTCTCCCGCGCTAACAACTGCGCCCCACGTACCCACGTCGGCCATCTCGGGCACCACGGCCCTGTAGGGCGCGTCGGGGAAGCGCGGCTCGTTGTCGTTGATGTCCTGGACCTTGATGATGAACTCGGAGCGGGGCTCGAGCGGCGCGCCCGTCAGGCGGTCGAGCGCCTGCGCCACGAGGGTGTACTGCGCCTTGTGCTCGCGGTCCACGCGGCCCGACACGCGGATGTCGCCCGTGTACTCGTCGATGAGGAAGGTGCTGCCCGCGCCCTCGCCGCTCAGCACGTACCTCACCGAGCCGTCCTGGTGGTCCAGGTCCGAGTAGAGCTGGGAGGAGGGGACCACCGGGGAGCGGGAGGGGCGGGAGGGGAGGGAGGTGGCAGGAGGGGAGGGAGGGAGCGGGAGGGGAGGGAGCAGGAGGGGAGGGAGGGAGCAGGAGGGGGCAGGAGGGGAGGGAGGTGGCAGGAGGGGAGGAGGGGAGGGAGGGGACGGGGAGCGGGAGAGGGCAGGAGGGGAGGAAGGGGGCAGGAGGGGGCAGGAGGGGAGGAAGGGGGCAGGAGGGGAGGAGGGGAGGGAGCAGGAGGGGGCAGGAGGGGAGGGAGGTGGCAGGAGGGGAGGGAGGGAGGGAGCAGGAGGGGGCAGGAGGGGAGGGAGGGGGCAGGAGGGGAGGGAGGGAGGGAGCAGGAGGGGGCAGGAGGGGAGGAAGGGGGCAGGAGGGGAGGGAGCAGGAGGGGGCAGGAGGGGAGGGAGGGGGCAGGAGGGGAGGGAGGGAGGGAGCAGGAGGGGGCAGGAGGGGAGGGAGGTGGCAGGAGGGGAGGGAGGGAGGGAGCAGGAGGGGGCAGGAGGGGAGGGAGCAGTAGGGGGCAGGAGGGGGCGGGAGGGGGAAGGAGGGGAGGGAGGGAGCGGGGAGGGAACAGGGAGGTGGGGGGGGGGATGAGAGCTCAAGGGTGGTGGTGATGATAGTGATGATCATAGTGATGATGATGGTGACAGTGATGATGGTGATGATGATGATGGTGATAGTGATGCTGGTGGTGGTGATGATGGTGGTGGTGATGATAATGGCGATGATGGCAATGATGGTAAACTATAAGTAGCAGTAGCATTGGCAGCACCATCATCAGGAGCATCATCCACAGTAGAATTCCCTTGAGCTGCAGCAGCAGCAGCAGCAACTCCGGTAAGTTCGAAAGATCGTCTCGTCGGGTTGGAGATCGAAAACGTGGTACACAGAGTCAAGTTTCTGCATAATGAGCAGTCATGGTCACTCCGCTGCTGGATGAAACCCCCCCGCCCCCAGCCCCCCAGCCCTTGCCTCCCCGCCCCTTCCACGCAATGGCTTTCGTTGCGGCCACGGCGGAGAGGCGTTTGACAATGACCACGCTTCACCGCCCTGAGCACTGTGCACGGTGGGGCAGTGAGTGGGGTGCGGACATCCACGACAGATAACATCTCTATCAGCGGCGAGAGCGACAACTCCCTCGCCTGGTGCGCAGGAGGTCGTGGGTTCGACCCCGAGCCTGACGCCTGCTGCTGCTGCTGCTGTGTATGTGGAGTTTGCGGTGTCTCTCCTCTCGGTCGCGTGGATTTATCTCTGGGTCCTCCGGGTTTCCCCTCCACATTGAGAATCAACGTCACCCGTTCAGAGAGTGTCTGCTTGACATAAATGTCCACATCCTGATAAGCCGCTCCGCGTAGCTATCATTTGTGATCGCCAGTTCGCTTCTGAAAAAAAAAACAGCTCCGTAGCTCAGTGGGGCCTTGCCCCTGGTAAGATAGAAACACAAAATAATAGTTACAAAATAAGTAGTGTCGTGGGCGAGCCGTGAGCGGGTTACCCGCAGGGTTTCACAGTTGGCGGCGTGCTAACCACTGCGCCACCGCTCCTCGGTTCTTCACCCGCTAATCTACCTCGCAATTGATTGGCGGTGATGATTGACAGCCTTGAGTGGTGGGCGTGCGTCAGAGAATGCTTTAATTATGTCGTCTGCCCCTCCCCCCTAATTCCACCCCCTCAGCCCCCCACCACCGTGGCTGCAATCGTTGTTCATTAATTATAATCGACCCCCACCCCCTCTCCAGAGTCTCTTGGTTAACATCGGGTTTTGTGGGGAATCGTTTTGGGCTGCCTGGAGCGCGTTCAAGCAATCATCGTCAGCAGCAGCAGCAGCAACAGCGTCATCATCATCAGCTGTACCAGCACCAGCTTCATCATCAGCAGCGTCATCATCATCAGCAGCGTCATCATCATCAGCAGCGTCATCATCATCATCAGCGTCATCATCATCAGCAGCTGTACCAGCACCAGTTTCATCATCAGCAGCGTCATCATCATCAGCAGCGTCATCATCATCAACAGCGTCATCATAATCAGCAGCGTCATCATCATCAGCAGTGTCATCATCATCAGCAGCGTCATCATCATCAGCAGCTGTACCAGCACCAGCTTCATCATCAGCAGCGTCATCATCATCAGCAGCGTAAACATCATCAGCAGCGTCATCATCATCAGCAGCTGTACCAGCACCAGCTTCATAATCAGCAGCGTCATCATCATCGCCGTCATCATCATCAGCAGCGTCATCATCATCAGCAGCGTCATCATCATCAGCAGCTGTACCAGCACCAGCTTCATCATCAGCAGCATCATCATCAGCAGCTGTACCAACACCAGCTTCATCATCAGCAGCGTCATCATCATCAGCAGCGTCATCATCATCAGCAGCGTCATCATCATCAGCAGCTGTACCAGCACCAGCTTCATCATCAGCAGCGTCATCATCATCAGCAGCGTCATCATCATCAGCAGCTGTACCAGCACCAGCTTCATCAGCAGCATCAGCTTCATCAACAGCAGCATCATCATCAGCAGCATCATCATCAGCATCATCATCAGTAGCATCATCAGTGACTTCATCAACAGCAGCATCAGCTTTATCAGTATCAGCAGCATCATCAGTAGCATCATCAGTGGCCTCATCAACTACAGCATCAGCTTTATCAGTATCAGCAGCATCATCAGCATCATCAGCATCATCATCAGCAGCTTCGTCAGCATACTATTTCGATGGAGGGGGCGGTGGCAGCGAGTGTGCTAACCGCTGCCCCACCGCTCCACCACCACCTACCCACCCCCCAATATGCTCGTCAATACCGCGGCCTGTGAACCGAATTCACACACACACAACACACGCAATAGGCGATCGTTTTCCAGTAGCGACATGTGCCATGGAGAAGGGCCATTGCATGAACCGTCGCAGTGTTGTTGACACGGAGCGTGTTGTTGTTGTGTTAATTGCGATTGGCGCACCACTGCCCCGGCTGGCAGGTCAGTGACGATGAGCGTCACGTGGTGGGCGATGCTGGCTCCAACCAACCCTGCCAGGCGGGAGGGAATCCAAACGCTAACCCAGCCGGGCACGCGGGGGGATGGAGGGGGTCAGGGACTGGGGGGGGGGGGGGGGGTCAGGGACCTGAGTGGGGGGTCAGGGACCGGGGGGGAGGGGGGAGATGACCTTCAGCCACCCATCCGCCCGCCGCTCCGCACACCGGCCCCGTCACTCGCAGCTCCCGGGTCAATTAACAATTAAGGCGGCGTAGGGGGCCAATTGGGACCCCCAATTGGGACCCCCCTCCCTCGTCCCCGTTGGTGGGGGGGGGGGGGGTATGAGCGAGCGGGTTGCGCTTTCTTAACGAGCCGGGCACTCCGCGTGGGACCGCCACGAGAGAGACGGGGAGGGAGGGATGAGGAGGGAGGCATCTTAATTTAGCCCGCGGAGTCGGAGCGGATTTTACCCACATGGGAAGCAAGTGAGTCAGTGTGTGTGTGAGTCAGTGTGTGTGTGTGAGTCAGTGTGTGTGAGTCAGAGTGCGTGTGAGTCAGTGGGGAGCGGTAGTGTAGCAGTTAGCGCGCTGCGCTATGAACCTGGCGACCCGGGTTCGATTCCCACTCACGGCCAACACCAGTGACGATTATCTGAACAGGTCCTGGGCCTCCCCTAGGTCGACTCAGCCTTAAATGAGTACCTGGTGCGGTGTGTAAACATCGACACTGGGGAGACAAAGGCGGTTGGGCGTGGTGCTGGCCAACCACCCCCTCGTGTACCGTTCGGGCCTTCATAGGTGCTCGCTAACAGCACTTGCCCCTACAGTCTGTTAAGGCTATACAGGGGATCTTTGTTTGTGTGTGAGTCAGTGTGTGTGTGTGTGAATCGTCTGGCAAAACAACCTCCTACCTCCTCGCGGTGCCGGACGGGCAAAACTGTCGTGGACATTGCTGTGGGAGGAGGGCCAATGCCTCATTGGCCTCTACCCTCATGGCGTCTGTGACCACCACAGTGGCTAAACGGGGGCTCTGGACGGGTGCGAGGGGCTGGTAACCCCTCCATCTTCAATTAATTACCACGAAACCACGACTTAAACATAAACCTGTAACAAATAAGCTTGTGCCGGAGGCCCCGGGGGGACAGGCGTCTATGACGTCTCCTGGCCAAACCCCAAATGGCGGAGCCAGGAGATTAAATCTTCATGCCTCGGGGCTCCTCCAGAAACAACGAAAAGACATTACGAATGGCCACGTGGAATGTTCGAACGCTCACTGCGGAGGAGAGGCTGCCACTCCTTTGTCGGGAGCTGGACCGGTACCGCCTGGATCTCTGTGGCATTCCGGAGGTCCGGTGGACCGGTTCTGGCTCCTGCCACCATGCGGGGTGGACAGTCCTCTACTCGGGGCAGGAGACTGCCAAACAACAGGGTGTGGCTCTTCTTTTGAACAAAAGAATGAAGGGGGCGTGGGAGCTTGGCAGTGAGGTGTGGGAAGCTGTAAGCCCCAGGATACTTTGGGCTCACCTTCCCATCAACTGGAGGCGAGGAGTGGTGGTCGTGGTTACTTATGTCCCTACCGAAGACGAACATCCGTGGAGGGATGCAGGCAAAGCCGATGAGTCAGATGCCTTCTATGCCCTCCTGTCACAGGTGCTGGCTAAAGTGGACACTTGGGACAGAGTCATATTGTTGGGTGACTTCAATGACCGAGTTGGTCATGATGCTGGCACCTGGTCTGGAGTGATTGGAAGGCATGGGCCAGATCAGCTCAATAACAACGGTAGGAGGCTGCTAGATTTTTGTGCAGCCCATGGGCTTGTAATTACCAACACGCTCTTCCGGCATCGGCGCATCCACACAACATCATGGACGCATGCCGGGTCCAAGCAAGAACATCTGCTGGACTACATAGTGACGGACCAGCGGATGCGAGCCCATGTCCTTGACACCAGGACCTACCGTGGAGCTGATCTGCCCTCTGACCATCGACTAGTCATTAGTAAGATGCGCTTGCCATTCTTCCATTCCGGTGGTGGGTGTACACCCAGGACCCCATTCCAAACTAAAGTGGCCTGGTCTCAGTTAACTGATGAAAGTTGCAAGCGAGAATTTCATCATCGCTTGCAGCTGGGGTTGGCATCGTCCCCCACTCCTACTGATGTCGAGGGTAAATGGGCGATGTTTAGGACTGTGACTCATGCAGCGGCAATGGCTGCTTTGGGTACGCGGTCCAGACCTCCCCAGAAACCCTGGCTGACAGAGGAGGTGTTCAGGTTAGTTGAGAAAAAGCGACAGGCCCACTCCCATCGGCTACAGCATCCCACGTCAGAGAATGAGGAGGTTTACTGCAGCCTTCGCTCGGAGGTTCAGAGAGCCGTAAAGCGCTGCAAGGATGGGTGGTGGTCGCGGGTTGCTGAGGAGATAGAGTCTGCCTCAGTGGCCCGCGATCACAAATCACTATATAATTCCATCAAAAAAGTAACCTGCAGCGCCACACCTATTACCATCATTAGGGGAAAAAACGGTGATCCAATCTCCGACCCCCAGGAACAGGTTTGCAGATTTGCTGAGCATTTCTGTGAGGTCCTGGGGGAGGGGAAATCCCTCAGCCAAGAAAACATCATGGCACAAACTGAGGATAACCCTGCTGAGGCTGCGATGCCTCAAATATTGGAAGAGGTCACCCCCTGTGAGTGGCTGGCTGAGGTGCCATCTGTTGAAGAAGTACTGAAGGCGATCCGGAGTCTAAGACTAGGAAAGGTACCGGGCAGAGATGATCTCCCAAGCGAAATGCTCAGGGAGGGTGGCGTTTGTGCACAGACTGCCCTACATGACATCATAACAACAGTCTGGACCACTGGACAGGTTCAGCAGGATTGGACGGATGCCCTGGTGGTCCCCCTCTTTAAGAAGGGTGACTTCAATTAAGAAGGGGGACCGCACAGACTGTAACAACTACAGGGGCATCGCACTCATCAGTGCGCCGGGAAAGGTCCTGGCAAGGATTATTCAATATCGCCTTGCGAGGCACGCTGAGGAGGGGCTTGCGGAGCCCCAATCCGGTTTCAGGAAAGGACGGTCCTGCACAGATGCCATATTTTCTGTCCGTCTGCTACAGCGGAGATGTAGAGAATTCCAACAGACCTACATCTCTGTTTTATTGACCTGTTCAAGGCCTATGATGCCATCAGTATGCCTGGGCTCTGGGTTGTTCTTCGTGCTTTCGGAGTCCCTGACCCTCTGCTCACGATCATTAAGGACCTTCATGATGGTGAGCGGGCCCGGGTAAAACTACGTGGCCGGGAGTCAGAGCCTTTCCCTGTACACATTGGGGTGCGGGAGGGATGTCCGCTGGCTCCCACATTATTTAACATCTATTTTGACTGCGTAGTTCCTGAAGCCTTCAAAAGCTGTGCTGGGGAATTTCCATTTGGTACAGATATAATGGGAGGCTGATCGATGTCCAGGTGCGATCAAGGGATGGCTCCCTATTGGTCAACCACGTTATGTATGCCGATGATTTGGTAATAGCTGCTCATTCAGAGGAGGAGTTGGAGACGCTGCTGCTGAGACTGGAGCGTGCCACTAAGAGGTGGGGCCTTACCATGAGCCCCACCAAAACTAAACACCTGCCTGGGTATTTTGTACCATCGGACATTCCACCCCCACAACTCCCAATCGGTGATGGGGCAGTAGTGGAGAGAGTGGAGAGTTTCCCATACCTGGGCAGTGTGCTTATGACCGGCTCCAGTTTAACAGCAGAGGTCTCACTCCGAATCAGTCAAGCGGCAATATCTTTTCATCGGTTGCATAACGCTGTGTGGAAGCTACCTGATCTGTCGCTCCGCACGAAGCTTCAAGTCTTCTCGGCCACAGTCATTCCATCCCTTCTCTACGCTTGCGAAACGTGGACCCCCCTAATGGAGCAACTTCGCCGGTTGGAAACATTTAGACTGGCCTGCCTACGATCCATCCTGGGTTTAACCAGGCTGGATTGTGTGAGGAGCTCACAAATCCTTGAAAGATCTGGGCAAAGACCCATCGGTGAGCTCCTCCGGCAGGCAAGGCTGCGTTGGCTGGGTCATGTAGCCCGCATGCCCAGCCACCGCATGCCTAAACAGCTTATGTTCGGCCGGATCGAGGGGGCTAAACGGGCGCGGCACGGGCTAGAGAAGAGATGGAGTGATGTGGTACAGGAGGACGTGGAGCTGAGTGGACTTGCCGATGACTGGTACCAGCGGTGTCAAGATCGGCCTCAGTGGAGGAGGCTCGTGAAGGACGCTACTGGGCAGTTGGAGGCAGTCACCCTCCAACAACAACGGAGGGCAGAGGAGCGACGCTCACAACAATGAGCGGAGCGCCGGGTGGATAAAGCACAGCAAGTTGGTACAGTAGGAGGCACAAGTGGTGCATCAGCCAGTCATCTTGGTCATCTCGGTCAGTCGACCCGTGGCACCTGGGTCTGCCCCGTGACCTCCTGCCAGCGGGCGTTAGACAATTCACGTGGCCTCAAGGTGCACTTGGCCTGGCACAAGCGTCGTGGTGATGTCACCGCCACTTAGTGGCGAATGGCGGTTGTTGTTGTGTGTGAGTCAGTGTGTGTGTGTGAGTCAGTGTGTGTGTGTGAGTCAGTGTGTGTGTGAGTCAGTATGTGTGTGAGTCAGAGTGCGTGTGAGTCAGTTATGGGGAGCGGTCGTGTTCGATTTTCCACTCACGACCAACACCAGTGAGGATTATTTGAACCGGTCCTGGGCCTCCCCTAGGTCGACTCAGAGCTAAAATGAGTAACTGGTGTGGTGTGTAAGCATTGCCACTAAGGGAGACAAAGGCGGCTGGGCGTGGGGCTGGTCACCCGCTCCCTCGTGTGCCGTGCCGGCCTTCATAGTTGCTCGCAAACAGCCTTGTCCCAGCAGTCTGTTGGAGGTTATACGGGGGATCTCTGCCTTGGCTTTGTGTATGTTCGCAAAACATCGCTCAAATCCTGCGCGCCTCTCACCAGGCCTGACCGCTCACTGCTGACCCACCACTCAGCCACTCAGCCTTGCGACCTTTCACTTATTCGCTCACACGTTCACTCACTCACTCGTTCAGCCACTCACCGACCCATTCACTTACCAACTCTTCCACGAAATCACTCGCCCATTCACGCACTCAACCATTGATTCACTCACCCCGTCTCCCTTCCCACCCTCCGTATACTCACCCTGCCTCTCTCCGTCTCCCTCCACCCCTACCGTGTCGCCCATCTCCATACCTCCCCTCGTCTCCCCGTGCCTCCCTTTCTCCCCCATCTCCCCTCGTCTCGTCAGTCTCTCGTTCCTCCCAGTCTCCCCACACCTCCTTCTATATATGTCTCTCCCGCTGTCTCGACATCCCTGTCAACCCGTGTCTCTCCCCGTGTCTCTCCCCGTGTCTCTCCCCGTGTCTCTCCCTGTCTCGCCCCGCGGTCTCCCTCTATCTCCCTATGTCTCTCCCCGCGGTCTCCCTCTATCTCCCATCTCCGTCCCCTGCACTCGCCAGTGGCTGAATAACCGCGCTCAATATTTGATGAGACTATAACGGGGGTGGGGGCTGGAGGAGAGGGGGGGGGGTGACTCGCGTGGATATCGCGCCAACTTAACGAGTGTGAAGGAGGTGGGGGGGGGGTCACGGTGGGTGGGTGGGGGGGCACGCGATGACCTCACCGCAGGGATCGAACAAAGTATATATTATATAAATAAATGTCATAAAATATACAATATTAAATACAGTATTATGAATTAATATTATAAATATTATTCTCGCATAAAAGGTCACGCACATTTTTGTTGGCAATTCTCAATTTGTTCTGGAGGCCGAGTGAGGAATGCCACTTGGTGATGGTGATGATGATCTGGCCACGTTTGTGTCGTCAAGAGCCTCCACCACCCGACGCGCCGATTCCTGACGATCGATTCAGCCTCACGGGTTGGGTGAGATGACCAATCCTCACGGCCAAACAGGGAAACCTCACGTGATTGAGCCTCACGTGGTCACCTAAGAGAGGCTCACGTGGTCACCTTGGGGAGCCTCACGTGGTCACCTAGGAGAGCCTCACGTGGTCACCTTGGGGAGCCTCACGTGGTCACCTTGGGGAGCCTCACGTGGTCACCAAGGAGAGGCTCACGTGGTCACCTTGGGGAGCCTCACGTGGTCACCTAGGAGAGCCTCACGTGGTCTCCAAGGAGAGCCTCACGTGGTTTCCAAGGAGAGCCTCACGTGGTCACCTTGGGGAGCCTCACGTGGTCACCTTGGGGAGCCTCACGTGGTCACCTAGGAGAGCCTCACGTGGTCACCAAGGAGAGGCTCACGTGGTCTCCTTGGAGAGCCTCACGTGGTCACCTTGGGGAGCCTCACGTGGTCACCTTGGGGAGCCTCACGTGGTCACCTAGGAGAGCCTCACGTGGTCACCTTGGGGAGCCTCACGTGGTCACCTAGGAGAGGCTCACGTGGTCACCTTGGGGAGCCTCACGTGGTCACCTTGGGGAGCCTCACGTGGTCACCTTGGGGAGCCTCACGTGGTCACCTAGGAGAGGCTCACGTGGTCACCAAGGAGAGGCTCACGTGGTCACCTAGGAGAGGCTCACGTGGTCACCTTGGGGAGCCTCACGTGGTCACCTAGGAGAGGCTCACGTGGTCACCAAGGAGAGGCTCACGTGGTCACCTAGGAGAGGCTCACGTGGTCACCTTGGGGAGCCTCACCGCGTCTCAAGACTCCTTCTCAAGAGGGCCCTGCCAGGTTGGTCGTGCCAGGAAGCGATGCTGTTGCTACTGCTGCTGTGTATTCCCAATTGAGCGGTTTACAGGTACGTTTGTAGCATCAGTATAGACGTGGGTTTGACCGATGCCAGTTCCACAGTCTGTGTGGGTTTAGTTATGGCAGGTGGATGCCAGAGAACCCAGAGGGGTAGAGAATACAAACTCCACTCACTCATTCACTCGCACTCTCACTCAGTCTCACACACGCACACTCACCCTAACGCTCACCACTCACTCACCACTCACTCACACTCTGCAGGCCAGGGGGAGAGAGAGGGAGATAATCTCCACCGAGGAAGAGGCTCGAGTCGTTAATCGAATCGCGGGTGGGGGTGGTGAGTGAGGGGGGTGAGGGGGGGAATGCAGGACGCGTGTACCAATCATCATGCGCGTGTGGTGCGTGTACCTTGCCCACGGACGCGGGCTCCGTGACGGTATACTCCTCCAGCACGAAGAACTGGTTCCATACCCAGCTGCGCCTCGCCCGCCGTAGGACGGCACCGCCACCACCTCCTGCTCCTCCTCCACCACCTCCTCCACCACCACCGCCTCGACCATCACCTCCACCACCACCTCCACCACCACCACCTCCTCCTCGAACCCGAAACTCGAGGGGGGCTCCTCTCAGCTCCAGCAGCTGCGGCCCGGGCCCCTCGGCCAGAGAGCCCTGCAGGAGGATCCCTGCGGCTGACATCACGAACAGCCCCGCGACCCCCATAGCCGAGCCCCGCAACAGCCAGCGACGGGCGCGGCTGCTGCTGCTGCTGTTGTTGTTGTTCTTGTTGTTGATGTTGTTGTTGGTCCACATGACGATGTCGGCGAAGTTCCCGCAGGATGAGTTGCCGCCAAGGACCCAAAGTTGCCAAACGTCCGGCGGCCAGCAACAGGCGGCACGATGGGAGAGCGGCGGGCTGGGACGGGCGGGGGAGTCGGCGGGGGTCCTCGCTGGTCTGCGGAGGGGCGGGGGGGCGGGGGGGCGGGGGGAGGCCGCTCGAGATGACTGATGGTCGAGGGGACTGGTCGGGGTCGATGATATCTCAGATGATTGATGGTCGAGATGACGGATGTTGGGGTGATGTCCGAGGTGATGGTTGGGGTGATGGTCGGGGTGATGGTCGGGGTGATGGTCGCGGTGATGATAGCTTAGATGATTGATGGTCGAGATGACGGATGTTGGGGTGATGTCCGAGGTGATGGTTGGGGTGATGGTCGGGGTGATGGTCGGGGTGATGGTCGCGGTGATGATAGCTTAGATGATTGATGGTCGAGGTTCGGAAGTCGCCCCAGTGTGAGATGATGGCTCTCAGTGCGCGCGCCTTTAATGACGCTTGCGAGAGGCCATGGCGGTTGGGTGAGAGAGAGTCTCCCACTCTCTCTCGCTCTCTCCCACTCTCTCTCGCTCTCTCCCACTCTCTCACTCTCTCGCTCTCTCCCACTCTCTCACTCTCTCACTCTCCCACTCTCTCTCTCTCTCCCCCGCTCTCTCGTGGAGTCCACGTGCCGCGCCGGGCAGTCGGGCCGCGAGGTGAGACCCCTCCCCTTGCACCCCTCTCGCCCCACCCACGCCTCCCCCTCACCGCAGGTTCCCAGTCCCGTGCGCTCTCCTCCTCCTCTCTCCGCGAGGATTCAACGACGACAGCGCCACGGTCACTGCGGGGGGCCAATCGGCTTCTGTGGAGACACGGACAGATGGTGGGGGTGGGGGGTTAATTGATGCTCCTCCACGAATCTGTGAACACAAAGAGCTTCCTAGCTCTTCGGATTCCTCCGGCGTGAATACAAAACCTGGTGCTGGATCTCACCAACCTGTGTTGACCAGCCTGGTGAAGTATGATCAACTGAGCGGAGACGCTAAGTTGGATGTGATGGGTTCGTGTTCTTGTTCAGTGATTAGTGACTGATGATGATGAGGGGGGGAGCAGGATGTAATCGGTTTATTGGACGATGACTCGCTGAATATATTGAGTCATGGTTATGATGTTGACGATGACATTTTTCATCATCATCACCATCACGAGAGTCATCACCATCACGAGAGTCATCACCATCACGAGAGTCATCACCATCACGAGAGTCATCACCATCACGCGCCATGCTCCGCGCCGGTGAGCGGGGCCAGTCAGGCCCCAAACAAGAACATTGGCCACCACCACATCCACCACCACCACAACCCCTAAGATCCACTACCAGGACCACCACCTCCACCATCTCATCGACCTCCCCTACCACGTCCACCACTACCGCCACCACCAGAGCCTCCACTGCCTCCACCACCTCCACAAGCATTACCACCAGTCTGTAACAGACTGTCGGGGCAAGTGCTGTTAGTGAGCAGCGCCTATGAAGGACGCCACGGAAAAAGAGGCCGTTTGTGGCCAATACCACGCCCCGCCGCCTTTGTATCCCCGGTGACGATGTTTGCACATCGCACCAGGTACTCATTTGAGGCTGGATCGACCTAGGGAAAGCCCAGGGCTGATTCACATAATCGTCACCGATGTTGGTCGTGAGTGGGAATCAAACTCGGGTCTCCGGGTTCGTAGCGCAGCGCGCTAACCGTTGCACCACCGCTCTCCACCAGCACCACCACCTCCAGCACCCCTCCCCTTCACCACCACCTCCAGCACCCCTCCCCTTCACCACCACCTCCAGCACCCCTCCCCTTCACCACCACCTCCAGCACCCCTCCCCTTCACCACCACTTCTCACTCAAGTCCCACGGCGTCGCGCTCGATCGCTCCTCTCTCCCTCCCTGTGGCTCTCGGGTTTTATCCCCCCATTCTCCACTACCCCTCCCTTCCCCCCACTCCCCACGATCCTCTCCCCCCCCACCCTTCGGGCCCCTCGAACATTCCCAGCCCTTCTCAGAATGAGGTCACCGACTCACTGCATCTCACACACACAAACAGGTGAACACACACACAGGTGGACACACACGTGGACACACACACGTGAACACAATCACACACAGGTGAACACACGCAGACACCTGAGGACACAACCGCCATTCGCCACTAAGTGGCGGTGACGTCACTACGACGCATGTGCCAGGCAATGTGCACTTTAAGGCTACGTGACGTGGTGAAGGGATGCTGGCAGGTGGTCACGTGACAGAGCCAGGTGCCATCCGTTGCCTGACTGATAGATGCACCAGCTGTGACCCCAACTGTGCCAACTTGCTGCGTTTTAGCCACCCGGCGCTCCGCTCGTTGTGAGCGTCGCTCCTCGGCCCTCCGTTGTTGCTGGAGGGCGACTGCCTCCAACTGCCCAGGAGCAGCAGCAGCGATCTTGACACCGCTGGAACCGATCGTCGGCAAGTCCACTCTTCTCCAGTCCATGCTGCGCCCGTTTAGCCCCCTCTACCCGGCCAAACAGAAGCTGCTTGGGCATGCGGTGGCTGGGCTTGCGGGCTACGTGACCCAGCCAACGCACCTTCGCCTGCCGGAGGAGCTCACCGATAGGACTGTGTTCAGATATCTCAATGATTTGTGAGCTCCTCACACAATCCAGCCTGGTTAAACCCAGCCTGGTTAAACCCAGCATGGATCGTCGGCAGGCCAGCCTAAATGTTTCTAACCAGCGCAGATGTTCCATTAGGTGGGGCAGGGGGGGGGGGTGTCCACGTTCCGTACACACAGGTGAACACGTACTCAGGTGAATACATACACAGGTGAACACATACACAAGTGAAGACATACAGGCGAAAACATACACAGATGAACACGCACAGGTGAACACAAGTTATATAACGTAAAATAAAAACTCAACACGGCCAAGAACAACGCCGTCTGTGTGTAACCTTGAAGGGAAACAAAAGTCGACGTTTCGGTCAACGGCCCCTGCTCAGAGCCACACGAGCAACATGGAGTCGTGTCTCTTGTGCTTGCTGTCCGGACGCGGCCCGAATCGATGCGCGTCTGATCATTGCATTCAGTACGGATTACTCTCCCTCTGTCCCCTATCTTTCTCCACCAATTACCCCCCCCCACTACCCCCCGCGCCCACCCACCCCCCCACCTTGCGGCGGATCAATCTGTGGGCATGTTGCCTCTCTTCTAGATTTTATTCCCAAGTGGCTGAGTCCGGAGTTGGGCCACTCCGTGATTGAGACTGGCTGAGTTAGAAAATGTAAACGTGTCGAGAGATAGAGAGAGAGAGAGTTAGAGACAGCATTAGAGAGATATAGAGAGGGCGTTAGAGAGAGATCGTGAGAGATAGAGAGGTTTAGACAGAGTTCGACTTTTGACTTTCAAACCACTTTCATTGCTGCAGCAGCAAAAGCACTGGAGCCGATTTCGATACAAACCACGGCGAGCACAGCACCACGTGTCCACGTCACAACACACGACCCACGTCACGCGCGCGTCACGCGCCACGCACAACACAACCACCACGTGGTCACGCACGCCACGCTCCACCAATCGGCTCGTTAGAAATGCAGAACGCCCTTGTCGCTGGCGCAGAGGGCACGCCCACCGCCCCCCGTCCAGAGACCACACGGAGCACGTCACCGGCACGGGAGTGGCTCGCGTGCTCCAGCCGGAGCCGTGCCTCGAGCCAGGCCCCTCAACACCGGCACGGGAGTGGCTCGCGTGCTCCAGCCGGAGCCGTGCCTCGAGCCAGGCCCCTCAACACCGGCACGGGAGTGGCTCGCGTGCTCCAGCCGTAGCCGTGCCTCGAGCCAGGCTCCTCAACACCGGCACGGGAGTGGCTCGCGTGCTCCAGCCGGAGCCGTGCCTCGAGCCAGGCCCCTCAACACCGGCACGGGAGTGGCTCGCGTGCTCCAGCCGGAGCCGTGCCTCGAGCCAGGCCCCTCAACACCGGCACGGGAGTGGCTCGCGTGCTCCAGCCGGAGCCGTGCCTCGAGCCAGGCCCATCAACACCGGCACCACGGGGCGGCCGTTGGCGTCGCCTCGCGGCACCGCTCTCCCGGTCTTGCAAACTTGCCACCTTTGCTTGGGCACAGACGAAGTTTGCAAGATCGCGGCGCTTATTAGCCAGGTAAGGCACCCCCATGAATGAAACTGCTTTTGTAAAAAGGCACCTCCAGTCTCCTGAAAATGGACCCCAAAAAGGCCGCGGACACCCCAAGTCGTGGCGGGGCCCAGATCTTCCCTGGCGCCGCAGAACGCGCACACAGAGAGCGGTGCCCCGGGGAGATTCGGCTGAGCCGCACAGCCGAGGGTACCGAGAGAGATGTATTAAGAGAGAGAGAGAGAGTTAGAGAGAGCGATGCATGCGGTAGCCTACACAGGCTGTTGAGGCAAGTGCTGTTAGCGAGCACCTATTAAGGCCGGCACTGTTGTTGGCCACGAGCGAGAATAGAAACTCGGGTCGCCAGGTTCGTGGTGCGATACGCTAACCACTGCGCCACCACTCGTCCCTAGCACCTCCCATCAGACTCGTTGAGGCGCTCGCTGCTGCACCACTCAGGCTGGGAGAACAACAGGGAGTGAGACTCGCCACTCCATTACCCAATTAGACAGCCCCCCCCCACAATCCCTCCAGCCCCCCCCCCCCACAACCTCTCCAGCCCCCCCCCCCCCCACAACCTCTCCAGCCCCCCCCCCCACAATCCCTCCAGCCCCCTACGGCTCCCCTCCCACACTATCACAGCCTCCCACCCTCCAACTCCTGCACTCACCCACCGCTCCTCCACCAAATACCCACCACAACTCCACTCATCACAACTCCACCCACCAACCATCTACCGCTCCTCCACTCACCCTCAGCTCACCCCGCGACTCACCACCCCACGTGGCCCGTCACGCAGTACACTCCTGTCCAGTACAAGCCAACAGGTCGGCAGAGAAGCCTCCTTCTAATGCCCGTCTCTCCGCATAATACATACATATCAGTACACTACACACACACAGTTTCTTACACACATAACAACAACCGCCATTCGCCACTAAGTGGCGGTGACGTCACCACGACGCTTGCGCCAGGCCATGTGCACCTTGAGGCTACGTGAAGTGTCGAACACCCGCTGGCAGGAAGTCACGGGGCAGATCCAGGTGCCACGGGTCGACTGACTGAGATGACTGGCTGATGCACCACCTGTGCCCCCCACTGCCAACTTGCTGTGCTTTAGCCACCCGGCGCTCCCGCTCGTTGTTGTGAGCGTCGCTCCTCGGCCCTCCGTTGTTGTTGGAGGGCGACTGCCTCCAACTGCCCAGTAGCGTCCTTCACGAGCCTCCTCCACAGAGGTCGATCCTTACACCGCTGGCACCAGTCATCGGCAAGTCCACTCAACTCCACACCCTCCTGTACCACATCACTCCATCTCTTCTCTAGCCCGTGCCGCGCCTCTTTAGCCCCCTCTATGCGGCCGAGCAAAAGCTGTTCAGGCACTCACTCACACACTCAAATCCCCCGTGGAGCCTTAACACAATGTTGGGCTAAGTTCTGTTCGCGAGAATCGATGAATGCCAACACGATACACACGAGGGGAGGGGGTGGATCGCTAAAACCCTACTCCCAGCCGCATTTGTCTCCCCAGTGATCATGTTTTATACACACACGGCCTTAGATATGCATTGTAAGGCTGAGTCGACCTAATGGAGGCCCGTAACCATGAGTCACTGAAGGTGAACTGAGCGGGAGTCGAGCTCGGGTCGCCAGTTTCGTAGCGCAGCGTGCTAACCGCAGCGCCACCGCTCTCCGCTGACTCTGCACAGAGAGGGGGGAGGAGTCACAGTGGAGTGAGTGACCATGGTGAGGACCGGGTAGGGTGAGTGACGCACAGGTGAACAAAGACAAAGATCCCCCGTATAGCCTTAACAAACTGTTGAGGCAAGTGCTGTTAGCGAACACCTATGAAGGCCGGCAAGGCACACGAGGGGGTGGGTGGCCAACACCACGCCCGGCCGTCTTTGTCTCCCTAGTGGCGATGTGTTTTTTACACGTAAGACCAGGTACTCAGTTGAGGCTGAATCGACCTAGAGGAGGCCCAGGATCGGTTCAAAAAATCGTCACCAGTGTTCGTGAGCGGGAATCGAACTCGGGTCGCTGGGTTCATAGGGCAGCGCACTAACTGCTACACCGCCGCACACACAAGTGAACACACACACGTGAACACACACACAGGTGAACACACACACAGGTGAACACACAGGTGAACACACACACAAGTGAACACCACAGGTGAACACACACACAAGTGAACACACAGGTGAATACACACACAGGTGAACACACAGGTGAACACACACACAGGTGAACACACAGGTGAACACACACACAAGTGAACACACAGGTGAACACACACACAGGTGAACACACACACAGGTGAACACACAGGTGAACACACACACAAGTGAACACACACAGGTGAACACGCACACAGGTGAACACACAGGTGAACACACACACAGGTGAACACACAGGTGAACACGCACACAGGTGAACACATACACAAGTGAACACACACACAGGTGAACACGCACACAGGTGAACACACACACAAGTGAACACACACACACAAGTGAAAACACACACAAGTGAACACACACACAGGTGAACACACACACAGGTGAACACACACACAAGTGAACACACACAAGTGAACACACACACAAGTGAACACACACAAGTGAACACACACACAGGTGAACACGCACACAGGTGAACACACACACAAGTGAACACACACAGGTGAACACACACACAGGTGAACACACACAAGTGAACACACACACAAGTGAACACACACACAGGTGAACACACACACGAGTGAACACACACACAAGTGAACACACACACAGGTGAACACGCACACAGGTGAACACACACACAGGTGAACACACACACAGGTGAACACACACAAGTGAACACACACACAGGTGAACACGCACACAGGTGAACACACACACAGGTAAATACGCACACAGGTGAACACGCACACAGGTGAACACACACACAAGTGAACACACACACAAGTGAACACACACACAGGTGAACACGCACACAGGTGAACACACACACAAGTGAACACACACACAGGTGAACACACACACACAAGTGAACACACACAAGTGAACACACAGGTGAACACACACAAGTGAACACACAGGTGAACACACACACAAGTGCACACACAGGTGAACACACACACACAAGTGAACACACACACAAGTGAAAACACACACACACAGGTGAACACACACACAGGTGAACACACAGGTGAACACATAAGTGAAAACACACACAAGTGAGCACACAGGTGAACACACACACAGGTGAACACACACACAGGTGAACACACACACAAGTGAACACACACACAGGTGAACACACAGGTGAACACACAAGTGAACACAAACACAAGTGAGCACACAGGTGAACACACACACAAGTGAACACACACACAAGTGAACACACACACAGGTGAACACACAGGTGAACACACACACAAGTGAACACACAAGTGAACACACACACAGGTGAACACACACACAAGTGAACACACAGGTGAACACACAGATGAACACGCACACAGGTGAACACACAGGTGAACACACACACAGGTGAGCACACACACAGGTGAACACACACAGGTGAACACACAGGTGAACACACACACAAGTGAACACACACACAGGTGAACACACAGGTGAACACACAGGTGAACACACACACAGGTGAACACACACACAAGTGAACACACAGGTGAACACACAGGTGAACACACACACAAGTGAACACACAGGTGAACACACAGGTGAACACACACAGGTGAACACACAGGTGAACACACACACAAGTGAACACACTCACAAGTGAACACACACACAGGTGAACACACAGGTGAACACACACACAAAAGTGAACACACAGGTGAACACACAGGTGAACACACACACACAAGTGAACACACAGGTGAACACACACAGGTGAACACACACACAGGTGAACACACACACAAGTGAACACACAGGTGAACACACACAGGTGAACACACACACAAGTGAACACACAGGTGAACACACACAAGTGAACACACTCACAAGTGAACACACACACACAAGTGAACACACAGGTGAACACACACAGGTGAACACACAAACAAGTGAACACACACACAAGTGAACACACACACAGGTGAACACACAGGTGAACACACACACAGGTGAACACACACACAAGTGAACACACACACAGGTGAATACACAGGTGAACACACAGGTGAACACGCACACAGGTGAACACACACATAGACACAGGTGAACACACAGGTGAACACACAGGTGAACACGCACACAGGTGAACACACAGGTGAACACACAGGTGAACACGCACACAGGTGAACACACAGGTGAACACACACACAAGTGAACACACACACAAGTGAACACACACACAGGTGAATACACAGGTGAACACAGAGGTGAACACGCACACAGGTGAACACACAGGTGAACACACACACAGGTGAACACACACACAGGTGCACACACACACAAGTGAACACACAGGTGAACACACACAGGTGAACACACAGGTGAACACACACACAAGTGAACACACACACAAGTGAACACACACACAGGTGAACACACAGGTGAACACAGAGGTGAACACGCACACAGGTGAACACACACACAAGTGAACACACAGGTGAACACAGAGGTGAACACGCACACAGGTGAACACACACACAGGTGAACACACAGGTGAACACAGAGGTGAACACGCACACAGGTGAACACACACACAGGTGAACACACAGGTGAACACAGAGGTGAACACGCACACAGGTGAACACACACACAGGTGAACACACACACAGGTGAACACACACACATAGACACAGGTGAGTGGAGGGAGGGGGCTAGGGTGTTGGTGGTGTTGAGGTGATGGAGGCTTGAGAGGGGGGCGGGGGGGGGGCTCGTGATGTGACCGAATTGGTGGAGTTTGGCGGTGGCGATGGAGCGAGGAGAGGGGGGGGGAGTGAAGTGGGGGGGTAGTGAAGTGGGGGGGTAGTGAAGTGGGGGGGTAGTGAAGTGGGGGGGTAGTGAAGTGGGGGGTAGTGAAGTGGGGGGGTAGTGAAGTGGGGGGGTAGTGAAGTGGGGGTAGTGAAGTGGGGGGGGTAGTGAAGTGAGGGGTAGCGAGGTGGGGGGTAGTAAGGTGGGGGTAGTGAGGTGGGGGGCAGTGAGGTGGGTGGGGTAGTGAGGTGGGGGGTGGGGGGTAGTGAAGTGAGGGGTAGCGAGGTGGGGGGGGGGTAGTGAGGTAGGGGGTAGTGAGGTGGGGGGTTGGGGTAATGAAGTGAGGGGTAGCGAGGTGGGGGGGGGGGGTAGTGAGGTGGGGGGTAGTGAGGTGGGGGTAGTGAGGTGGGGAGTTGGGGTAGTGAAGTGAGGGGTAGCGAGGTGGGGGGGGGGGGTAGTGAGGTGGGGGTAGTGAGGTGGGGGGTTGGGGTAGTGAAGTGAGGGGTAGCGAGGTGGGGGGGGGGTAGTGAGGTGGGAGGCAGTGAGGTGGGGCGTTGTGAGGTTGGGGGGGTAGTGAGGTGGGCGGTAGTGATGTGGGGGGTGTGGGGGTAGTGAGGTGGGGGGCAGTGAGGTGGGGGTAGTGAGGTGGGGGGTAGTGAGGTGGGGGGCAGTGAGGTGGGGGTAGTGAGGTGGTGGTAGTGAGGTTGGGGGGGTAGTGAGGTGGGGGGCAGTGAGGTGGGGGGGGGGGGTAGTGAGGTGGGGGGGTGGGGGGTAAGTGAGGTGGGGGGTAGTGAGGTGGGGGGGTGGGGGTAGTGAGGTGGGGGGTAGTGAGGTGGGGGTGGGGGTAGTGAGGTGGGAGGTAGTTAGGTGGGGGGGTGGGGGGTAGTGAGTAGGGGGGTAGTGAGAGATGCAGTGGCCGGGAGGGGGGGGCTCACGAGGGGGGGGGGTAGAATGAGAGCAGTGGGGAGGCTGCTACGCTGTGGGAGTCGAGGCTGTGGGGGGGGGGGGGGGCTGCAGGAGTTGAAAGGACCGGGCAGGTTTCTGGTGGAATTAGAAGTGGGGGGGGGGGGGGGGGGATTAGCCCCCCCCCCTTTGCAGCAGCAGCAGCAGTGGCCTGAGCCCGCCCCGGGCTCTCCCGCGGCTACCCCCCCTCTCTCTTTCTCTCTGTGTTGTTGTTGTGGTGGTGGTGGAGGGGGTGGTGGTGGAGGGGGTGGTGGTGGTAGTGGGGGTGGTGGTGGAGGGGGTGGTGGTGGAGGGGGTGGTGGTGGAGGGGGTGGTGTTATCGGCCCCGACAGGCGGCAGTGCCAAGTAGAGACGCACAGACTCACACAAAGACCTATAGACTCACACAGAGACCTATAGACTCACACAAAGACCTATAGACTCACACAGAGACCTATAGACTCACACAGAGACCTATAGACTCACACAGAGACCTATAAACTCACACAGAGACCCATAGACTCACGCTGTGTCCCATAGACTCACACAGAGACCCACAGACTCACACACAGACCCATAGACTCACATTTGTGAAATCCCTGCGTATCTGGTTTAACTTGTACAATACCTGGAGTTACCGGTATGGATATCTAGATAAGATAGTCCTCGGCTTAAGAACCTAATTCGTTACTGAGAGCCATTCGTAAGTCGAACGGTTCGTAAGTCGGAGCTTCACAACAATGTACCGTATTTAAATGCCCATGCACCCGGTGTTATGAAATGTGTTACGGTTCAGCGAGAAGGGAAAGTATTTTTAAACTAATAATTAAGGATAAATATTGCATATTAGCATGTAACACTGTAAAATTACTGGTAAGTAAATAAAATATTAAATCAAGTAACGTAAAAAGAAGGATTTTTTTCACTCCGCCTTGAGTCCTGATGCTCGCTTGCTTGTCGGAAGGGGGGCAATTTAGTCACCTCAATTATACACAGACACACACACAGACACACACACAGACACACACACAGACACACACACAGACACACACACAGACACACACAGACAAACACACACAGACATACGGACACAGACAAACACACACAGACACACACACACATAGACACACACAGACACACGGACACAGACAAACACACACACACAGACAAACACAGACACACGGACACAGACAAACACACACAGACACACGGATACAGACAAACACACACAGACACACACACAAACACACAAACACAGACAAACACACACAGACACACGGACACAGACAAACACACACAGACACACGGACACAGACAAACACACAGACAAGACAGTGTGTAGGGCTGCTAGCGTGTAGCAGCACCTGTGAAGGCTGCCGGCACGGCTCACGAGGGGGTGGGTGGACAGCACTACATCCGGCCGCCTTTGTCTCCCCAGGGATGATGTTTTATACACCGTGCGAGGTACTCGATTGAGGCCGAGTCGACCTAGGGGGAGGCCCAGGACCACCGGTTCAGAGAATGGTCACTGGGTGGGTCCTGGGCCTCCCCCGTGCCCTCCCCCCGTGCCCCCCCCCCGTGCCCTCTCCCCGTGCCCCCCCCCCCCGTGGCCCCCTCCGTGCCCCCCCCCGTGCCCCCCGTCCCTTCCGTGCACCCCCCCGTGCCCCCCCCCCGCTGCTGTAATCCCATTAGGGGATCCCTTCCGCGTGGAGGGGAATCGATGCCAGTGGCGCGCGACGGCGCCGTGGATGCGGCATCGACCCCCGGTGGGGCGCGGCTGCCCCCCCCCGCCCCCATTCATTTGGCTTCACATTCCGTGACACGGACATCGTTCCTGTTCTCGTTAGCGGCGCCGAGAGGCGATTCATTGGCGGGAGGGGTGGGAGGAGGAGGTGGAGGGGCGGAGAAGTTGATGAACACCAGCACGTTACTCGGAGGAGACCGGGAGCCATCACACTCATTCACGCCATCTCGCTCAAAGACAAACACCCCTCCCCCGTGAAGCCTCGACAGACTGCAGGGGCAAGTGCTGTCAGCGAGCACCTATGAAGGCCGGCACAGCACACAAGGGGGTGGGTGGCCAGCACCACGCCCGACCGCCTTTGTCTCTCCAGTGGCGATGTTTACACACCGCACCGGACACTCATTTGAGGCCGAGTCGACCTAGGTGAGACCTAGGACCCGTTCAGATAATCGTCAGCGGTATTGGCCATGAGCGGGAGTTGAACCCGGGTGGCCGGGTTCGTAACGATGTGCGATAACTGCTACACTACCGCTCCCCACCACACACACTTACTCACTAACTCACACACTAACTCACTCACTAACTCACTCACTCAACAACAACAACAACCGCCATTCGCCACTAAGTGGTGGTGACGTCACCACGACGCTTGTGCCAGACCAAGTGCACCTTGAGGCCACGTGAAGTGTCGAACACCCGCTGGCAGGAGGTCACGGGGCAGACCCAGCAGGTGCCATTGGTCGACTGACCGAGATGAACGAGATGACTGGCTGATGCACTACATGTGCCCCCTACTGTATCAACTTGCTGTGCTTTAGCCACCCGGTGCTCCGCTCGTTGTTGTGAGCGTCACTCCTCCGCCCTCCGTTGTTGTTGGAGGGCGACTGCCTCCAACTGCCCAATAGCGTCCTTCACGAGCCTCATCCACTGAGGTCGATCTTGACACCTCTGGTACCAGTCATCGGCAAGTCCACTCAGCTCCACGTCCACCTGTACCACATCACTCCATCTCCCGTTTAGCCCCCTCGATCCGGCCGAACAACAGCTGTTTAGGCATGCGGTGGCTGGGCATGCGGGCTACATGACCCAGCCAACGCAGCCTTGCCTGCCGGAGGAGCTCACCGATGGGACTTTGACCAGATCTTTCAAGGATTTGTGAGCTCCTCACACAATCCAGCCTGGTTAAACCCAGGATGGATCGTAGGCAGGCCAGCCTAAATGTTTCCAACCGGCGAAGATGCTCCATTAGGGGGGTCCACGTTTCGCAAGCGTAGAGAAGGGAGGGAATGACTTGTGGCCAAGAAGACCTGAAGCTTCGTGCGGAGCGACAGACCAGGTAGCTTCCACACAGCGTTACGCAACCGATGAAAAGATATTGCCGCTCGACTGACTCGGAGTGAGACCTCTGCTGTTAAACTGGAGCCGGTCAAAAGCACACTGCCTATGTATGGGAAACTCTCCACTCGCTCCACTACTGCCCCATCACCGATTGGGAGTTGTGGGGGTGGAGTGTCCGATGGTACAAAATACCCAGGCAGGTGCTTAGTTTTGGTGGGGCTGATGGCAAGGCCCCACCTCTTAGTGGCACGCTCCAGTCTCAGCAGCAGCGTCTCCAACTCCTCTTCTAAATGAGCAGCTATTACCAAATCATCGGCATACATAACGTGGTTGACCAATAGGGATCCATCCCTTGATCGCACCCGGGCGTCGATTAGCCTCCCATTATATCTGTACCAAATGGAAATTCTCCCGGTACAGCTATTGAAGGCTTCACAAACTAAGTGGTTAAAATAGATGTTAAATAATGTGGGAGCCAGCGGACATCCCTTTCGCACCCCAAGGTGTACAGGGAAAGGCTCTGACTCCCGGCCACGTAATTTTACCCGGGCCCGCTCACCATCATGAAGGTCCTTAATGATCGTGAGCAGAGGGTCAGGGACTTCAAAAGCACGAAGAAAAGCCCAGAGCCCAGGCCTACTGATGGCATCATAGGCCTTGACCAGGTCAATAAAGCAGAGACGTAGGTCTTGTTGGAATTCCCTACATATCTGCTGTAGCAGACGGACAGAAAATATGGCATCTGTGCAGGACCGTCCTTTTCTGAAACCGCATTGGGGCTCCGCAAGCCTCTCCTCAGTGTGCCTAGCAAGGCGATGTTGAATAATCCTTGCCAGGACCTTTCCCGGCACACTGAGGAGTGAGATGCCCCTGTAGTTTTTAGAGTCTGTGCGGTCCCCCTTCTTAAAGAGGGGGACCACCAGGGCATCCTTCCAATCCTGCGGAACCTGTCCAGTGGTCCAGACTGTTGTTATGATGTCATGTAGGGCAGTCTGTGCACAAACGCCACCCTCCGAGCATTTCGCTTGGGAGATCATCTCTGCCCGGTGCCTTTCCTAGTCTCAGACTCAGGATCACCTTCAGTACTTCCTCAACAGATGGCACCTCAGCCAGCCACTCACAAAGGGGGTGACCTCTTCCAATATTTGAGGCACCGCGGCCTCAGCAGGGTTATCCCCACTTTGTGCCATGATGTTTTCCTGGATTAGGGATTTACCCTCCCCCAGGACCTCACAGAAATGCTCAGCAAATCTGCAAACCTGTTCCTGGGGGTCGGAGATTGGATCACCGTTTTTTCCCCTAATGATGGTAATAGGTGTGGCGCTGCAGGTTACTTTTTTGATGGAATTAAATAGTGATTTGTGATCGCGGGCCACTGAGGCAGACTCTATCTCCTCAGCAACCCGCGACCACCACCCATACTTGCAGCGCCTTACGGCTCTCCGAACCTCCGAGCGAAGGCTGCGGTAAACCTCATTCTCTGACGTGGGATGCTGTAGCCGATGAGAGTGGGCCTGTCGCTTTTTCTCAACTAACATCAAAACCTCCTCTGTCAGCCAGGGTTTCTGGGGAGGTCTGGACCGCGTACCCAAATCATCCATTGCCGCTGCATGAGTCACAGTCCTAAACCTCGCCCATTTACCCTCGACATCAGGAGGAGTGGGGGACGATGCCAACCCCAGCTGCAAGCGATGATGAAATTCTTGCTTGCAACTTTCATTAGCTAACTGAGACCAGGCCACTTTAGAGTGGAATGGGGTCCTGGGTGTACACCCACCACCGGAGTGGAAGAATGGCAGGCGCATCTTACTGATGACTAGTCGATGGTCAGAGGGCAGATCAGCTCCATGGTAGGTCCTGGTGTCAAGGACATGGGTTCGCATCCACTGGTCCGTCACTATGTAGTCTAGAAGATGTTCTTGCTTGGACCCGGCATGCGTCCATGATGTTGTGTGGATGCGCCGATGCCGGAAGAGCGTGTTGGTAATTACAAGCCCATGGGCTGCACAAAAATCTAGCAGCCTCCTACCGTTGTTATTGAGCTGATCTGGCCTATGCCTTCCAATCACTCCAGACCAGGTGCCAGCATCATGACCAACTCAGGCATTTAAGTCACCCAACAAGATGACAGCACCTGTGACAGGAGGTCATAGAAGGCATCTGACTCATCGGCTTTGCCTGCATCCCTCCACGGATGTTCGTCTTCGGTGGGGGTATAAGTAACCACGACCACCACTCCTCACCTCCCGTTGATGGGAAGGCGAGCCCAAAGTATCCTTGGGCTTACAGCTTCCCACACCTCACCGCCACGCTCCCACGCCCCCTTCATTCTTTTGTTCAGAAGAGCCACACCCTGTTGTTTGGCAGTCTCCTGTCCCGAGTGGAGGACTGTCCACCCCTCATGGTGGCACGAGCCAGAACCGGTCCACCGGACCTCCTGAATGCCACAGAGATCCAGGCGGTACCAGTCCAGCTCCCGACAAAGGAGTGGCAGCCTCTCCTCCGCAGTGAGCGTTCGAACATTCCACGTGGCCATCCGTAATGGCTTTTCGTTGTTTCTGGAGGAGCCCCGAGGGTGAAAATTCAATCTCCTGGCTCTGCCAATTGGGGTTAGGCCACTCACTCACACACTAACTCACTCACTAACTCACTCACACACTAACTCACTCACTAACTCACACACTAACTCACTCACACACTAACTCACTCACTAACTCACACACTCACTAACTCACTCACACACTAACTCACTCACACACTAACTCATTAACTCACTCACACACTAAATCACTCACTAACATACTCACTCACTCACACACTAATCCACTCACTAACGTACTCACTCACTCACTAACTCACTCACTCACTAACTCACTCACACACTAACTCACTCACTAACTCACTCACACACTAACTCACACACTAACTCACTCACTCACTAACGAACTAACTCACACACTAACTCACTCACACACTAATTGACTCACTAACGTACTCACTCACTCACACACTAACTCACTCACTCACACACTAATCCAATCACTAACGTACTCACTCACTAACTCACTAACTAACTCACTCACTAACTCACACACTAATTCACTAACTAACGTACTCACTCACTCAATCACACACTAACTAACTCACTCACTAACTAACTCACACACTAACTCACTCACACACTAACTCACTCAGTAACTCACTCACTACCTCACTAACTCACTCACACACTAACTCACACTCACTTACTAACTCACTAACTCACTCACTAACTCACTCACACACTAACTCACTCACACACTAACTCGCTCACTAACTCACTCACTCAGTATCTCACTCATTAACTCACTCACACACTAACTCACTAACTAACTCACTAACTAACTCACACACTAACTCACTCACTAGCTCACTCACACACTAACTCACTCATACACTAACTCACACACTCACTAACACACACACTCACTAACTCATTCATTCACTCACTAACTCACTGACACACTAACTCACATACTCACTAACTCACACTCACTTACTAACTAACTCACTCACACACTCACTCACTCACTCGCTAACTCACTCACACACTAACTCACTCACACACTAACTCACACTAACTTACTAACTCACACTCACATACTCACTAACTGACATACTCACGAACTCACTAGCACACACACTCACTAACTCACATACTTACTAACTCACGCTCACTAACTCACTTTCACACACACACTCACTAACTCAAACACTCGCTCACACACTCACACTCACATACTCACTAACTCACAATCACACACTCAATTCCACACACTCACTAACTCACAATCACACACTCACTACCACACACTCACTAACTCACACTTACTACCACACACTCACTACCACACACCCACACACTCACTACCACACTCCCACACACTCCCACACACTCACTACCACACACACTCACTATCACACACTCACTACCACACACTCACTACCACACTACCACACACTATCACACACTCACTACCACACACTCACTATCACACACTCACTACCACACTCCCACACACTCACTACCACACACTACCACACACTCACTACCACACACTATCACACACTATCACACACTCACTACCACACACTCACACACACTCACTACCACACACTCACTACCACACACCATCACACACTCACTACCACACACTCACACACACTCACTACCACACACTATCACACACACACTACCACACACTCACTACCACACACTCACTATCACACACTCACTACCACACACTCACACACTCACTACCACACTATCACACACTACCACACACTGACTATCACACACTCAACAACAACCGCCATTCGCCACTAAGTGGCGGTGACGTCACCACGACGCTTGTGCCAGGCCATGTGCACCTTGAGGCCACGTGAAGTGTCGAACGCCCGCTGGCAGGAGGTCACGGGGCAGACCCAGGTGCCACGGGTCCACTGACCGAGATGACCGAGATGACTGGCTGATGCACCACCTGTGCCCCCTACTGTACCAACTTGCTGTGCTTTAGCCACCCGGCGCTCCGCTCGTTGTTGTGAGCATCGCTCCTCTGCCCTCCGTTGTTGTTGGAGGGTGACTGCCTCCAACTGCCCAGTAGCGTCCTTCACGAGCCTCTTCCACTGAGGCCGATCTTGACACCGCTGGTACCAGTCATTGGCAAGTCCACTCAGCTCCACGTCCTCCTGTACCACATCACTCCATCTCTTCTCTAGCCTGTGCCGCGCCCGTTTAGCCCCCTCGATCCGGCCGAACAAAAGCTGTTTAGGCATGCGGTGGCTGGGCATGCGGGCTACATGACCCAGCCAACGCAGCCTTGCCTGCCGGAGGAGCTCACTGATGGGACTTTGCCCAGATCTTTCAAGGACTTGTGAGCTCCTCACACAATCCAGCCTGGTTAAACCCAGGATGGATCGTAGGCAGGCCAGCCTAAATGTTCCCAAACGGCGAAGATGCACAACTAGGGGGGTCCACATTTCGCAAGCGTAGAGAAGGGAGGGAATGACTGTGGCCGAGAAGACCTGAAGCTTCGTGCGGAGCGACAGACCAGGTAGCTTCCACACAGCGTTACGCAACCGATGAAAAGATATTGCCGCTCGACTGATTCGGAGTGAGACCTCTGCTGATAAACTGGAGCCGGTCATAAGCACACTGCCCAGGTATGGGAAACTCTCCACTCTCTCCACAACTGCCCCATCACCAATTGGGAGTTGTGGGGGTGGAGTGTCCGATGGTACAAAATACCCAGGCAGGTGCTTAGTTTTGGTGGGGCTGATGGTAAGGCCCACCTCTTAGTGGCACGCTCCAGTCTCAGCAGCAGCGTCTCCAACTCCTCTTCTGAATGAACAGCTATTACCAAATCATCGGCATACATAACGTGGTTGACCAATAGGGAGCCATCCCTTGATCGCACCCGGGCGTCGATCAGCCTCCCATTATATCTGTACCAAATGGAAATTCCCCCGGTACAGCTATTGAAGGCTTCACGAACTACGCAGTCGAAATAGATGTTAAATAATGTGGGAGCCAGAGGACATCCCTGTCGCACCCCAAGGTGTACAAGGAAAGGCTCCGAATCCCGGCCACGTAGTTTTACACACTATCACACACTCACTATCACACATTATCACACACTCACTATCACACACTCACACACACTCACTATCACACACTCACACACTCACTATCACACACTACCACACACTCACACCAGCTCCTGCTCTCTGGCAGGCCACATGTCTCTGGGGTTTCCCTCGCACGCTGCGCTGTGCGTTTCCGTGCCGTTCTCAATCGGGTCCCGAGTGCGAAACGCGGACCACAGGCACAGACCACGGCGGTAACGCGAGAAGACAAGACTGTTGGTGGTGATGATGACGAATGATGGGGATGATTGTCGCTATCATCATTACGATCACCACCACCCCCTCCTCCTTCTTATCCCCCAGTGAGGGCCTATATTTACTTATGCATCCTAGCCTCGCCTGACATAGTTTTTTGCACTTTCCAGCGACCTCTTTCAATCTCCGAGCACCATCGAGTGCTCATCTTCTATCCTCCACCTCTGTGAGTGCCTCCAACAACACAGGGTCGTGCTGCTGTCTCCCACCTCTGCACCTCTTTCTCCTCTCATCACACGCGTTACTCGGCAAGCCTGCGGCCTGCTCACAGCCCTAGCTCCCACCACCCGTCCTCCCCCCTCTGTTCCTATTCTTCTGCTTTACTGCAAACATTACAATGCCCCTCTTTCTCGCTCCTCTCCTCTCTGCTCCTTTCTCGCCCTCTCCGTCCAGCGCTGCTGCTCCCTGCCCCTGCTGCTCCCTGCCCCCGCTGCTCCCTGCCCCCGCTGCTCCCTGCCCCCGCTGCTCCCTGCCCCCGCTGCTCCCTGCCCCCGCTGCTCCCTGCCCCCGCAGCACCCACCGCGCCGCGGGACGCTCGTGGCAACACCTTTCACTGCCCCCCCCTCGCTCTCCTGACGCCACCCTGCGCTCCCCCTACTCCACTTTTATTTTACATCCACCTCTTCTTGTCTTGTTCTCTCCTTTAATTCGTGCAGCTAACGTATATATTTAGGTAGTTTATGTATCAATTTTATTTATTTACAATGCCACGCTACGCCGGAGGTTCTTCTCCTCAAATCCCCCAACACGGACTGTTCTGCTTCCCGCCTCCTCAGATGAAGGTGGACGACGTGATAGAAGCCGCTGGACAGTGTGTGGGGAAACGGAACGTCACCGCCGCGACCCCATGAACCGCGGCCACGTGGTCCTCTTCACCAACGCGGAGATGGTGGCGCGTGTCATCGCCACGGGGCTCACCTTCAGGGGGGAGATCTTTGTGCAATGCACACCTCTCTCCTCCCCCGCGCGAAAAGTGCTCATCTCCAACGCGCCACCACCTTTCCTCAAAACTGCCGACCTACAACGAGATCTTGAGCGGTTCGGCAAAGTTGTGTCCCGCATCATTATGCTGCCCTTGCACACACCGAACCCAGAAATGACGCACGTCTTGTTGTTTAAGCGACAAACTTTTTATGATTTTAAATTCCAACAACACGGAACTTAACGTGAACTTTAAGTACACGTCGGAAGGCTACGCCTACACCGTGTACGTGTTCACCGCGTTGCCACGCTGCTACGTGTGCAATGGCTCCGGCCATGCTCATGCAAACTGCATGGGCAAACCAAAAGGAAAATACGCGCAGCCTCCAACAAACGTCACGTAGCAGCAGCAACAGCGCCAGCAGCAGCCGCCACAGCCTCAGCAGCGCCGGCAGAAGCAACAGCTGCAGCAGCAGCCGCCGCAGCCTGTGCAGCGGCAGCAGCAGCCGCAGCAGCAGCAGCAGAAAGAGCAGCCGCATCAGCAGCAGCAGCCACCGCAGCCTCAGCAGCAGCCACCACAACACGAGTGCCAGCTGTTGCAGCAGCAGGACGCTGACTCGGCGGCCAGTGGCGCAAAGCCGCCCACCGATGACGAGGTGACGAGGGCTTCACCCTCGCCACCTCCCGCAAGCGCAGGGTAAATCCCGGCCATGGCGGAGGAGGCCACGTGGCCCCTATCCCTAAGCGCGCGGCCACCGCTGCTCAGGAGCCCGACCCAAAAGTCGCAGAGCAGGACGAGCAACGCCCCCCCGCGAGCG